>NC_089843.1:110144789-110460778 GCF_035609145.1 Eleutherodactylus coqui | reverse complement strand
TATAACCACGGACACGTGGAGAGGACACGTAGTGCCTCAAAAACATCCCCCTCCTCCTCCAACAGGGAAAACATTGTTGGCAAATGCCTTTGCATTGGTTCGTCTGGCGGCAGTCCAAGAATTTCACCTTTACCGACACTACAAGAGAGCCCCCCCACCATCCCCCCGCCACGGCCCACTTAATCCTGGCCACATTCCGAAAACCAACAAAATACAACCGTGGTACTAGGTCCGCAGTCACCACCACATTACCACCAACGCGGTTACTGTTAAGGTGCATATAACCAGTCTGACTGGGGCATGCAGACACCTTGACAGAATGAATAGTGTGTGGCACATAGGTTCCCCATTGCTATGCCCACGTGTGCAGCTCCTGATGGCGGTGGCACAGGATTGTATTTCTCATTGCTTCTGTACAGCATTGTGGGCTATCGCCCCGCCCCTATTAAAGAGGGTCGCTACCTAGCCGTGCCAACCCTGTGCAGTGTGTGCCTGCGGTCCCTCGTCGTGGCAGACGCACTTCTAAATAGACATGAGGGTGGTGTGGCATGAGGGCAGCTGAAGGCTGCGCAGGGACAGTTTGGTGTGCGCTGTGGGGGGGAGGGGGTGCGGTTGGGCAGCATGTAACTCAGGAGAAGTGGCAGTGGAGTGTCATGCAGGCAGTGACTGTGCTTTGTTGGAGGTAGTGTGGTGCTTAGCAAAGGTATGCCATGCTAATGAGCGGTTTTCAGAAGTAAAAGTTGTTGGGAGGGGGGGGGGGGGCCCACTCTTGCCGCTATTGTGGCTTAATAGTGGGACCTGTGAACTTAGGATGCAGCCCAACATGTAGCCCCTCGCCTGCCCTATCCGTCACTGTGTCATTCCCATCACTTTCCTGAATTGCCCAGATTTTCACACATGAAAACCTTAGCGAGCATCGGCGAAATACAAAAATGTTCTGGTCGCCCATTGACTTCAATGGGGTTCGTTGTTCGAAACGAACCCTCGAGCATCACGGGAAGTTCGTTACGAATAACGAACACCCGAACATTTTGGTGTTCGCTCATCTCTATTGATTACATATTAAGTAAAGCAAACTAGACAGTAAAACCTTTTGAGACTATATTAAAAGACAATATTTCCCATGATTTAGTCAGGAATGACAAGAGTTCATTAATATCAGGTTAATAGACTTTTTCTAAACTTCAGACTCTACTTTGTTCTTTCACTCTTATTGTGATACGCCTTTATTTTTTGCTTTCTTTTACAACTTATCTGCAATTAAAGCATATTTCCAGAGATCTGAATGAAAACTGCTCACGGTTTGTGCATCAGAGTATGTAATAAATTTGATTTATGATAAACATGGTAAAATTCACATGTTTTACATTTACTTTCATGAAATTTTGGCCTTGTCGGGCAATTATATTAATTTCTACTTAAATTCAAGGAGTATGAGCCGCTGGATACTTTCTCTCTAAGGCTATGTTCATGTTTGGGATGCATGTGTGACATTCACTATAGACTGGCAGAAATTACTAATGAATAATACTTCTTCTGTATCCACAGCCTTTAGAGATGAGCAAGCGTACTCGGTAAGGACAGATACTTGAGCGAGTATCATCCTTACTGAGTACCTGCCTGCTCGCCCCCAAAGATTCGGGTGCCGGCAGGGCTGAGCGCTGTGTTGCAGGAGTGAGCAGGAGGGAGAAAGAGAGAGAGATCTCCCTCATGTTCTTCCCCGCTCTCCCCCGTCGCTCCCCGCCTCCCCCCGCCGGCACCCAAATCTTTGCGGGTGAGCAGGCAGGTACTCGGTAAGGACGATACTCGCTTGAGTATCTGTCCTTACCGAGTACGCTCTCTCATCTCTAATAGCCTTCTATCAGTTAAAAAGAATACAAAAATAATGTCCTTTTCATACAGGTTTTGATACCTTTTTAATCTGTATTGAAAAGTGTAGTTGACTAGGCTTTTCATGATATGGGAGTCATCACAAAAAATATATGCTGTATGGTAAACACGCATGCACGCACAAAAACACGCTCCTATTTGCAACGATGCATTTCCTATGGTGTGTGCACATGTCCGTACTTTGCAGGTGAGTGCCTGCAAAGATAGGACATGCGTGCACCATAGGGAATGCATGCATTGCTTTCAATGGAGCCGTGGCTGCTGCCGGCGGCTCCATTGAAAACAATGCTCTGCCGGCACCCCTGCATTCTTTTTCACGGATGGGCTTTACATATAAGCTCTTCCCTGAAAAAGAAACATTTTAGTGTAAAAATATATATATATATATATATATATATATATATATATATATATATATACATACCTGTCCGCCGCTGCTGTGTCCCCCCGCATGGATTTTCAGGGAGGTGCTTATATTTTAAGCCCTTTCCTAAAATCAATTGCCGGCAGCAGAATCCTTTACCGCAGCTGATGTGTGACAGCTGCGGTAGAGAATTGAAGAATTCCTCTGCTGCATCTGTCACAGATGTGGCAGATGTAGCAGCATGGAATTCTTTTAACTAGCGGGGATGAAGGAAACATCTGCTGCATGCGGCAGATGTGCTCTTCTTCCCTGCGGGGGACACAGCAGCGGCGGAGAGGTAAGTATATATATATATATACATATATTTATATATTTTTTACACTAAAATTTTTCTTTTTCAGCTAAGATCTTATATGTAAAGCTCTTCACTGAAAAACAGTTCAGTGGTGCCGGCAGACTATTGTCTTCAATGGAGCCACCAGCAGCAGCAGCTGCTCCATTGAAGAGAATGCCTGCATTTTTTTTTCTACGCTAAAATGTTTCATTTTCAGGGAAGGGCTTATATGTAAAGCCCTTCCCTGAAAAAGAATGCAGGGGTGCCAGCAGAGCATTGTTTTCAATGGAGCCGCCAGCAGCAGCAGCGGCTCCATTGAGAACAAGCACGCAGCTGTGTTCACGCGTGTTTTTGCCCTTACCTAGGTGCGAACGTATGTACACACCTAAATACGCACAAAAACACACTCGTGTGAACCCACCCTAAGATTTATATGTTTAGTTGCACTTTTTAAAAAAGATTTCTAGCTCTGAAAAATTGACAATCTATCCACAGGATGGGTCATCAGTAGCTTATCAGCAGTTGTCCACCACCCAGGACCCTGACCGATCATGTTCACCAGGCCACTGTCGCCTTGTATAGAGAAAGAAATAGTTAGCTTCATACATTCTGTCATGACCTGCCATGCATCGCAGGCACAGTTTCCATTGAAATGAATCGAAAAATACTTTTTTGGCCAGTGTATTCTCTTAGGAAAATAAAATGAAAATATCTGTATGACTCCATATGAACAATGGTTTGTGAGGAGTTTCTCCTGTCAAACCAATTTGATCAGCTTCTATGAGGCATATTGTAGACTAGACTGGGGAGAGTCACTGGATGTTGTATACCTATTAGAGATGAGCGAACGTACTCGGTAAAGCACTACTCGTCCGAGTAATGTGCTTTATCCGAGTACCTCCCCGCTCGTCCTGAAAGATTCGGGGAGCGCCGCTGCTGACAGGTGAGTTGTGGCGGGGAGCAGGGGAGAGCGGGCGCGAGAGAAGGAGAGAGAGATCTCCCCTCCGTTCCTCCCCGCTCTCCCCTGCAGCTCCCCGCTCCGCGGCGCTCCCCGAATCTTTCAGGACGAGCGGGGAGGTACTCGGATAAAGCACATTACTCGGACGAGTAGTGCTTTACCGAGTACGTTCGCTCATCTCTAATACCTATCAAAATGTGTCATACAATTGTATGAGCTCTGCTTTGGTTTATAAAAGTAGTGCCTAACCTGCACTGGCTACACAGTACAATAATTGACATTGCAAAGGGTTAAAAAAAAGGTTTAAGTTAAAAGCACAATAATTGGTCACTATTTTGGGAAGCATTTTTATGACAAATGACACATATTTTTCTGTGAAATCTTCCAGAAGATGAGTCTACAAGCCTTTTCAAATTTAATCAAAGTTGTTACAGACTTGATTAAAATTCATGACAATGAAAGTTTAATGGGATAAAATTGCATGTTGTACTTGCAATATCAACTGTATAAAATGCTACTGATAATTACTAATTACTAGAAAATACATTTTAGCGAGAAAAAAAATCACAGGGAAAGTTGTTCTATTATGTTCTTGTCTTTACAGTCATAACCTAGAGGATAATGAGGTCACATAGCTATAGTAAACTGAATAAGTTCTAGCTTGCCTACACAGACTGTTTTAGGAAAGTTCCCATTAAACCTGAAGATAAACAACAGTTTGATGATGTTTTCATAAACTCTTGGTACAAGCGTGAGCAGATTGGCAATGATCCGCATTCCTTGGTACTAAAAGAGATGGGCCAACAACTTTAGCCTGGCTAAACATGAATTATGTTAATGAAATGCATTGGTTGAGCATTTGTAGTTTCAGAACCACAAGTTATCCCCTAAACACAGAATAGGGGGTAACTGGCTGATTGGTAAGGGTCTCACTAAGACCTTTACTGATGTAAAGAATCGGGGCCCCATGTCCACCTCTGCCTGTCACTGCGCAGTCGCTTCTCCCCCTGTAGCGACGTCAGGATAATAAATGATGATTTTGGTTAAAATCACTCACTTTCAATAACTTTATTCAAATTTCTACGTATTTAATGTATATCTAAAGCTTTGGTCAGACAAGCGTTTTTTTTGCGCACCTATATGCACAAAAAAAATGTGCTCCATGGATGTTCAAAATGCACATGACCGAAGCTCCATGCTACTGGAGCAGCTGTGGTTGTAGAAGTGCAGCTGCTCCACGAAGGTCCCCTCATCACTGAACACTGTGACAGCAGTGTCACAGTGTTCAGTGATGATGGGACTCCCCGCGGGCATGAAACAATCCCTTGTCACAGCTGTGGCAGAGGAACACAATGCCATCCCATTGGGGCTGGCGCTACTGCCGCCCCATTGAAAGCAATGGGAGCAGATCGCTATATACTGCTGTAGCTGTGACAGTCGAAGCAGGGGATTCCTTGGATGTGAAACCCCTGGATGCTGTCAGATCCAGGGGCTTCACCTTGTTGTCAATGGGGCCAGTGGCAGCAGCGCCGACCCCATTAAAAACATAGGGAGAAGATGCGCTGCTCTGCCAAAATCCCCGCCTCCAGAAAGCTCTGCCTCTGATTGGCAGAGTGATGTGACCAATCAGAGGCAGTGCTCAGCTGTCATTCAATGAATTCAATGAATGGCTGAGTGCTTCCATTCGTTGAATTCATGTTGTGCTGTGGAAATCTATGAAGCAGCCAAGGTGCTTAACTAATTTGGCTTATTATGAAAACAACAAAAAATATTTGGGCAATGGGTTAAACCTGCTTTTTTACTGTAGAAAATAGTGAAATTTCTTGGAACATTTCCTAGAAAATTCCCAGGAAGAAGTGCAGAGTCATCTTAAAAAAAGATTAAAATAGACAAATCTCGATGACATACGCCCCTGGGTTTTAAGGGAATTAAGTAATATGATAGACAGACCCTTGTTTCTTGTATATAAGTACTCTATAATGATGGGATCTGTTACACAGGATTGGTGTATAGCCAATTTGGAACGGACATTAAAAAAGGGGTCAAAAAGTGATCCTGGAAACAGGGCGGTAAGTGTTACTTCCATAGTAAGTAAAATCTTTGAAGGGTTTCTAAGAGATGCTATCCTGGAGTACCTCAAGGAAAATAGCTGTATAACTTCATATCAGCATAGGTTTATGAGAGATTGCTTCTGTCAAACCAATCTGATCAGCTTGTATGAGGAGGTTAGTTGTAGACTGGACCAGGAAGATTCATTGGATCTTGTGCATGTGGACTTTTACAAAGTACTCGATACTGTGCCGCATAAAAGTTGGTTTACAAAATGAAAAATGCTTGGTCTGGCTGAAAGAGTGTGTAAGTGGATAAGCAACTGCTTCAGTGATAGAAAGCAGAGGGTGGTCTCTATTTTTTTTAGTATATTTATTAATAACCTGGTAGAAGGATTGCACAGTAAGGGCGAAGTCAGATGAGCATTTTTTTTGTGCGCTGCTATGTGCGCAAAAAAAAAAGCGTGTCTGATAGAACCTTTGGTTCCCTATGTTGTGTTCACATGTCTGTCTTTTACAGGTGCAAAATCTTTGCACCTGCAAAAAATATGACATGCATAAAGTGGCAAGGTCCATGCTGTGCATAAAGATTCCCCGTGGGAAGTCCCCTTTTCACTGAACAGGCAGAGGATCACAATTTTCTCCCATTACTTTCAGTGGGGTTGGCACTGCAGCTGCCCCATTGAAAGCAATGGGATGCAGGCAACTCCCACAGTGATTTTTGAAATATAAGCCCTTCCCTGAAAATCATCCCTAGTTGGTGTAGAAAATACCTTTCCACCACTGTCTGGGCTACAGCGCATCATGTCTCTGCAAACCCGGCAGTGTTCTGAAGCTCTTTCAGCAGGCAGGGATTTAGAAATCCACGCCTCCTGAAAGGGCTGTGTCTGATTGGCTGAGCGTTCAGCCAATCACAGGCAGCGCTCAGCCATTCATTGAATGACAGCTGAGCGCTGCCCGTGATTGGTCACAGCACTCTGCCATTCATTGAATTCAATGGGCACAAAGCCATGGCCACGTGCATTTTGCTAATGCGTGGAGCCCTTTTTTTTGCGCACAAAAAAAAACCGCTCGTCTGACTGAGTCCTAAAATATCAATATTTGCAGATGGTGCAAAACTATGTAAAGAAATTAACACAGGAGAGGGCACAAGGCAGTTGCAAGAGGATCTTGATACATTGGGGGCCTGGGCAGGAAAATGGTAAATGAGGTTTAACACTGAGAAATGTAAGGTTATGCAGATGGGCAGAGGAAATACATGTCACCATTATGCGCTAAATGGAAAACTACTGGGTAACACTGACATGGAAAGGGACTTGGGGATTTTAACTAACTGGAAGCCTAACTGGAGCATCCAGTGTCAGGCAGCTGCTGCCAGGGCAAATAGGATCATGGGTTGCATCAAAAGATGTCTAGGGGCACATGACTAAAACATTGTTCTTACTCTTTACAAGTTCCTGGTCAGACCACACATGGAATATTGTGTACAGTTTTCATCACTGGTACTCAAGAAGGACATATATGAGCTTGAGGGGGTACAAAGGCGGGCAACTGAAGTAATTAATGGAATGGGCAGACTACAATTCCCTGAGAGGTTATCAAAATTGGGGTTATTTAGTTTAGAAAAAAAAAAGCTGAGGGGTGACCAAATAACTATGTATAAATATATAAGGGGTCAATGCAGTACTGTGACTGTAACATGGGGGCATCCTCTAAGCAGAGAGGAAAGAATGTTTATAGACTGCCATAGAAGGATGTTCTTTACTGCAAGAGCAGTGAGACTATGGAACTCTCTGACAGAGAATGTGGTGATGGCAAATTCGATAAAAACATTCAAAGGGGACCTGGACACCTTTCTTGAGCAATACAATATTATAGGTTATAATTAGAGATGAGCGAACACCAAAATGTTCGGGTGTTCGCTATTCGGAACGAACTTCCCGCGATGTTCGAGGGTTCGTTTCGAACAACGAACCCCATTGAAGTCAATGGGCGACCAGAGCATTTTTGTATTTCGCCGATGCTCGCTAAGGTTTTCATGTGTGAAAATCTGGGCAATTCAAGAAAGTGATGGGAATGACACAGAAACGGATAGGGAAGGCGAGGGGCTACATGTTGGGCTGCATCTCAAGTTCACAGGTCCCACTATTAAGCCACAATACCGGCAAGAGTGGGCCCCCCCCCCTCCCAACAACTTTTACTTCTGAAAAGCCCTCATTAGCATGGCATACCTTTGCTAAGCACCACACTAGCTACAACAAAGCACAATCACTGCCTGGATGACACTCCGCTGCCACTTCTCCTGGGTTACATGCTGACCAACCGCCCCCCCTCCCCCCCACAGCGCACACCAAAGTGTCCCTGCGCAGCCTTCAGCTGCCCTCATGCCACGCCACACTCATGTCTATTTAGAAGTGCGTCTGCCATGAGGAGGAACCGAAGGCACACACTACAGAGGGTTGGCATGGCTAGGCAGCGGCCCTCTTTAAAAGGGGCGGGGCGATAGCCCACAATGCTGTACAGAAGCAATGAGAAATAGAATCCTGTGCCACCGCCATCAGGAGCTGCACACGTAGGCATAGCAATGGGGAACCTATGTGCCACACACTATTCATTCTGTCAAGGTGTCTGCATGCCCCAGTTAGACCGGGCTTTTTAATTCATAGACACAGGCAGGTACAACTCCCTATTGTGAAGTCTCTGTCGACCCACAGCATGGGTGGGTGCCAGGAAGCCACCGGCGGTACATAGAAATATCCCATTGCATTGCCCAACACAGCTGAGGTAGTAATGTCGTGCGTAATACAGGTGGGCTTCGGCCCACACTGCATGCCCCAGTCAGACTGGGGTTCTTTAGAAGTGTACAGATGTATTAAAAACTCCGTGTGCACCTACAGCATGGGTGGCTCCCTGGAACCCACCGGCGGTACATAAAAATATCCCATTGCATTGCCCAAAACAGCTGAGGTAGTAATGTCGTGCTTAATGCAGGTGGGCTTCGGCCCACACTGCATGCCCCAGTCAGACTGGGGTTCTTTAGAAGTGGACACATGTAGGTTAAACTCCCTGTGGACCCACTGCCTGGGTGGGTGCCAGGAAGCCACCGGCGGTACATAGAAATATCCCATTGCATTGCCCAACACAGCTGAGGTAGTAATGTCGTGCGTAATACAGGTGGGCTTCGGCCCACACTGCATGCCCCAGTCAGACTGGGGTTCTTTAGAAGTGTACAGATGTATTAAAAACTCCGTGTGCACCTACAGCATGGGTGGCTCCCTGGAACCCACCGGCGGTACATAAAAATATCCCATTGCATTGCCCAACACAGCTGAGGTAGTAATGTCGTGCTTAATGCAGGTGGGCTTCGGCCCACACTGCATGCCCCAGTCAGACTGGGGTTCTTTAGAAGTGGACACATGTAGGTTAAACTCCCTGTGGACCCACTGCCTGGGTGGGTGCCAGGAAGCCACCGGCGGTACATAGAAATATCCCATTGCATTGCCCAACACAGCTGAGGTAGTAATGTTGTGCGTAATACAGGTGGGCTTCGGCCCACACTGCATGCCCCAGTCAGACTGGGGTTCTTTAGAAGTGGACACATGTAGGTTAAACTCCCTGTGGACCCACTGCCTGGGTGGGTGCCAGGAAGCCACCGGCGGTACATAGAAATATCCCATTGCATTGCCCAACACAGCTGAGGTAGTAATGTCGTGCGTAATACAGGTGGGCTTCGGCCCACACTGCATGCCCCAGTCAGACTGGGGTTCTTTAGAAGTGGACACATGTATTAAAAACTCCGTGTGCACCTACAGCATGGGTGGCTCCCTGGAACCCACCGGCGGTACATAAAAATATCCCATTGCATTGCCCAACACAGCTGAGGTAACGTCAGCTGTAATGCAGGTGGGCTAAAAATTAATTTGATTACACTGTAGGCGAGGGCCCACAAAAATTGCTGTATCAACAGTACTAATGTACATCCCAAAAATTGGCCATGGCCAGCCAAGAGGGTAGGTGAAACCCATTAATCGCTTTGGTTAATGTGGCTTAAGTGGTAACTAGGCCTGGAGGCAGCCCAGTGTAACGAAAAATTGGTTCAAGTTAAAGTTCCAACGCTTTTAAGCGCATTGAAACTTATAAAAATTGTTCAGAAAAATTATTTGAGTGAGCCTTGTGGCCCTAAGAAAAATTGCCCGTTCAGCGTGATTACGTGAGGTTTCAGGAGGAGGAGCAGGAGGAGGAGGAGGAATATTAGACACAGATTGATGAAGCAGAAATGTCCCCGTTTTGGATGGTGAGAGAGAACGTAGCTTCCATCCGCGGGTGCAGCCTACGTATTGCTTACGTATCGCTGCTGTCCGCTGGTGGAGAACAGAAGTCTGGCGAAATCCAGCCTTTGTTCATCTTGATGAGTGTTAGCCTGTCGGCACTGTCGGTTGACAAGCGGCTACGCTTATCTGTGATGATTCCCCCAGCCGCACTAAACACCCTCTCCGACAAGACGCTAGCCGCAGGACAAGCAAGCACCTCCAGGGCATACAGCGCTAGTTCAGGCCACGTGTCCAGCTTCGACACCCAGTAGTTGTAGGGGGCAGAGGCGTCACCAAGGATGGTCGTGCGATCCGCTACGTACTCCCTCACCATCCTTTTACAGTGCTCCCGCCGACTCAGCCGTGACTGGGGAGCGGTGACACAGTCTTGGTGGGGAGCCATAAAGCTGGCCAGGCCCTTAAAGACTGTTGCACTGCCTGGGATGTACATGCTGCTCGATCTACGCACATCCCCTGCTACCTTGCCCTCGGTACTGCGCCTTCTGCCACTAGCGCTGTCGGCTGGGAATTTTACCATCAGCTTGTCCGCAAGGGTCCTGTGGTATAGCAACACTCTCGAACCCCTTTCCTCTTCGGGAATCAGAGTGGGCAGGTTATCCTTATACCGTGGATCGAGCAGTGTGTACACCCAGTAATCCGTCGTGGCCAGAATGCGTGCAACGCGAGGGTCACGAGAAAGGCATCCTAACATGAAGTCAGCCATGTGTGCCAGGGTACCTGTACGCAACACATGGCTGTCTTTACTAGGAAGATCACTTTCAGGATCCTCCTCCTCCTCAGGCCATACACGCTGAAAGGATGACAGGCAATCAGCCGGTGTACCGTCAGCAGCGGCCCAAGCTGTCTCTTCCCCCTCCTCCTCATGCTCCTCCTCCTCCTCCTGTACGCGCTGAGAAATAGACAGGAGGGTGCCCTGACTATCCAGCGGCATACTGTCTTCCCCCGTCCCCGTTTCCGAGCGCAAAGCAGCTGCCTTTATGGTTTGCAGGGAATTTCTCAAGATGCATAGCAGAGGAATGGTGACGCTAATGATTGTAGCATCGCCGCTCACCACCTGGGTAGACTCCTCAAAATTACCAAGGACATGGCAGATGTCTGCCAACCAGGCCCACTCTTCTGAAAGGAATTGAGGAGGCTGACTCCCACTGCGCCGCCCATGTTGGAGTTGGTATTCGACTATAGCTCTACGTTGTTCATAGAGCCTGGCCAACATGTGGAGCGTAGAGTTCCACCGTGTGGGCACGTCGCACAGCAGTCGGTGCACTGGCAGCTTAAAGTGATGTTGCAGGGTGCGCAGGGTGGCACCGTCCGTGTGGGACTTGCGAAAATGTGCGCAGAGCCGGCGCGCCTTTACGAGCAGGTCTGACAAGCGTGGGTAGCTTTTCAGAAAGCGCTGAACCACCAAATTAAAGACGTGGGCCAGGCATGGCACGTGCGTGAGGCTGCCGAGCTGCAGAGCCGCCACCAGGTTACGGCCGTTGTCACACACGACCATGCCCGGTTGGAGGCTCAGCGGCGCAAGCCAGCGGTCGGTCTGCTCTGTCAGACCCTGCAGCAGTTCGTGGGCCGTGTGCCTCTTATCGCCTAAGCTGAGTAGTTTCAGCACGGCCTGCTGACGCTTGCCCACCGCTGTGCTGCCACACCGCGCAACACCGACTGCTGGCGACATGCTGCTGCTAACACATCTTGATTGCGAGACAGAGGAGGAGGAGGAGGAGGAGGAGGGTGCTTTAGTGGAGAAAGCATACACCTCCGCAGATACCACCACCGAGCTGGGGCCCGCAATTCTGGGGGTGGGTAGGACATGAGCGGTCCCAGGCTCTGACTCTGTCCCAGCCTCCACTAAATTCACCCAATGTGCCGTCAGGGAGATGTAGTGGCCCTGCCCGCCTGTGCTTGTCCACGTGTCCGTAGTTAAGTGGACCGTGGCAGTAACCGCGTTGGTGAGGGCGCGTACAATGTTGCGGGAGACGTGGTCGTGCAGGGCTGGGACGGCACATCGGGAAAAGTAGTGGTGACTGGGAACTGAGTAGCGCGGGGCCGCCGCCTCCATGATACTTTTGAAGGACTCCGTTTCCACAACCCTATACGGCAGCATCTCAAGGCTGATGAATTTTGCTATGCGGACGGTTAACGTTTGAGCGTGCGGGTGCGTGGCGGCGTACTTGCGCTTGCGCTCCAACAGTTGCGCAAGCGACGGCTGGACGGTGCGCTGAACTACACTGCTGGATGGGGCCGAGGACAGCGGAGGTGAGGGTGTGGGTGCAGGCCAGGAGACGGTAGTGCCTGTGTCCTGAGAGGGGGGTTGCATCTCAGTGGCAGGTTGGGGCACAGGGGGAGAGGCAGGGGTGCAAACCGGAGGCGCTGAACGGCCTTCGTCCCACCTTGCGGGGTGCTTGGCCATCATATGTCTGCGCATGGTGGTGGTGGTGAGGCTGTTGGTGTTGGCTCCCCGGCTGAGCTTTGCGCGACAAAGGTTGCACACCACTGTTCGTCGGTCGTCAGGCGTCTCTGTGAAAAACTGCCAGACCTTAGAGCACCTCGGCCTCTGCAGGGTGGCATGGCGCGAGGGGGCGCTTTGGGAAACACTTGGTGGATTATTCGGTCTGGCCCTGCCTCTACCCCTGGCCACCGCACTGCCTCTTGCAACCTGCCCTGCTGATGCCCTTGACTCCCCCTCTGAAGACCTGTCCTCCTGAGTAAGCGTTGCACACCAGGTGGGGTCAGTCACCTCATCGTCCTGCTGCTCTTCCTCCAAATCCTCTGTGCGCTGCTCCCTCGGACTTACTGCCCTTACTACTACCTCACTGCAAGACAACTGTGTCTGATCGTCATCGTCCTCCTCACCCACAGAAAGTTGTTGAGACAGTTGGCGGAAGTCCCCAGCCTCTTCCCCCGGACCCCGGGAACTTTCGAATGGTTGGGCATCAGTGACGATAAACTCCTCTGGTGGGAGAGGAACCGCTGCTGCCCAATCTAAGCAGGGGCCCGAGAACAGTTCCTGGGAGTGTTCCCGCTCCTGAGCAGGTGTCATTGTAGTGGAGTGAGGAGGCTGGGAGGAAGGAGGAGCAGCAGACAGAGGATTCGGATTTGCAGCAGTGGACGGCGCAGAACTGCGGGTAGACGATAGGTTGCTCGAAGCACTTTCTGCCATCCAGGACAGGACCTGCTCACACTGCTCATTTTCTAATAACCGTCTCCCGCGTGGACCCATTAATTGGGCGATGAATGTGGGGACACCAGAAACGTGCCTCTCTCCTAATCGCGCAGCAGTCGGCTGCGACACACCTGGATCAGGAGCTCGGCCTGTGCCCACACCCTGACTTGGCCCTCCGCGTCCTCGGCCGCGTCCACATCCTCTAGGCCTACCCCTACCCCTCAGCATGCTGTATTACCAGTGATTTGATTTCACAGGCAGCTAATAAATTGGCGCAAGACTGCAGGCCAAATATAATTTTTTCCCTTTTTTGAAAACGAAAGGCCCCACTGCCTCTAGTGAATGTATAATCTAAGTTTAATAACTGTGCTGTTTTCCTGCTAATGTGTCACAGAACGTGAGGGTAGCAGAGTTATTAACTGTGGCAGAGCAGGTATTTTTTTTCCCAATTAAGGAAAGCAAATGGCGAAGCCAGGAGTAAAACGTAGCTGGGTGCGTCTGATTTTTACAGGTTGCACACGCAGCCGACACGTGTCCACCGCCCTTAGGACGGACAGAGGCAGGACAAATAGAGTTATTTTCCGTTTTTTTGCACCAAAAGGCAGCACTGCGTATATTCTATGAACATGAGAAGTTTAATAACTGTGCTGTTTTCCTGCTAATGTGTCACAGAACGTGAGGGTAGCAGAGTTATTAACTGTGGCAGAGCAGGTATTTTTTTTCCCAATTAAGGAAAGCAAATGGCGAAGCCAGGAGTAAAACGTAGCTGGGTGCGTCTGATTTTTACAGGTTGCACACGCAGCCGACACGTGTCCACCGCCCTTAGGACGGACAGAGGCAGGACAAATAGAATTATTTTCCGTTTTTTTGCACCAAAAGGCAGCACTGCGTATATTCTATGAACATGAGAAGTTTAATAACTGTGCTGTTTTCCTGCTAATGTGTCACAGAACGTGAGGGTAGCAGAGTTATTAACTGTGGCAGAGCAGGTATTTTTTTTCCCAATTAAGGAAAGCAAATGGCGAAGCCAGGAGTAAAACGTAGCTGGGTGCGTCTGATTTTTACAGGTTGCACACGCAGCCGACACGTGTCCACCGCCCTTAGGATGGACAGAGGCAGGACAAATAGAATTATTTTCACTTGTTTTACAAGCAAAAGGCAGCACTGCGTATATTCAATGAATAATAACTGTGTTGTGGCCCTGCCTATACAATTCTTTCCCTGCAGTATCAATGGAGGGTGCAATGCTCTGCAGAGGCGATTTTGAGAAGCAAAAAAAAATGCAGCACAGCTAACAGCAGCCTGGACAGTACTGCACACGGTTAAATATGGCCCTAGAAAGGACCGTTGAGGTTCTTGAAGGCTACACTCACTCCTAACACTCTCCCTGCCTATGCAGCACTTCTGTCCCTAATGCCTGGTGCAACGCTCTGCAGAGCCGATTTTGAGAGAAAAAAAAATTGCCACTGCTAACAGCAGCCAACACACAGCTATCAGTGGCCCTAATAAGGACCTTTGGGGGGTCTTGAAGCCTACACTAACTACCAATTCTTTCCCTACAGCAGCTCCGGTACAAACAGCACTGTCCCTCATCTAACTCACACGGCATCTGAGGCGAACCGCGGGAGGGGCCGACTTTTATGTTCGGGTGACACCTGATCTTCCCAGCCACTCACAGCAGGGGGGTGGTATAGGGCTTGAATGTCACAGGGGGAAGTTGTAATGCCTTCCCTGTCTTTCAATTGGCCAGAAAAGCGCGCTAACGTCTCAGGGAAGGAAGTGAAAGTAACCAGAACACCGCATGGTGTTCGTTACGAATAACGAACATCCCGAACACCCTAATATTCGCACGAATATCAAGCTCGGAAGAACACGTTCGCTCATCTCTAGTTATAATCACTAATAACTTCAGAAGAGTGGTTGTTACAGAGATTATTCCAATTGCCAGATTTGGAGATCTTATATATAAGGCAGGATAGCAACTTTATGCATACATGCATACATATAAGGCTTTTGTACCCCATAACCTATAATATATGGTTAAAAAAAGATATCTTTGTTAACCAAATGTAGCATAATGAGCTAGAAAGTCTCATAGTCTGGCAACATTGCTGTCGAGAAACACCTTTTTGTGTTGATTTAAAATCCTTCTTTCCTCTAAATACTGTGCATTAATGAGAAGACATGCAAGTACTATGGTAATACTAATAACAGTGACCCAAATTGAATGCTATTAATGCCAGTCTATGTTTTTATCTTTCAGTCAGTTATCAACCCAATTAGAAACATTTTCCTCCAGTTTCAGCATTTTCATTTTTATACCTACTTTCTATATGAAACAGTGTCAAATGGTGTTGAGTGAGCCAAACCAGTAGAACCCTGTTTCAGATTAACCTTTGCTAAAAGTTTGGTTCAGCACAAACCCAAGCCAAGCTTTTAGCATAGTTCTACCCGAAACACGATACTACTGATTCGGTTCACTCAACTCTACTCCTCAATGCTGGTGTATAACTCTGTCTAAGAGCTATAAAAACCCTGTATAACACTTACAGAGGGTAGGCCATCAACAGTTGATCAACAGGGTCCATTGCTTAGGATCCTAGCCAATTACCTGATCCTTGAGCCCTCTGTCAGTGCAGACAATAATGGAAGCATTGTAGCAAAGTGGTCCTGTTTGGTACAACAGACAAACTGCCATTGCATTCAATGGGACCTATTCTTGCAGTACCATACCGGGCTACTGCAGTAAAGACAGTGCTATCTGCTTCCAGAACTGTCCACATTGACAGTAGACCAGCGGATCAGCTGATCAAGGGGGAATTCTGATCAGCAGACTCCACCAATCAACTATTGATGACCTATCCCATGAATAGGTCATTAAAAGTAAAAGTCCTGAAGAACCCCTTTAATTCTTGCAGAACACTGTGCATGTCTTTTTGATGTGTTCCATTATATTTGTTTTCCTATGGACACAAACATTTTCTTTGCTGGTTCTTAATGAATATAGCAATCAATTTATGTTTCATTCTCTTCAATGCAATCATGTAAGAATCATGGCATAATTGCCTATGTATGCCTTTTTACGTTTACTAGTTCTGCTAGTTTTATGTATTTCTTTAGGGTTAATAATAATTAAGAATAATTAAAAAAAACAATTACAACATGCAAAACGGTTCAATAAAATATATATAGACCTTTAAATACTGACATAAACTAATGGAAATATTCTTGCATCTAGTCCGATTTTCTGCATACAATGCTGATCTAACTGGCCATTGTGCAGGATTTGGAAACAGAGTGTCATGCTAATAATCCTGCACCCCATGCTTTTCCATAATCTTTCTTAAAACAATGTTTTGATTTATGCTTTCAAGTGGCAGCCAAGCTATTGTATATTCTTAAATAGCAAGCATTCACCGTTTTAATTATTCTGTCATTTAATGAAGATTATACAGAGGAAATTCATATGCAAACTAATACAGATAATTTTGCATTTGTTTGATTATGTGAGGTGCATGATCTCATGAATATTTATTTATTGTGACATAAAGTGGAAACGTGTATTGACATAATGACAGGCAGGAGCGCTTTAATCAAAATCTGTAATTAATTCAAATTAACAATATGACTTTTTATGACTGTTCACACAACATAGGAGTTGCAGTTACATTTACAAAAGGATTTCTCTAGGTAGGGTTTAATTCATGATGCTCATTTTAAGTATACGAGGTAATATGTAGGGGAACTGTCTAATATGTCCTTCCTTAATAACACTTTGTTAGCTGAGCAGCCCCTGCTGTAGACTATTTTATGATGGGTTGAAGCCTTAATTCTAAAAGCAAACTATGTATCTACATAAGTAATGTCTTATAGTATACTGACAGCCTTCAGGATTAACTGAGGGGAATTTGCATTTCTGGATGTTGATTTTCACAAGGTAAAGTTTGCAGCAGTTATTCAGTTAAGTAAGCTGCATTAGAAAATTGCAATTCTGTAATATTGCATATGAATCTGTGTATCTGAAAGACAGAAGTGACTACTTACAGAAGTTTAAAGTGAACTTAAACTTTAAACATTTTAACACCCTATTATTTCATGTTGATTAATCATTAAAGGGGTTGTTGAAGATTTAAAAAAAAAAAAATGGCCGTCATCTGTGCAGCTGTGGATGCCCATCCTTAGGGCTATTTCAGACGACCATATATCGGCTGGGTATTCACGCCGGCTGATATACGGCGTCTCTCTCTGCAGGGGGAGGAGGCTGGAAGAGCCAGGAGCAGTGCTCTGAGCTCCCGCCCCCTCTCTGCCTCCTCTCCGCCCATCTGCAATGAGAGGAGGTGTGGCAGGGGCGGGGCTAAGTTCTGTGAATTAGCTCTGCCCCCGTCCCACCTCCCCTAATTGCAAATAGTAGAGAGGGGCTGGAGAGGAGGCAGAGAGCGGGCGGGAGCTCAGAGCACTGCGCCTGGCTCTTCGAGCCTCCTCCCCCTGCAGAGAGAGACGCCGTATATCGGCCGGCGTGAATACCCGGCCGATATACGGTCATCTGAAATAGCCCTTAAACAGATGAATGCTTCTCTAGAATGGAGGAAGAATGGGGCCCATCCAGTCTCTAGGTACATTCACCCATCCTAGGATGAATCAATGCATCTGCTATATTTGTATGGCTTTTATAGAGATTGGAACTCAAATCTTCTGATACAAAGCTCTAAATTCCCTACATAGATGTAGAGTTAATTAATAAAATGATGTCTGCGTACAGTCATCACTAACAAAAGCTTAGGAGCTTACTAAATATTGTTTTATAACAAAGTTCAATGTGTATTTGTATGCGGAACGTTCATAAGCTCTATCCAGTAGAGTTTTAGACACCAGAAGCAAAATGTTAATTGAAAGGGGATGCCTCATATGTTTAATTCTAGTATAGTAGAATTAATTAGATATAAATATGTAACACTCCATATCAGAGGCATGCACTCCCTCCCTTCTTGTATTATCTGTAAAGACAGTGGAGCAGCATATATGTGCTTTATGACAGCTGTAATGAATGGGAGTTAATTGACAGGGAAATGTCAATGACTGCTACAGTCTCAAGGAAATGATGGAATACAAACCTTTCCTAGGAACCAGGGAGTGACAAGGGAGCTGTATACAGAGCCTTATCTGTATATATAGTGTACAGTGTTGCAATCCTGGCTTATCTAGGCCTCCAGCAGTACAACAAAGCTGTCATTAAATCCCAGCCTTCTGCTGACCCTGTTCCTGTCTGTACAGCAAAGCTGACAAGTGAGCTAAATTAAACAGGAAATAGCTTATTGTGTCTACCCCGATGGCTAATGTGAAAACTAGAATATCTTTTATAGGGATAGTCGCATAAAAAAACAAGACTAAGTATAAAAAAAAAAAGATACGTCTATCATAAAAACAAGATTTCAGCAATATGTAATTTATTGAATATACTTATACATTCCCTTTAACTCTGTCTATGCAGGAGAATTGGAGCTCTGTATCAGTCAAAAAAGGATTTTCAATGGCTACAAAAATATTACTATTTAGTAGTAGTAGTAGTAATAATATTGGTGATGACAATGTTTTATACCGTATATACCGGCGTATAAGGCTACGGGGCGTATAAGACGACCCCCCAACTTTCACCTTATACGCCGGTAATATAGTGTAAAACAAAAAAAATCATTACTCACCTCCCCCGGCGTTCTGTCGCGCTCCGGCAGGATGTCGCTCGCTCCTCGTCCCCGGCGCAGCATTGCTTTCTGAATGCGGGGCTTGGAATCCCCGCCTCCAGAAAGCTAATACACACGCCGTCAGCCAGTTACAGCCATTCAATGACAGCATTGAATGGCTGTGATTGGCTGAAGGCGCAAGTGGCTTCAGCCAATCACACTATTCAATGACATCATTGAATGGGTGTGATTGGCTGAAGGCACGTGCGCCTTCAGCCAATCACAGCCATTCAATGCTCTCATTGAATGGCTATAACTGGCTGACGGCATGTGTATTAGCTTTCTGGAGGCGGGATTCCAAGCCCCGCATTCAGAAAGCAATGCTGCGCCGGGGACGAGGAGCGAGCGACATCCTGCCGGAGCGCGACAGAACGCCGGGGGAGGTAAGTAATGATTTTTTTTTTTACACTTTTTTTTTGGTATTACCGGCGTATAAGACGACCCCCGACTTCAGAGCAGATTTTTCGGGGTTCAAAAGTCGTCTTATACGCCGGTATATACGGTAATAGTTTTACATAAAAACATTAGATACAACAAGAAAACTCTTTTGCACATACAGTATGTGAATGAAAACTGAACATTCTCCGTGCAATCTGGAATTTGTAATCCATATTCCTAATATTAAGTTTACAAAGTGACATGAGTTTTCACATGATTATTTTGATGGCAATAAATATAAGATTATCTCAATAAAGTATTGCAATTTTATGAGGCTTCCCAACTGTCTCAGAATTGGAGTGGCAGTCTTGGATTTGAGGAGCTGTAGATACCCAATATCCCTGAAAGTAGGACCTACCCCAAAAATAAGCTCTAGCATGGTTTTTCAAGGATTTTGAGAATGTAGTAAAATTTTTCAGGATACTTGAACTATAAGCTCTATTCCAAAAATAAGCCTTAGTTACTAGAGATGAGCGAGCACCAAAATGCTCGGGTGCTCGTTACTCGGGACGAACTTTTCGCGATGCTCGAGGGTTCGTTTCGAGTAACGAACCCCATTGAAGTCAATGGGCGACCCGAGCATTTTTGTATTTCGCCGATGCTCACTAAGGTTTCCTTGTGTGAAAATCTGGGCAATTCAAGAAAGTGATGGGAACGACACAGCAACGGATAGGGCAGGCGAGGGGCTACATGTTGGGCTGCATCTCAAGTTCACAGGTCCCACTATTAAGCCACAATAGCGGCAAGAGTAGGGCCCCCCCCTCCCAAAAACTTTTACTTCTGAAAAGCCCTCATTAGCATGGCATACCTTACCTAAGCACCACACTACCTCCAACAAAGCACAATCACTGCCTGCATGAACTCCACTGCCACTTCTCCTGGGTTACATGCTGCCCAACCCCCCCCCCTCCCCCCCACAGCGCACACCAAAGTGTCCCTGCGCAGCCTTCAGCTGCCCTCATGCCACACCACCCTCATGTCTATTTAGAAGTGCGTCTGCCATGACGAGGAACCGCAGCACACACTGCAGAGGGTTGGCACGGCTAGGCAGCGACCCTCTTTAAAAGGGGCGGGGCGATACCCCACAATGCTGTACAGAAGCAATGAGAAATAGAATCCTGTGCCACCGCCATCAGGAGCTGCACACGTGGGCATAGCAATGGGGAACCTATGTGCCACACACTATTCATTCTGTCAAGGTGTCTGCAAGCCCCAGTCAGACCGCGGTTTTTAATTCATAGACACAGGCAGGTACAACTCCCTATTGTGAAGTCCCTGTGGACCCACAGCATGGGTGGCTCCCTGGAACCCACCGGCGGTACATAAAAATATCCCATTGCATTGCCCAACACAGCTGAGGTAGTAATGTCGTGCTTAATGCAGGTGGGCTTCGGCCCACACTGCATGCCCCAGTCAGACTGGGGTTCTTTACTAGTGGAAACAGATGCATTTATAATTCCCTGTGGACCAACAGCATGGGTGGGTGCCAGGAAGCCACCAGCGGTACATAGAAATATCCCATTGCATTGCCCAACACAGCTGAGGTAGTAATGTCGTGCTTAATGCAGGTGGGCTTCGGCCCACACTGCATGCCCCAGTCAGACTGGGGTTCTTTACAAGTGGAAACAGATGCATTTATAATTCCCTGTGGACCCACAGCATGGGTGGGTGCCAGGAAGCCACCGGCGGTACATAGAAATATCCCATTGCATTGCCCAACACAGCTGAGGTAGTAATGTCGTGCTTAATACAGGTGGGCTTCGGCCCACACTGCATGCCCCAGTCAGACTGGGGTTCTTTACAAGTGGACACATGTAGGTTAAACTCCGTGTGCACCTACAGCATGGGTGGCTCCCTGGAACCCACCGGCGGTACATAAAAATATCCCATTGCATTGCCCAACACAGCTGAGGTAGTAATGTCGTGCTTAATGCAGGTGGGCTTCGGCCCACACTGCATGCCCCAGTCAGACTGGGGTTCTTTACAAGTGGAAACAGATGCATTTATAATTCCCTGTGGACCCACAGCATGGGTGGGTGCCAGGAAGCCACCGGCGGTACATAGAAATATCCCATTGCATTGCCCAACACAGCTGAGGTAGTAATGTCGTGCTTAATACAGGTGGGCTTCGGCCCACACTGCATGCCCCAGTCAGACTGGGGTTCTTTACAAGTGGACACATGCAGTTACAACTCCGTGTGGACCCACAGCATGGGTGGGTGCCAGGAAGCCACCGGCGGTACATAAATATATCCCATTGCATTGCCCAGCACAGCTGAGGTAATGTCATGTTTACTGCAAGTGGGCTTCGGCCCACACTGCATGCCCCAGTCAGACTGGGGCTCTTTAGAAGTGGACACATGTAGTTACAACTCCGTGTGGACCCACGGCATGGGTGGCTCCCTGGAACCCACTGGCGGTACATAAATATATCCCATTGCAGTGCCCAACACAGCTGAGGTAGTAATGTCGTGCTTAATGCAGGTGGGCTTCGGCCCACACTGCACGCCCCAGTCAGACTGGGGTTCTTTACAAGTGGAAACAGATGCATTTATAATTCCCTGTGGACCCACAGCATGGGTGGGTGCTAGGAAGCCACCGGCGGTACATAGAAATATCCCATTGCATTGCCCAACACAGCTGAGGTAGTAATGTCGTGCTTAATACAGGTGGGCTTCGGCCCACACTGCATGCCCCAGTCAGACTGGGGTTCTTTACAAGTGGACACATGTAGGTTAAACTCCGTGTGCACCTACAGCATGGGTGGCTCTCTGGAACCCACCGGCGGTACATATCCCATTGCATTGCCCAACACAGCGGATGTAACGTCAGCTGTAATGCAGGTGGGCTAAAAATTCATTTGATTACACTGTAGGCGAGGGCCCCCAAAAATTGCTGTATCAACAGTACTAATGTACATCCAAAAAATTGGCCATGCCCAACTGAGATGGCAGGTGAAACCCATTAATCGCTTTGGTTAATGTGGCTTAAGTGGTAACTAGGCCTGGAGGCAGCCCAGTTTAACGAAAAATTGGTTCAAGTTAAAGTTTCAACGCTTTTAAGAGCATTGAAACATATAAAAATTGTTTAGAAAAATTATGAGTGAGCCTTGTGGCCCTAAGAAAAATTGCCCGTTCAGCGTGATTACGTGAGGTTTCAGGAGGAGGAGCAGGAGGAGGAGGAGGAATATTAGACACAGATTGATGAAGCAGAAATGTCCCCGTTTTGGATGGTGAGAGAGAACGTAGCTTCCATCCGCGGGTGCAGCCTACGTATTGCTTAGGTATCGCTGCTGTCCGCTGGTGGAGAAGAGAAGTCTGGGGAAATCCAGGCTTTGTTCATCTTGATGAGTGTAAGCCTGTCGGCACTGTCGTTTGACAGGTGGGTACGCTTATCCGTGATGATTCCCCCAGCCACACTAAACACACTCTCTGACAAGACGCTAGCCGCAGGACAAGCAAGCACCTCCAGGGCATACAGCGCGAGTTCAGGCCACGTGTCCAGCTTCGACACCCAGTAGTTGTAGGGGGCAGAGGCGTCACGGAGGACGGTCGTGCGATCGGCTACGTACTCTCTCACCATCCTTTTACAGTGCTCCCGCCGACTCAGCCTTGACTGGGGAGCGGTGACACAGTCTTGCTGGGGAGCCATAAAGCTGGCAAAGGCCTTGGAGAATGTTCCCCTGCCTGCGCTGTACATGCTGCCTGATCTCTGCGCCTCCCCTGCTACCTGGCCCTCGGAACTGCGCCTTCTGCCACTAGCGCTGTCGGATGGGAAGTTTACCATCAGTTTGTCCACCAGCGCCCTGTGGTATAGCAACACTCTCGAACCCCTTTCCTCTTCGGGAATGAGAGTGGGAAGGTTCTCCTTATAGCGTGGGTCGAGCAGTGTGTACACCCAGTAATCCGTAGTGGCCAGAATGCGTGTAACGCGAGGGTCACGAGAAAGGCATCCTAACATGAAGTCAGCCATGTGTGCCAGGGTACCTGTACGCAACACAGGGCTGTCTTCACTAGGAAGATCACTTTCAGGATCCTCCTCCTCCTCCTCTTCCTCCTCCTCAGGCCATACACGCTGAAAGGATGACAGCCCAGCAGCATGTGTACCCTCACCAGTGGGCCAAGCTGTCTCTTCCCCCTCCTCCTCATCCTCCTCATGCTCCTCCTCCTCCTCCTCAACGCGCTGAGATATAGACAGGCGGGTGCTCTGACTATCCAGCGACATACTGTCTTCCCCCGGCTCTGTTTCCGAGCGCAAAGCGTCTGCCTTTATGCTTTGCAGGGAACTTCTCAAGATGCATAGCAGAGGAATGGTGACGCTAATGATTGCAGCATCGCCGCTCACCACCTGGGTAGACTCCTCAAATTTTCCAAGGACCTGGCAGATGGCTGCCAACCAGGGCCACTCTTCTGTAAATAATTGAGGAGGCTGACTCCCACTGCGCCGCGCAAGTTGGAGTTGGTATTCCACTATAGCTCTACGCTGCTCATAGAGTCTGGCCAACATGTGGAGCGTAGAGTTCCACTGTGTGGGCACGTCGCACAGCAGTCGGTGCACTGGCAGATTAAACCTATGTTGCAGTGTCCGCAGGGTGGCAGCGTGCGTGTGGGATTTGCGGAAATGTGCGCAGAGCTGGCGCACCTTTCCGAGCAGGTATGACAAGTGGGGGTAGCTTTTCAGAAAGCGCTGAACCACCAAATTAAAGACATGGGCCAGGCATGGCACGTGCGTGAGGCTGCCGAGCTGCAGAGCCGCCACCAGCTTACGGCCGTTGTCACACACGACCATGCCCGGTTGGAGGCTCAGCGGCGCAAGCCAGTGGTCGGTCTGCTCTGTCAGACCCTGCAGCAGTTCGTGGGCCGTGTGCCTCTTCTCTCCTAAGCTGAGTAGTTTCAGCACGGCCTGCTGACGCTTGCCCACCGCTGTGCTGCCACGCCGCGTGACACCGACTGCTGGCGACGTGCTGCTGACACATCTTGATTGCGAGACAGAGGTTGCGTTGGAGGAGGAGGAGGAGGAGGAAGGTGCTTTAGTGGAGGAAGCATACACCGCCGCAGATACCACCACCGAGCTGTGGCCCGCAATTCTGTGGGTGGGTAGGACGTGAGCGGTCCCAGGCTCTGACTCTGTCCCAGCCTCCACTAAATTCACCCAATGTGCCGTCAGGGAGATATAGTGGCCCTGCCCGCCTGTGCTTGTCCACGTGTCCGTTGTTAAGTGGACCTTGGCAGTAACCGCGCTGGTGAGGGCGCGTACAATGTTGCGGGAGCGGTGGTCATGCAGGGCTGGGACGGCACATCGGGAAAAGTAGTGGCGACTGGGAACCGAGTAGCGCGGGGCAGCCGCCGCCATCATGCTTTTGAAAGCCTCCGTTTCCACCAGCCTATACGGCAGCATCTCTAGGCTGATCAATTTTGCAATGTGCACGTTTAACGCTTGAGCGTGCGGGTGCGTGGCGTCGTAGTTGCGCTTGCGCTCAAACTGTGGCACTAGCGACGTCTGGACGCTGCGCTGAGAGACATTGCTGGATGGGGCCGAGGACAGCGGAGGTGAGGGTGTGGGTGCAGGCCAGGAGACGGTAGTGCCTGTGTCCTCAGAGGGGGGTTGGATCTCAGTGGCAGGTTGGGGCACAGGGGGAGAGGCAGTGGTGCAAACCGGAGGCGGTGAACAGGCATCGTCCCACCTTGTGGGGTGCTTGGCCATCATATGCCTGCGCATGCTGTTGGTGGTGCCTCCCCAGCTGATCTTGGCGCGACAAAGGTTGCACACCACTGTTCGTCGGTCGTCAGGCGTCTCTGTGAAAAACTGCCACACCGTAGAGCACCTTGCCCTTTGCAGGGTGGCATGGCGCGAGGGGGCGCTTTGGGAAACAGTTGGTGGATTATTCGGTCTGGCCCTGCCTCTACCCCTGGCCACCGCACTGGCTCGGCCTGTGCCCACACCCTCACTTGGCCCTCCGCGTCCTCGGCCGCGTCCACATCCTCTAGGCCTACCCCTACCCCTCAGCATGCTGTATTACCAGTGATTTGATTTCCCAGGCAGGAAAGAAATTGGCGCAAGGCTACACTCAACCGTAGCTGGTTGCGTCTGATTTTTGTACGTTGTACACGCAGCACACACGTACACGGAGACCTTAGGACTGACACAGGCAGGCCAAATATAATTTATTTTCCTTTTTTGCAAAGGGAAGCACCCACTGCGTATATTCAATGAACAAGAAGTTTAATATCTGTGGTGTGGCCCTCAAAAAGTGTCACACAACTATAGTGTAGCAGAGTTATTAACTCTAGCAGAGCAGGTATTTGCCAGTCAGGAAAGACAATGGCGCAAGCCTGCAGTAAACCGTAGCTGGTTGCGTCTGATTTTTGTACGTTGTCCACGCAGCACACACGTACACGGAGACCTTAGGACTGACACAGGCAGGCCAAATATAATTTATTTTCCTTTTTTGCAAAGGGAAGGACCCACTGCGTATATTCAATGAACAAGAAGTTTAAAGGAGATGTCCCGAGGCAGCAAGTGGGTCTATACACTTCTGTATGGCCATAATAATGCACTTTGTAATGTACATTGTGCATTAATTATGAGCCATACAGAAGTTATAAAAAGTTTTTTACTTACCTGCTCCGTTGCTAGCGTCCTCGTTCCCATGGAGCCGACTAATTTTCGCCCTCCGATGGCCAAATTAGCCGCGCTTGCGCAGTCCGGGTCTTCTCCTCTTCTCTATGGGGCTCCGTGTAGCTCCGTGTAGCTCCGCCCCGTCACGTGCCGATTCCAGCCAATCAGGAGGCTGGAATCGGCAGTGGACCGCACAGAAGAGCTGCGGTCCACGAAGGTAGAAGACCCCGGCGGCCATCTTCAGCGGTAAGTATTGAAGTCACCGGACCGCCGGGATTCAGGTAAGCGCTGTGCGGGTGGTTTTTTTAACCCCTGCATCGGGGTTGTCTCGCGCCGAACGGGGGGGGGGTTTAAAAAAAAAAAAACCCGTTTCGGCGCGGGACATCTCCTTTAATATCTGTGGTGTGGCCCTCAAAAAGTGTCACACAACTATAGTGTAGCAGAGTTATTAACTCTAGCAGAGCAGGTATTTGCCAGTCAGGAAAGACAATGGCGCAAGCCTGCAGTAAACCGTAGCTGGTTGCGTCTGATTTTTGTACGTTGTCCACGCAGCACACACGTACACGGAGACCTTAGGACTGACACAGGCAGGCCAAATATAATTTTTTGTCCTTTTTAGCAAAGGGAAGGACCCACTGTGTATATTCAATGAACAAGAAGTTTAATATCTGTGGTGTGGCCCTGAAAAAGTGACACACAACTTTAGTGTAGCAGAGTTATTAACTCTAGCAGAGCAGGTATTTGCCAGTCAGGAAAGACAATGGCGCAAGCCTGCAGTAAACCGTAGCTGGTTGCGTCTGATTTTTGTACGTTCTCCACGCAGCACACACGTACACGGAGACCTTAGGACTGACACAGGCAGGCCAAATATAATTTATTTTCCTTTTTTGCAAAGGGAAGCACCCACTGCGTATATTCAATGAACAAGAAGTTTAATATCTGTGGTGTGGCCCTCAAAAAGTGTCACACAACTATAGTGTAGCAGAGTTATTAACTCTAGCAGAGCAGGTATTTGCCAGTCAGGAAAGACAATGGCGCAAGCCTGCAGTAAACCGTAGCTGGTTGCGTCTGATTTTTGTACGTTGTCCACGCAGCACACACGTACACGGAGACCTTAGGACTGACACAGGCAGGCCAAATATAATTTCTTTTCCTTTTTTGCAAAGGGAAGGACCCACTGCGTATATTCAATGAACAAGAAGTTTAATATCTGTGGTGTGGCCCTCAAAAAGTGTCACACAACTATAGTGTAGCAGAGTTATTAACTCTAGCAGAGCAGGTATTTGCCAGTCAGGAAAGACAATGGCGCAAGCCTGCAGTAAACCGTAGCTGGTTGCGTCTGATTTTTGTACGTTGTCCACGCAGCACACACGTACACGGAGACCTTAGGACTGACACAGGCAGGCCAAATATAATTTTTTGTCCTTTTTAGCAAAGGGAAGGACCCACTGCGTATATTCAATGAACAAGAAGTTTAATATCTGTGGTGTGGCCCTGAAAAAGTGACACACAACTTTAGTGTAGCAGAGTTATTAACTCTAGCAGAGCAGGTATTTGCCAGTCAGGAAAGACAATGGCGCAAGCCTGCAGTAAACCGTAGCTGGTTGCGTCTGATTTTTGTACGTTCTCCACGCAGCACACACGTACACGGAGACCTTAGGACTGACACAGGCAGGCCAAATATAATTTTTGGTCCTTTTTAGCAAAGGGAAGGACCCACTGCGTATATTCAATGAACAATAACTGTGTTGTGGCCCTGCCTACACAATTCTGTCCCTGTAGTATCAATGGAGGGTGCAATGCTCTGCACAGACGATTTTTAGAAAAAAAAAAAAATGCAACACTGCTAACAGCAGCCAGCACAGTACTGCACACGGTTAAATTTGGCCCTAGAAAGGACCATTGAGGTTCTTGAAGGCTACACTCACTCCTAACACTCTCCCTGCCTATACACCACTTCTGTCCCTAATGCCGGGTGCAATGCTCTGCACTGCCGATTTTGAGAAGAAAAAAAAAAAAAACACTGCTAGCAGCAGCCTGCACACAGGTAGATGTGGCCCTGAGAAGGACCGTTGGGGTTCTTGAAGCCTACACTGACTCCTAACGCTCTCCCTACAGCAGCTCCAGCACGATAGTACTTTCCCTCAGCTAACTCACAAGGCATGTGTGGCGAGCCGCGGGAGGGGCCGACTTTTATACTCGGGTGACATCTGATCACCCCAGCCACTCACAGCAGGGGGGTGGTATAGGGCTTGAACGTCACAGGGGGAAGTTGTAATGCCTTCCCTGTCTTTCAATTGGCCAGAAAAGCGCGCTAACGTCTCAGAGAGGAAACTGAAAGTAACCGGAACACCGCGTGGTACTCGTTACGAGTAACGAGCATCCCGAACACCCTAATATTCGCACGAATATCAAGCTCGGACGAGTACGTTCGCTCATCTCTATTAGTTACGGATAATAAAAAAGTCAATTTAAATAGTGTCCATGCAGCTATACATGGAAAAAAGAAAAATCTTTTCAAGTCTAAATTAATATAAGACCCTGTCTTATTTTCAGGGAAACTGGGTAGTATAAAAAAAACAAAGTGGTGCAACCCGAATAAGAAAAAAGAATGTGTGGATTATATCCTTTGTAGGGGTGTGTATAGACTGAATCCTTAATAGGAGAGCATTCTTTACAGTAATCTGATATATAAAAAGAAAACCCAACCCTGTGTTATAAAAACTAAGCTGTTAAGGCTGCGCCTGTCAACAAGCTTGTAGATTATTTTGTGCTTTCAAATAGTGTATTGCGTATGCAGTTAGTAGTGTAAAGGCCCTTTTACACGCAATGATCATCACTCAAAATTCGTCCAAACGGCCCAAAATGATCGATAATCGTTACATGTAAACGTTGGCATCATGCATTTTTTGTTTGAATGATGGATTTTACTTGAAATACATTAGATTTGAATGCATTTCGCTCATCTTTCAATAGACTGCAAGATGTTCTCCTGAAGACATGTTTACTAGAAATGAGCGAGCGTACTTGCTAAGGCAAATTACTAGAGCGAGTATTACTATTTTCGAGTACATGCCCGCTCGTGCCAAAAGATTTGGGGGCTGGCGGGGGTGAGCGGTGAGTTGCCGGAGTGAGCATGTGGGAGCGGTGGGGAGAGAGAGAGATCTCCCCCCGTTCCTCCCTGCTCTCCCTCGCCGCACCTCGCCCCCCACCAGCCCCTGGATCTTTTGGCCGGAGCGGGCATGTACTTGAAAATGGCAATACTCGCTCGAGTAATTTGCCTTAGCGAGTACGCTCGCTCATCTCTAATGTTTACACTAGCTGCGAGGAGAAAAATGGAATGTGCCAGTTAAACACACACTAGGCGCAGCAAACAACTTGTGGAGGTCCTTTTACATGCAAATAAAGATGATAAAGTGTTACTGGCCATTATAGCCATTAACACTTTATGCAAATACAGGGCTAAATCTTTCAATTTTTCGGCTGTTTGAAAGATTATCTTTCCATGTAAAAGGACCTTAACTCTATGTAGTACACTGGTTGCCAAAACAATAAAGTCATTTGGCTTGATGTTGAACAAAGGCACCTCTACACCCAGTACTTTAATTAGATGAACTATACCTTTTAATGCCGCTGTGGTCTATAGTACTATACATTCTTGTAAGGGACTCACCCCTGAGGTCATTCCCTAAAGAGTTAAGTTGCAATGAAAATAAGAAATCTAGGATTGTAGTGACCTCGAGTTTAAAAAATCTACACCCAGTTACTGCTTCCTATGAGTTGTGCTTTGATTGACTGATGGGAGGTCACATGTTGGAAGGTCCTAAAACAATGAATGACAGAGAGTAAGGACTGAGCATGCTCACTGGAAACCTTCTAGTTGAGTGATACTCTGATATAAAATGGGGATTTTTGGAAGCGAATGGACTGTGTAGAGAGATAAGGTGCTGCTGTGTGCTGCGAGGCAAGTCAGAGACTGTAAGAATGCAAGCAGCAAAGACTAAAAGTAGTGCTGCAAATCTAGAGTACCCTGGGATCCAGGACGGGGAACTGTATGGAGGCCAGAGAGAGCATTGGATTTCATTGTAGAACAACAAATCAAGACCAAGGAAAACTGAGGAGTTTGTTGGCACCGAGATGTAAGTGCGGCTAGCCTCAGTTAAACTGCTAGCTCTGCACACTGCTAGGGACAATACGCTAGCAGGTCTGCTATGGTAAGTGCTAACATTGCAAACATTTACAGTATGGAAATTCCGGATGCTTGAATCCACACTATGGACTGTGTTATTTAAAGAGACATTGTACTTGAATACTAGGACCAGCTTTTGCAAAAGACTTTGTTGGGGTTGTTATCATGAGAATGAAATTGTGCATTGTATTCAGCCATATGGGCTTGTTAATTATCAAGTATAATTGACATTGTCTGCAAAATGTTGCTGTTTTTGTGTATTGCATATAGGGTGTTATTGATCCTGGGATTTGGCTGACCATAGCTAGCGACAAGTGAGTCTATAGTAAAGGTTAATAGTTTACCTGTTAATATGCTATTTTCTACTTGCATTTGCTTGTTTGTGAATAAATATTGCATATTTTTGTAACTTCTTTTGCTGCATCATATCCTGAATCTATGTCATGATACCACCATCTGCGACATTCTGTAACTCAGGAAGAGTACAATATATTAACAAAGTTTGTGTGCCATTCTTATATTTACTTGGGAATCTTTGAGGTACAGCCACATTTTAAAAAACACATCTATAAATTAATCTGCTCCATAGGGAATGGATATGAATTAAAATAGGGAAATTCAATTGGGAACAGGAACCAATATGAGTGATAACAATCTCTACTGTACAGAACTGCAGAGTTCAGTATGTTGGCACTACACAAGTAATATGAGAAAATAGTTACTTAAGTTTTCATGTAGCTGTTATATAGACTAATAAATGATGACACTGCGTTATGCCTTGTTGTTTAGATCCAGCAGATCTTCCAGCAGCGGTGTTCATAAATTAATAAGTGTCATAAATCAAGATACTCTCACAGAAGGTCTAGAAGTAAAAAAATAGGCAACGAGGATTTACACAGACTGCTAAGATAGTTGATCAGCACAATACTGTAGAAATGGTTAATGTGGTATGTAGCAGATTCATAGTTGCAATCCTCTACCTGCAAGCAGGAGTAAGGTGGTATTATTGTATCTTGACGCCACCAGGAAGTACTGGTGGAGACAAGAGTGACATGGGGGTGATGTCCCTTGTACCTCATTGGCGGCGCAGAAGGCTCGTCTTCAGATCCTGGCAGGCCACTATGATTGTCATATGCTGCCTCCCATCCCGGCTCTAAGCCCTGATTGAATGTCCCCGCTGGCAGGCGAGTATAGCTCTTCTGTCCCGGGTCCCGGCCCCTCTCGCAGGCTTCGCGGCCTGCCTGCTGCTGCTCCTTCTTCCCCGCCGGCTATAGCGTGCCACCTCTGCTGCTTGTAGCTGGGCAGCTGTCAGACTGCTAGCCCCCGTGTGGCTCCTGATGGTGTGGGAGAAGGCAGCGGAGAGACCCACCGTACCCCACATGACAGCGCTGCTGAGTGCTGGTGGGCCGCTACTGCTCCTTCTTCCCTGGCGGCGGTAGCGTCCCACCTCCACTCCTTGTAGTTGGGCCGCTGTCGGCACTCCAGCTTCTCATGCAAGGCAGCACAGACACACGGCGGTCAGCAAATGTCTGCGCTCCTAGCATCTGTGCGGCTCCTGAAGGTGTGGGAGAAAGCAGCCAAGAGACCCAGTGAAACAAAGTGCTCAGACCCGCATCATGCGGGTACAAGATAGTCTTGGTGGTGGAGACGGGTGTATGCCTATTATTCTATGTTGCCTCGCAGCTTCCAAGACCTACCACAATTGATCCAATCGGGAGCTAGGGGTGTGACAGGGCCATTCCTGCATCAAAGCCCTGTCAAACCCCTAGCTTCCAGTGGCGTCAAGATACAATAATACCAAGTAAGGCTTCATGTCCATAGACGGTTTGGATTCCGCATGCGGATTTCCGCAGGAACCATTTGCAGTAGATCGCGGATGTTATGATTTTTACGCGCAGATGTATGCGGATGCACTGCGAATCCTCCGTGCGGAAAAAAAATTGCAACCCACCTCCTAGCCTTTTCCTCACATCCCTAATTGATTTTAACCTTCAAATCCGCAGTGCATCCGCAATTTGCGGATGCACTGCGGATCGTCCGCACCCATTGACTTCTATTGAGCCAGTCTGCACAGAATCCGCACTGAAATGGAGCATGCTACGATTTGTTTTCCACACCAAATGGCCCGCAAATCAAATCCGCATGCTTTACACTTTAATACTTATACTGTGTTCATGAAGTACAGAGTGCATCTGACATAAGGTTCCATAACTATAAATCATGGATAATAAAGATAAATGTGAGTGTATCCCAACTTTTCTTAATTAACGCAACTCATATTTGTTTCATATAAATTATCATACATTATTATACACACATATTTGCCCTGGGAAATAAAGACCACAGTGGTAATTGAAACGCAGCTGCATTGTATATGCAAAATCCTGTAGCCTGCATTAAGATCCAATTTAAGTCAGTTTTCAAATAACTATCAACATGCATTCATGTCTTCATTGGCTTCTCTAAGCAATCAGGTACATTTGTAACATGGCAGATGGATGTAATCATATTCCTGATGTCATTATTTGAGGGACCTCATTCATATTCACTTACAGCATTGGCTTCTATTCTCTTTGAAGCAGAGGTTAGGTGATAAGCAGTATGCTAAATGTAGATGAATTGCACTACAGGGGCATTGCCTTACACCTGGAAATGATTGCAAATATAAGAATTGCTCAGAATGGCTTTTATTTTCTGTCCTGTAGGGAAAATAGTGGGATCATTTCGTTCTAGCAGACTATGAACTGCGTAGATTGCTTGTTTGTATTTCTTTAGATTTATTTTATGCCTCAGTTTGCTATCAACATTATTACAGGTAGAATGCAATCAAATACACTGGTTACCATTAAGCGAGTGATGAGACGAATAGTTCTCTTATTTATTTTTGATTGGTTTTCTTCCAATCACATCGTCATCTGCTCCTCAGAGTATGCAAACTCAATCTCACATTCAATGTACTGTATACTATTGTAATAAAAGCTAGTGTTTTTGTTATCTAACAAAAATTGTACCTTTGTACCGTGTAACAGTATTCTGTTTTATGGTGTGCTGTGTGACAAGTTAGAATCGCTGAAGATCTATACTAGAAAAGCGGAAAAGGCAATAAAAGATTCTTAGAATTAACAAGACCAGTGATTACTGTTATGTCATAGTTATGTCTGGTAGGGCCTACCTATAGAGGGTGCAATAGTAGAAGTCATGCCTAGGTCCTGTTGCCTAGGGGGCCATAGGTTTCTCAGCACATAAAGTATTAGTTGGCCCGATAGCTTCAAGTTGTGCTTCAGAATCTTGATTTTGTTGGGTAGCACCCAAAAGAAGTTTAATCCCATTTTAGACATTAGACATATCTACAGGATTTGACATAAATGACTGATAAAGGCTATTCCCAACTGTGAGACCAATACCTATCTCCAGAACAGACCCCATCCTGCCTGGTGAGAAGGCCACTGGCTGCAGCATCTGAGCTGTGTTTGATGGGATAATGAAAACAACTAAGCCTTCTGTGATACTCTGTTTCAGTAACTCCCATGGAAGTGAATGGGCAGTAACATAACCGGAGCTCTATGGGTCCCAGAGGAACCTTTAGATCCCCCTCATACCTAGCTTGTTGCTTGGATGCCATTGCTAGGAACTAGAAAGATACATGTCTCCACTCTCCATGAAAAAAATAAAAGTTACATGTGTATATCTCAAAGACAATGTAGCTATTCAACAATTTTCTTTGTATAATAATATAGATCTAAATAATAATGTCATACATTTAGTAAACAACTCCATGTGTTGCTTGTGCAGATGTGTCCACTATTACCTTTTCTTGAATTGTATTAAGTTATACAATTTGTAATGAGGTGGGCTGCTCCAGCTATCCCCATCTACATCATGTTGAGTGATAGCTCTCTCCCTATACACAAGCAAGGAGAGGCTCTATCAGTCTTCATACTGCTGGTGGGAAGAACCCGGCACGGCCTGTCTCTTTGACTCAGAGCTTCGTTCAAGCTCTGCTCCGAGTCAAACTTCTAAGTATAAAGACAACAAGCAGGGAAAAGAGGTAAGTACATTCAAAGAGGTAGTTCTAGCACCAAATTTGTTAATTTTTTAAAATGTTCATGCTTTATTCAAGACAATTTAAAAACACTAGTGTTAAAATTAAATAAAAATACATGCATAAAGAAATTAATTAATTTGGTACTGGAACTACCTCTTGGGAAAACTTCTAAGTATGTTTTTTTTCTAAATTGCTGCAGCATTTCAGAATACAACATACATGGACCGATTGGGCATATCTGTCCCAGCTTCATGCCACTTGTCATTCAGGCAGCATAAATATGGTGAAAAGTTCCCTTTCAATATATACACAGGGTTTTTTTTTTACCATGGGAGCTTATGGGTAATGAATGGCATCTGTCAGAGGGATCTGTCATAGCCATACAGTGGAAAAATGTATCATTAAAAATATATTTCTTTTTAAAAAATGAACTTGTAGTGAGGGATGGTCAATGTATGTTCAACAGATAGAAGCTGTTGAGTTATCCGTTGGATGTATATTTGTTTCTTTTTTTATTTTTGTTTAACAGCTTGCACCATATATGTTAGGATTAGAGATGAGCGAACGTGTTCGGCCCCGCCCCTTTTCGCCCGAACACCGAACTTTGCGAGGACTTCCGTGCTCGGGCGAAAAAAGTTCGGGGGTCGCCGTGGCAGCGCGGGGGGGTGCGGCGGGGAGTGGGGGGGAGAGGGAGAGAGGGCTCCCCCCTGTTCCCCGCTGCTGCCGCCCGCGCCGCCGCGCCTCTCCCCGCCCCCCGGCACCCCCCGAATCTTTACGCGCGAACACTGAAGTCCTCGGAAAAGACGGTGTTCGGGTGCGTAAGTACTCGTTAAGAACACGTTCGCTCATCTCTAGTTAGGAATGTCAGGTTTAGAGACAAATTAAAGAATGACACTTGTGTATCAAATATTATCACCGTACTGTTACTGAACAAAACTCAGTGTACCAAGTGCATTATTACCATTAATACTACTATATAAGGCCCAAAGAAAAAGGGCCATTACCACCAGACAGTGACTGAATAGTATTACCATATTGAAATTGAAGGAAAAAATCTGTACAAAGACAAAAATTACCACCATACACAATAGTAACCACATAGTAGTACATATCAGCTCTACATAAGTGCTCTGCAGACCATGTAACTGAATACAGTAGAGTTTTATCCAGTGATTCACAGGTGGAGTCATCCCTAATTGGAATCATTCACTTTTAATTTTCTTCTCCATCCAGTATAGACCGCTATGACTACCTCTTCCAGGCATGACTTATGTCTGCAAATTTTAATGCACTGACACCATTGGATCCATGCTTTTCCAGCAACTGCTCCCCATTTTCCGCATCTCTACACAAACACTCTATCCCTAGTGTCCCAATGACATCATCACACTGCCTGATGCCCTCTGCATGTTTCCAACCTCTGGCAAGTCACAATCCTAAAGCAGCCTGTGACTTGCCAAAGTAAATGGTGGGGCAGTTAAAAATGGCATTTGCTCCTCCCTTCAAGACCTTATTGCACTCAGAGTCTGCTGAGCTGGTGATATCAGAAAATCAGCATGGATGTACCACAGCTGTGTGGATGTGTGTGAATCAGGATGCATGTAGTAGAGCTGTTTGATGTGTGGTGTCAGGATGGATGTAGTAGAGCTGTGTGTGATGCGTGGGGATCATAATGGATGTACCATGTAGCACAGCTGTGTGGCACATTGCGCGACCAGAAAAACTGGTACTATAATTTCCTAATAATTACTAGTAATTTTAGATAGAGAAGTAATGGTTCACTGGCCACTCATCAATGGCACCTGAGCCATAGGCCTTTGTAAATATTATTTTTGCACTACTTAATGAGCTGTTTTCAAGGAAAGAAAGATGGTGATGAAGACATAATAAAATATACCACACCCGTGGTGCACCTAACAACAAAAATCAGTTATATAAATATCCCTTTCTAGATGTTTGTAGCTCTATTATAACGACAATGCTGATTTTCTCTACTGCCATTACACCTACTTGTCATTGATGAAGATAATGTTATATGTACTCTATGAGTGTATCATATGGTTTTATATGTACTCTATGACAGTATCAAATAGTTTACAGAGTTTGTTATCTCACACAATTCTCTTCACCAAGACAATGGTGACAGAGGTCTTTACAACCCATCATATGTTCTACTTTATAGAACTACTTAGACTTCTTTTAGATAAATGCCTTGAAAAATTTATCTCTTTAATGCGGTCGCTTAACAAAAGGCTTTTGTCAATGATTTAGCAGAATGTTGAACGTTAATTTACTTCTCACATGATTTAATGAGAGATTTCAGAACTATGAAACAATTCACTTTCAGATAAATTTACAGGTAAATATTAGAGATGAGCGAGCGTACTCGTCCGAGCTTGATGCTCGTTCGAGTATTAGGGTACTCGAGATGCTCGTTACTCGAGACGAGCACCATGCGATGTTCGAGTCACTTCCATTTTCTTCCCAGAAAATTTTGCGCCGTTTTCTGGCCAATAGAAACACAGGGAAGGCATTACAACTTCCTCCTGTGAAGTTCCAGCCCTATCCCACCCCCCTGCAGTGAGTGGATGGGGAGATCAAGTGACACCCGAGTATCTAAACGGGGGACGGCCGTGGCTCGCCACAGAGACATTAGGGAAAGTGCCATCCTGCTGTAGCTGCTATAGGGAGAGTGTTAGGCTGTTATTTTCGTCTTCAATAACCCCAACGGTCCTTCTTAGGGCCACATCTGACCATGTGCAGTACTGTTGAGGCTGCTTTTAGCAGTTTTGCAAATTTATTTATTTTTTGTATATCGGGCGTGCAGACCATAGCGTCCTCAGTCTGCAGTCATTTTACTGAGTATAGGGGCAGTACTGGTGAGGCAGGGACAGTGGTATAGGGAAAGAGATATACTGGCTATATAGGCAGTGGGCTTTTTCAAAAAAATTGGAAAAAAAATCTTTGGGCTGCCTGTGACCGTGTTCAGTTTACTGCGTGTCTGCTGGGGGTAGTAGTCGCTCATTAATACCCAGCTAAGCCTGTGACCGTCTACAGTTTACGGCGTGTCTGCTGGGGGTAGTAGTCGCTCATTAATACCCAGCTAAGCGTTACAGCAGGCTTGCGCATAATTGTTTCCTGGCTCTGCTGTGTCCGTTACATGATCCCCCTATACTGTGCTCCCCCTATACTGCTGCTAGTGATATGTTACTGGGGCTTGTCTAGACTGCTACTACTACTGAAATGTAACTAATACTGTGCTCCCCCTATACTGCTGCTAGTGATATGTTACTGGGGCTTGTCTAGACTGCTACTACTACTGAAATGTAACTAATACTGTGCTCCCCCTATACTGCTGCTTCGGAATTGTTACTGGGGCCTGTCCTGACTGCTACTATTACTGAAATGGGCGGTTGGGCAGCATGTTACCCAGGAGAAGTGGCAGCGGAGTGTCATGCAGGCAGTGATTGTGCTTTGTTGGAGGTAGTGTGGTGCTTAGCTAAGGTGTGCCTTGCTAATGAGGGTTTTTCAGAAGTAAAAATTGTCAGAGGGGGGCACTCTTGCCGCTATTGTGGCTTAATAGTGGGACCTGGGAACTTGAGATGCAGCCCAACATGTAGTCCCTCGCCTGCCCTATCCGTTTCTGTGTCGTTCCCATCACTTTCTTGAATTTCCCAGATTTTCACAAATGAAAACCTTAGCGGAGCATAGGTCCAATACAAAAATGCTCGGGTCGCCCATTGACTTCAATGGGGTTCGTTACTCGAAACGAACCCTCGAGCATCGCGGGAAGTTTGACTCAAGTAACGAGCACCCGAGCATTTTGGTGCTCGCTCATCTCTAGTAAATATGCATTTGTCACTTCCAGTTTTATATACTGTATCTGGTTATATAGCAGATCAGAAGCTATAGACTGTTTAGGCAAGGACATCATTTTGTGTCCTGCAAAATGTGGTGGTGATGTATTTGATATTGGCATTGACATGAAAGTACTTTAAGTAATGACCGTTTTACACGGCACGCTCCTGCGGAAAGTTAATCGATAATGGCCCTATGTAAATGCATGCAGCGACTGAACAAAAATTTTGTAAACGCAGAAAGATAGAGCAGGTAATGCAAAACACACTCATGGGAACTAATTAGAGATAAGCGAGCGTACTTGTTAAGGGAAATTACTCGAGCAAGTATGCGCATTTTCGAGTACATGCCTGCTTGCCCGAAAAGATTCGGCGGGCAGCGTGGGAAAGCGGTGGGGGCGGTGAGGGGGGGGGGGAGATTACTCTCCCCCCCCCCCGCTCCCCCATGCTCACTCCCGCAACTCACCGCTCACCCCCGCCGGCCCCCGAATCTTTTCGGACGAGCAGGCAGTAAATTACTTTTCATGGGTATACCAAATCTGATTAGTGTCCAATTATCCCAGATCAGATTATCAGGAGGCAATATACAATTATACAAATAACCTATATTGATGGAGACCTTCAGAAAAGACAGCACAGAATAATAGTAGCAGACGTAGGGTTAAAAAAAAATTTTTTTAATTTTACCAAGTTATCTGTACACAAAGATCTGAAATTCTATATTGTCTAGAAGTATATACAAATAGCAAGTCTTGTAGAATTAGGATTTTCACTTTAACAGGAATTTTATGTAAACATAAGGAAAAGATATGCAAGAAGTAGTGAAAACTAGCGAATACAATTCTATGATCTGCAAATAAAAATAAAACTTTCTCTGTCCTAAGTTTGCCTACGTGAAATGAAAAGCTAGAGATTTCTGTCCTATTGATACATATTAATTGTTTGATTTAGAAAACCCAATTTCAGATGCACCATTATATGAATCTCAGTTAATATAGGTGGGTTACCCCTTCAGTAACCTCTGGAGTAATGTGTGTATTTGTACTTTGTGTAGGTAGCCCATTCATTTAACTGGTAGCTGTGTAATGCTTTATTTCCTCTATTGCAATGCTGCAGGGAAACAGATTAGTTTCTGACAGATTCCCCCACAGATTACAGCAGTGAGACACCCTATGATCAGCTTATCATCTACAGAGTCATCTAAGAAAAATGGATTATTCATAGCGGGCATCTCTTTTACCTTCATCTATCATACTATTCCAGTATTTTCTCTTCCTGGACTCTGTTCAAATGTATGATCATCTGCTACCAGAATAAGTAGTATCAATACCAATACTCAACTCTATAAACATATATAGAATGGCTAATGAGATCTAATAAATCCCATTCATACATATCAGCACTTGAGATGCCATCTTCTGCTAGTTCTCAGTTAGAGTTGGTTTTGAAAAAAATTGGGAACAAATGCAATATGGCTTCCAATTTTTTTTTTTGATAAATTCTTTATTTATGAATGTTTTTCTCTTTTTTCCCCCCAAAACATCATTGAAAATATTGCTAGATCATGTAAGAGTAATAACCAAACAAAACAAAAGTGATAATGCACGTTTTACATTGCTGATATGTCACATAAAACTACTAGCTTTAACAGGCCAACCTATCTCTCGACCTTATAACCAATCGAGTGGAAAATAAAACAATGTGGGGAGGATGTAATCCCTTGATTGGGACCTGTAATCACAGAATGCAGGATAGTCTAGTGTACTTAAACAGGCCCTTCACAGAGTAGACTTATAGTTTAAAATGATTGTTTATTGATAAATTCTTAAAAACACACACATAAGGGCACTAATGGCATGTGGTGAGGGCCCTTGAGGGGAGGACACAACTACACACTCAGACACAGAGACAGAGGACAAAGGACTAACTACCATTGGGTTCAAAAATTGATTCATAGTTTAAACAACAGATAGTCCTGTTATTCCAATACTGAATACAATGGGTGGTTTAATGATGGAAGCAGTCATTAGTTATTCATTGGTTCAAGCTATAGTACATAACTCTATGCTAGATGGTAACTTTAAATTGCTAGGTGGTAGGTATATAGAGTGCCACCATTCCAGACCCTGATATTAGTTAGAGTAGTACAAGCACAATTAAAAGACTTTGATAGTACAAGCTCATTTTCAAGACTCAAAAGACTTTGGTAGTGCAAGCTCTTTTTCAAGACTCAACACATTTCACCGCAAATGGGGCAGATCTTCAGGAGAGTGGAGAGCTTATTACGAGTTGAGACCTAGTATATCTCCTCTAGCTTAAATCGTTTAGGAAATAAGAGCTAACAGATAGTGTCTGAGGACCTCGATATCAAGGCTTCTAAAATGGGAGTAAGTGTCATGATCAACCACTCAGTCGCTGAGATATCCCGGGGACCTGTAGTTCCATACCTTTAAATAATGTAAGGTAGACCCTGACTTGAGAAATTCTCTCTCCATTCCAATACTTCCCACCCGTAGTTGACTTCTACCTATCTAAGAACCATAATTTTTCCTTTCTGTGGGACAACTGACCTTGTTCTACAAGTAACTAGTTGGGGAAGGAAAACCGAAAAGATCTAAAAGAAAGGAGAGGTTGGGAAAGAGAGATAGTAAAGGGGAAAAAAAAGCAGAGTAGTGGGTGGGGGGGAGGAGGCTCCCACCTAATGTGGGGGATAGTGGATGTGAGGTGAACTAGCATCTACTCATGTTTCCCTTCAATATGGCGATGATACCGTCCTTCTGGGGGTGACTCTATTCTTCCTGCTAGCAAAACCATTTTCTGGAGACTTTGTGGGCAACCATGCAGCTTTCCTAATGTCCTGAATAGTAAGTCACCCTAGTTATGGCATGCAGAGATACAAGGATTTTAGGAAAGCCTAGAGCTAACTCTTGCTATCTGTGTTGTTTTCTTTGTCTGAAACATAGAGATCGCAGAAAAGAATAATAAAATGTCACACACTCAAATCAAGGACCAATAATTATGGGTGATAAGCAATGACATTAAGCATGCAGTTGTATTTCAACAGTAATAACATCATGCTATGGCCGGATCATGATATGAATGCTGTTTGGAGAGATCAGTCACTTTATTAGTCAAATAGAAGTCTCAGTGGATGCGGTTACTAATTTTAGTATAATCACCATATGCATATAATTATGATGAACTCTAATGCAATCAGAACAGTACAAGTTTACAAATAAAATGAAAATATACAGTATTTAACCAGCAATGACTTAAATCCAGTGTTGAAAACCACATTTCCCCAATCTCCCTCAATAAATTTTGTAATTGCATTACTGAAAAGGTCACAAATCAAATTTTGAAAGATTCTCTCAACTACAACAGCAAATAGTGAATTAAGCTTTTACATAAGGAGCATTAAAACAACTTGAAAATTTTAACTATTGACATACTTTAAGTCATTGTACGTGTATCACAGAGAATGTGTCACCACACAGAGCTCTTTAAATTAGGCCATCTATTAGATTCTAGAGAGTCCCCCTGGCTGCTATTGAGAGGATATAAAAGAACATTTTTCTTCCCTGATTGGTCCGGAGGGAAAATGTGACTACTGTAGATACATGGCTGCAGCTCTTATAATCAGATGACTACAAAAGGTGCAGAAGCTACTGTAACTATTAGAGAATATTAGATTTTTTATTAGCGTAATTTAAAGTCTCTCTAGTAGAAAATGTCTTTTTCAAAGAAACTATATAAACTAATACACACAAATACACATATTTTATAGATAGATAGATTAAACATAATACACTGATACATACAGTATACACATATTTACACACAGCCCCCTATTCCTCACTTTTTCTGTGCCTAATTCCATCTATTAACAAAGATTTCGCTTATGACACTTCTGTTGGGTGCATCAGCCCATTGTCTGTAAGGGTTTAAAGGTATTGTCAGGACTTGAACCCGGATGGTGCCTCTTCTGATTGAGCTATCAGTACTCTGGATAGCCCCCATGCTATACTTTGCCCTTGTTCCTTGCTCCTAGTTCCATGCTCCTGTGTTTTCCCTAATTAGTCTCCCTATATAAACCTGTCCATTCCTTCTTGCTTTATTGAGCCCTCAGCCTTTAATCCAGCTCTTTCATATACCTGCTCCCTCTAAAGAAGATTGCTCTCTGTGTACCAGCCACTGGCTTGTTTCCTGACTATGCCTTTGCTTAACTCCTTAGTGACGGCCCCATTGCCTTTTTACGTCCTAGCTAAGTGGGCTTTAATCCTAGAGGACGTAAAAACATACATCCTCTTTGGATTAAAGCCCTCTTAGCTGAGGACATGACAGCTCCATGCTGTCGGTGTCCGCAGGTAGCCGACAGCATGGAGCTGTCATCCTGGGCAGTGGGCAGTTCCCCCCAGCAATGCGATCGGCACTATCCAATGGAGAGCGCCGATCGCAATAAAGTTTAAAAAAAAAGGTTTAAAAGTTAAAGATTCAGCTGCCCTGATGGATCGGATCCATCAGGGCAGCTGCAATTACTTACCCGCCTTGTTAGTGGTGGCCCATGGTGAAGGGGTCCTCCGGGTCCCGTCGCCGCTGTTCTGCGCATGGATAGCGGCGATCACAAAAAAGTTTTTAAAAAGTTGAAAAAAAGTTAACTTCACCTCTCCTCATGGATCCGATCCATGAGGGGAGGGGAAAATACTCACCCCAGGTCCTCCGGATATCTTGGTCTTCTGGGACCTGAAGTCCCCTTCTGTGCATGCGCGCCCGATGTCAATCATCGGGCGCGTGCACAGAGGGGCTCAGGTCCCGGGAAATTTAAAATCCCTCTGCTCCTGGCTGCCATGTGTAGCCAGGAGCAGAGAGATGTCACCGGGGACATGATCACTGTTATACAATGGATAACAGTGATCATTTAAAGTAAAAAAAAAAAGGTGTAAAAAGTAAAAAAAAAAAGTTTGAAAAAGTTAAAAAAAAAGTTTAAAAAGCTTACGTTTCATCTCCCCTCATGGATCATATCCATGAGGGAGGATGAAATTACGTACCTAAGGCCCCCAGATTTATCCGCAGACCTTACCCCAACTTCTGCACACTCGCCCGTCGCCAAAACGGCAGACACATGCGCAAAAGCCGTGGAGTGCCAGGGTATTTAAAATCTCCCTGCTCTTGGCTACAAAACCCAGCTGAGAGCCTGGAGATTTTATGGGCGGCTGCGGTAAGCGGCTCCTGATCACGTGTTCGCCATTATCCAATGGATAATGGTGATCATGTAAAAGTTAAAAAAAATTGAAGATTCATCTCCCCTCCCCAATGCGATTGGTGAGAGGAGAGTAAACTTTTTACCGGAGGCCTCCGTATTTGAACCCTAACGGTTTCCTCCTCTGTGGACCTTCCCGTCATTCTGCGCATGCGACCGCCAGCAAAATGCTGGACACATGCACAGAAGGCAGGGAGCCCAGGAGACCTAAAGGCTCCTTGCTGCTGGCGACCTACGGGTTAGCACATATTTGAGATATCACAGTTGAAATTGTGAAAAAATTACAATTTTTTCAAAATTTTCCCAATTTTGACACTTTTAATAAATATACACAGGTTCTATTGGTCTAATTTTACCACCTAAATGAAGTACAATATGTGGCGAAAAAACAATGTCAGAATCACTTGGATATGCAAAGCCTTTACAGAGTTATGATATGTTAAGTGACACATGTCAGATTTCCAAAATTTGGCTTCGTCACTAAGGGTTAAATCCTCTGTACCACATCGCCATCTCAGTGTACCAACCCCCAACATACTTGACTTCATTGCCCGCCTTTGCAGGCTACAACCCGAGACTCTAATCTAGTGCCAGAACACGACGAGTATTCCAATTTTATCCCATCATTGTTGAGACAAGAATACCAATTTGTACTTCGCGGCTGGTAGTCTGGAAGAAGCAGAGAATACTGCACCATGCCTTTTCCTTATCTCTCACTAAAGAACTACACTGTTTCCGCAACTCCCATTAAATTCTATAGGAATTACAGAAACAGCATAAAGCAATTTGCTCGCCTGTTTTTGTAACTCCTGACCATGCAGCCATTCTGGAGATGTTTAAGACCGTTATTAACATAAGTGTAGGTCTTGGAGATGGAACAGGCATCAACATATCACACGTTTATGACATGTCTGTGGATATACCATAAAAGACTATAGATATATGTGTGCCTTAGCTTATTCCCTTGCCAAAGGCATAACCAGGGTGGACTGGTAGGGCATGTGCCCTCAGCCATGGGGACTAGAAGAAAAGAGCAAGCTGCTGTCCCTATGGCAAGTTAGAATTTTCGATTAGGAGAAGGGCATCAAACTGATTCTTCAGCCCAGGTAAAGGAAAGTTCAACTACAATCCTCTCCTTGGCAGTTCCACTGCTGATGTTTAAACGATGCTGTTTCTTTAGGTTTAGTCACCATCTTAGTTATCTCTCTGGAGCCATTCTTACAACTCACTCACGTTTACAGATTTTAACTGGGTCATTCCGATACACAAATAAGACATAAAATGACGGTCTGCTGCATCGGTATTTCACATTTATGCATATGCAGTAATTAAACATTTGAGCTATAAATGTAGCAATATGAATGCCATATATTTGTGTGCGTAAAGTAAACAATTCTCATATTGATAATTTGAGTGTTCATATTTTTTTGGATTTTTATTTGCAATCTAAAAATTGTTGGAGCAACACTCATTTTTATGGCTGGAATAAAATACTTGTAAAATAGTCTTTCATTCCGCTGCTCCTAAGAAGAGAGACAGATTAATATGCAGTTGGTGTGGTTAAACATCACTTCTTTCCTACCAGGCAAAACACCTGTTGCTTTTGTTTACAGTCTGTTGCGCCGGTATATATCTATACAATAAACTACATGGAGTAGCTCCGTGAATTCAAATGACAAAGTAAAAGATATTAAGAGCACAAACCAGGCTGAATATGTAGAAGCTGTGCCACAGCTTCACATTATAACGCACATATAAAGTGAGTTTATTTACTGTGCTGGAGCATCTTGTCTCCTCATGTTCTAGATTTTTGTGCGTCTTCACAGTCATCTCTTCCATTGCTAATGAAAGGCAGAACAACACAAAAAGTTGAAGGTCATGACAGAACTTGTCTAAAAGTAAGTTGTACTAAATACCAACCTCAGCTCTCCTTCTGACAAACTATGCCCTGCTACATTTGAATATACAGATATTGCTGATTATATCTCATCTTTAATAACTTGTCGCAGAAAATTATCTTATTTTAAAAGGGTTTTCATGGCAAAAATTATTGATGACCTATTCTAAGAATAGGTCATCAATAGTCAATCACCAGGAACTACCCTCTCAGGATTCCCAGTGATCAGCTTAACGCGTGGCCTACTTTCAGTGCAGTGGGCCAGATGTTGTCATTAAGGTTGGCACATCAAATGCCATAGCGGGCTTCGCTTCCCTTGAAATCAATGGGCGTTGAAGCCAGCTATTACTTTTCCAGCTTTTCCTTCTCCAACATGTGGAAGTACAAGAGAAGGCTTATACTGATTAATGGCCGATTTACACAGAGCAATGATCACTCAAAAATTGTTAAAAAGCGATCGTTTGAGCGATCATCATTGCGTCTAAACACGCATCCATCGTGCATTTTTCTTGCACGATGGACTGATCGTTATATTCAGGCCAACCTAAAAATTGTCATTCAGCCTTATCAGGAATTCTTCACAAGTAGTGCTGATAGCATTGTTTCATTGAGAACAAAAGAACTGAAAGCAGATAAGAGCCCTCAGGCTATTAACTGCATTCAGCTAAGGGCTTCATTTGAACACTAAATTGCTATTAAGTAGCGGAAGAGCTACTTATTAGTTTATGCAAAATGATGGCTCAAAGTTGTCACTCAAGCTGCTGGAGCAATCTTTGAGTGATCATCGCTCAGTGTAAATGGGCCTTTAGACTGATTTCAATGATAGTGACACCAACTATGCCACTTCCTGTCCTGACCCCATAAAAATGTATGACTCTCTGCACTGATAGCTGATCACTGAGAATCCTGAGCTGCACATCACTGGCAAGGATAGGTTTTAAATAGTTTTGCCCATTAAAAACCTATAGTTCTCTCTTCCTAACATAATTCTATAACAATAAGTCTTTGTAAAGTAATTGAAAGGGTAAACAAACTTTGCCCAAAAAGTTATCAGAATGTGTTAAATGTTATATTAAGCTTTGCTTTATCTCTACTGTGTCTTGCATATATTCTCTATGTAAAGGAAACATAACTATCAGCATATTATTTTATAAGGCATGAAACACTCGTGGGTAGTGGCTTTTGTGTCTCAATGAAGTTTAATGAACATTACGCTTGCCAAAATGAAATTGAAATGTCATTTGATAACATTAATTTTGTTATTTATGACAAAGCATAAGACTGCTGTAAATCCCTTACCTGCTATTGTCTTTCCTTGGAGGCAGAGACAAATATTTAGTGCAAGTGTTTATCTTAATTAAATCGTTATTCCTTAAGCAATGTATTGATCTGTGACTTAAATAAGAGAACTAAGATAAGTGAGGTCTGAATGCAAATAAATAGGTTATTCCACTTCAAAGTCATTACAATCCAGCTCTCTCTCAATTGGCATGACAATAGTTACATGTGCTTTAGAAGCTAGCATGTGCTGCCCTAGCAGGACATGCCTTCCAGGTGCTTGCCATAGAAGAACAATCCAAGGAGCTGAATTGGCAATGTGGCCAATATAAATGTTGTTGAATTTTAACATTTCCCACATAAAACAGCGGGATCTTTTCATGTGTGTTCCTCATTAGAGCACAGAAATTCTTCTTATGAGTAGACTACATGACATATTTCTTCTCACTTGGTTAAATTAAACATCCAAGAGTATTTCATATGTGAGAACGGTAACCTTTGACTTGGAAGAAGCCCCAGGCTTTGGACTGACAGCAGTACTTGATGCTTTTGAAAGACAATGCTTTTCCTCCCTCTTATGATGACATCAAATAAGAGGAAAACTCCTTGAAATGAAAAAAACAAGTTTCAGGATGCTGCTAAGTCAAGGTCTAGTTCAATTACAAAGTATCATTTTTTACACAAAAAAACAAGATGAAGTTTTATATTCAAAATAAAAGTTGGCAGGTTAAGTCGTGGTCACTGTTGATCACCCTCTAACTATACAAAACATGTATATATCCAATTTTATTTGCATTGTAATCTTATTTGTTATCAAAGTGCACACAAATCACATCTTAAATAAGCTCTAATATATCATATATAAATCAATTTACATAGACCCTAGTGGCAAGTAAGTGGCTTCAAAGTCAACAACAGATGTTTGTTTTCTGCTGGACCTTTGGTTCCCAATAATGTGTTATAGCCAAGATTCATGTAATGATCCTCTGGTACTCTGCTGACGAATCCTATATCATCTCCCTACATCCATCTGGTCAGGTTTATAGGCACATTGATGTTTTTACCCAACTTTTTTGTTTTCCGCCGGTTCAGGTTGATGTTGTAGACTCTTCTGTAGACAGGTCGCTACACGATGTCCGGCTTTCCCACAATAGAGGCAGAGATGATGAGTCATCCGGAACCGTCGACGTTCCTCAGGACTTAGCTGGTCCACTTCCATAGGCTCGGCACCAGAAGTTGGCATAGGAGAAGTGGTAGCGGGTCTGCTGGACTCCCTAGCCTTATGGGCCTGACGTTCCTCCTATCTGAATCTCAGCCTCCTGTCAGCTTTGACCGCCAATTCCATAGCATCATTGAGTGTTATGAGAGCGGGATGAGAAATGAGTAGATCCTTGACAGCGTCAGAAAGACCCAACAAAAACACATCTTTGAGGGCACTATCATTCCAAGAGGTTTCACCTGCATACATTCTAAATTTAGAGCAATAGTCCTCTACCCCCTGCTGCCCTTTACGTAGAGACATGAGATGAGATACCACCAACCCAGCACTGTCCGGCTTATTAAAAATACCTCCAAGTTCCCAAAAAAAAACAAATCAACTGACTGCAGGCAAGCCGAACTCTCAGGTAAGGAGTAGACCCATGCCTGAGGGGGACCCCGAAGTAAGGACATAATCAATCCAACTTTCTGGGATTCTGAGCCGGACGAGCAGGCAGCATCCGAAAATATAATCTACATGCCTGCTGAAAAACAAAAAACTTGCTCCTCTCCCCTGAAAATACCTCAGGAAGAGGACACTTAGGCTCAGGAATAGAAGGGGTGCAGAAACATGCACTAACTCCCGCTGCTCCTGGGCCACCATACGACCAGACAGGTCTTGGATCACGGCCACTAAATTCTGCAACTGACTTGTTATGGTACTCTAGGCCTCCGTTGGAGAACAATTTTAAGTGCCAGTTATTATGTTATGGTATATTACCTTTGATATGCCAGCCCAGGGGCCCTAGATCTCACTCACAACCCTTGTGCCTGCCTGCTTACCTCCACTCCTAGCTAACCCCAGGCAGGCAACTGGGCGGCGTTCCCTACTCTGACTAGGGACCGAAATAGGGATGCTGGCATACCTAGATGTGAAGGATAGAATACCGACAGGAAAGGCAGATGGAATTACCAACACGAGCAATGCTAAGCAGAGCAGAGGCAGACGGAAACACCTGGCTGATAACAGCAAAAAATAGCAGACAAGCTGACAGAGGCAGGAGACCAACAGAGGCAGGCTAGCTAGCACACTGAGGGAAACCAATAACTGGCAATGATTGCAAGTCTTTTCCTGACCTTTAAACAAAAGCCTCCGCCCAGGGGCGGAGAGAGGGAGACAGCCAACTCCCAATAGAACATAATAAAAAGGGAGCTCATGCACGGCAGCTGCACTCACAGGTGCGCGTGCGCCACCCGCGCTATGCCGGCCCCACACCTGCGCCCCCTGCAGCCAGACAACAAGCCAGGGGGACGCGCCCTGACCGTGGAACCCTGCACAACGCCGCATGGTAACACTCTCCTGGTTCTCCTCCTAGCTCTCTGACCACTCTTTCAGCGTCTCTTTTGCTAGCTCCACCTTCTCTCCACTTTCTCTCACTGTCAGAGTCCCCCAGGGCTTGATCCTGGACCCCCTCCTCTTCTCTATTTATACAGCCCTAATCGGGCTAACCATTCACAGATTTGACCTCCAACATAACCTCCATACCCAGCTTTACACCTCTTCCCGTGACATCTTTGTACCTTTCCTCCAAAACATCTCCGACTGTCTGTCCGCTGTCTCAATCACCATGTCCTGCCTTTTCCTCAAACTGAACGTCTCAAAAACTGACCTTCTCATCTTTCCATTCTCTACCAGCTGATCTCCCCCCAACATCTCTATATTAGTAGCTGGCACCACCATAACCTGCAGACAGCACGCCCGCTGCTTTGGAGTCCCACTGGACTCAGATCTCTCCTTCATCCCCCACATCCAATCTCTGGTCCGAACATGCAACCTGCACCTTAGGAGCATTGCAAAAATATGGCCGTTCCTGACCATGGATGCGCTAAAGACTTTTGTTGTTGCCCTCATGCATTCCAGACTTGACTATTGCAACTCACTGCTAATTGGCTTCCCCCACACCAGACTCTCACCTCTCCAATCCATTTTAAATGCGGCAGCTAGACTCATCTCCCTGTCCAGCCATTTCTCTGATGCCTCTGCACTATGCCAGTTGCTGTACTCGCTGCCCATGTATTACAGAACTCAATTTAAACTTATCACTTTCACTCATAGAGCTCTCCATGGTGCTGCTCCACCATACATCACCTCCCTCCTGTCCGTACACCACCCAGCCCATGCACTGCGCTCTGCCAACATGCTCCGAATAGATGTCCCCATTATATGAACTTCACATGCTCGCCTCCAGGACTTCACTAAAGCAGCACTGACCCTGTGGAACGCTCTACCCCAGAACACCTATATTATCAGCTGCATTGTTCTCGTCGCGGGTGTCGGCAGAAAACAATGTTAACTGCCTGCTCCTCGCAGAGATAACAGCCTGTGGTCTACAGAAAGATAAAGCAAACTGCTTTATCTCCAGTAGCTGAACAATGGATTTTAAGTTCACTTTAAAATCATCATTCAAATGAAAAATGCTTGATGCCCACGTTTACATGTAACGGTTATCGCTCAAATTCAGGTGTTTGAATGAATTTTGAGCGATAATCATAGCATGTAAATGGGCCTTTAATCTTCAGTATTTGCTGCATAAGACAACTTCTTAATGATTACTGTTATCCTATTCTGAAAAAACCTGTAGCGCAAGTAACACTTCCTACGTTTTCACCATCCTTTAAAACTTATACACAAAATATTTGCAGTCTTCCCATTGATAGTATTTTTCCTCTGTCCATTTATTGTGAGAGCTACCATTAAGAAATGAAGCAACAACAAATGAAAGCCGAGTTCATAGCTGTATTTCCTTCTTTTATGTCTTAAGCCTTAGCTTTGTGGGCATAAAAAAATGTATAATGTTTCATAGTAAAAGCTTCTTGTATATTAGAAAGTATAAGCTTCCTTTATGAAAATTTTCTCCTCACTGCTCATAATTCTGTCTTTGAATCAAACCATTCAGCAAGTTATTATATCCAATCTAAACATCTATGAAAGACTCTTTACATATAAATTATTAGTTTGAAAAGAAGAGAATTAAGGTTTCATCCAGCTTGAACAGAATCTCATTTCCTTGAAATACAGTATAAGCAATGTTTCAAGGAAATTAAATTCTTCCTTGCACAGAAGTCTGGAAAGTAGAAATATAACTGCTTGACCAGGAATAGCCTTTAGGAAAATCTTGGGATAAAGTACAGATGTGACAGGTGCTGATAACATGGATTGCTAGAGCAGTCTTGGAAATCAGACACGCTTCGATCTTCTAGCCTGCAGGAGTACAATGTATTGTTAGACCGTGCACCTTGGATACTTTCCTTGCATTTGAATAATGCTACAATATGTCAAGTGTTTCATTCCAGTCTACTGATGTTTTTGTTGTTTTTCTCTACAGAGAAGGAAAAAAATAGTTTTACCTTATTTTGCCCTTGGAGCCACACAGTAAATTTCCATTGTGTTTGTTCATGCAATATTGGTTGTAGATATATGACTTCTAGAAAATGGGCCTATTATTCTGCACCGGTGTCATAGATCACTTTAGAAAGATTTACCTTATAGTTTATCTACTTTAAAATTCTGCAGGGAAAAGTGGTTGTCAAGCTCCAACTAAACTATTAGGGGCACCGTTTGTAATCTGTACAAAATTCTAATGATCTTTCCGCACCCTTATCACCGTTTATTTTAGTATTTCCAGAGCTGTCATATAAATCACAATATCTGTTTGCGATAATTAATATCTATTTGCAGCTTTATCTGTTATTCCATTTTCCACTGAAACCAGTCCAAATATTAAATTGATGAGGGTCAGTGACATAGGACACCATGTTTTGCAAAAGTGAAAAGTCTAGGATATTGATTAAAATGAAAGCACTGTCAGCATTGCACGGAATAAGGAGTTAAGCCATAGAAGAGTATTGATTAGCATTTCATTGATTAATAAGGTATTCCCTCTTGTAACTCCAAGACTATCTGTCACTGTGCTTCAGCTTGACATCACAGCATCAGCACAGGGCCACATGATGCACCTGTGAGCACAGGCGCAAAGTCCTTCTGTATTTCCTGCTGTGGGTATTTTTGGTATTGTGGGAGAAACATTTCCCCATCTGTATAGTTGCTTGATAGGCTGGCTATCATCGCAGCTAGTCTATCAGATGTTTTGTGGTGTTGTTTTTTTTTTAGCATTACATTTTTATTGGCATTTCCAAAATATACAAAGCAAAATTGATACAACGGCTTATTGATTAATGTTCAACAAAATACATTATATGCATTTTAATAACTTAATTGGAAAGTGCAGAGTGTAAAGGAGGGATAGGGAAACAGGAAGGGGGGAGGGTGATAACCTTGGGGGTACCTCACACATGTGCACAATTAACAGTTCTATCTTTATTGAAAATATTTTGAAATAATTAACATAACAAAACATACTTGAGAGGTAATATCTTGGGTCTAAAACAAGGACTCGGTAGACATCTGAAAACAACAAGTATTAAAGGATGTTTACTTTTATAATAATTGCATGAAAACACAATAAAATAATGACTAAAGTTTAAAAATAGCAGTAATAGAGGCTGAAATAAAAATAGAAATAAAGTCTCCACCATCATTGAGAGCCTTAGAAAAGAAAAAGAAGAAGAAACAGGAATTGAACAGATCAAAACAAATTAACAAATCTTACTATTTCCCATGGCATTTGGAACCCGCCCAAGCAATGCAGTACTGATGAAGGAGAAATGCAAGTTGCATATATTATGGGAGTTTTTAGCCACATTTTCTATCCAAGGTGCCCAGGATGAAAATGAGGAAGTTTTTGTAACTAATATGTAAGAATATTGTTCTTCTAAATGATATGTGAGGTTAATATAATTAATCACTTCATTCAAAGAAGGAGCATCTGATGATTTCCAGTTTGTTGGCAATTGCCAGACAAGAAGCAAATAAGATATGGGAACATGAAACAGTGTAAACAAAATCAAAAATCATATTCCAAAAAAGAACAAATAACAAGACAGCACCACCACATCTTGAAATAAGTACTCTTGAGGCCACATCCCCTCCAACATGTTACAGCGATAGAATTGTTCATTTTGGCAAGATGAGCAGATATAAGGTACCAACGCAAAAATATTTCTTGCGAGGATTCTCAATGTCTGATTCCATGTAAAACCTTTTTAGTCCAAGACAAAGCTGTTCTCCATTCTTGCAGTTGGAATTGATGTTTAAAGTCCTGATCCCATAATTGCATATCAAGAGATTTGCTCTGAAAAGCTAGGGGAAATGACTCATCATAAAAGATATAGATGCTTTGGGATGTCTGAATGGGCAAAGAGAAAAAAATTAGGACAGACTTGGGAAAAGTAGGCTTATAACCATCTAGAGATTTAAGAGCATGTTACAACCTTAGAAAGAGAAAAAATACTACTAGGTATTGAAAACTACTTGAAAAGTGTAGGAATACGTAATATAGGCTTATTCTCTTATAATTTCCCAATTTTCCTTATGCTCAGAGATTCACAAGATCCAAATTCAAAGTCCGCCACGGGAAACGTGGTTCAAAATCCGTCTGTGAGCATTTACCCTTCAGAAGTTTAGGATAGAAATTGCTACTGTTCTGAAAATGTTAAGAATGCTTGGTAAAATCATCATTTGAGCACATTTCAACTGCCCAAGAAATAAAGGGTTTATGAAAGTTATTTAAGATTTGTGGAATGTAAGTAAGCATTGACAAATAATTGTTTGTGAATATATGGAAGTTAGGCATTGTTAAATGGACATGCAGATAAGGTATGGAATGATCATTCCATACATATGGGAAGGATTTAATTACATATTGCTTAGTTTTATCATCAATTCCAACCCCCAACAATTGAGATTTTGTATTGTTTACCCTATAATATGAACATTTCCCAAAGTCAGAGATTACAGATTGGGCATGTCATACAGAGAGGATAGGGTTTGTTAAAGCTAAGATTAAGTCATCTTCATATAATCCTATTTTGTGTTCCTGGTGTCCTAATTTAATTCATTTAATGTTATTATTAGTTTTGATCAGCTATGTTAGAGTCACAATAAGAAGGGCAAAATAAGGGTGAAAGAGGGCAGCCCTGTCTAGTAGCCTTACAAATTGTAAATAAAGGGAAAATACATGTGCAGATGGTGTTGAATATAACAACAGAATCACGGATTTAATGGGTCCAGAGAAACCAAATTTCTCCAATGTAGCCTCCAAGTAACCCCAGTGAATCCGATCAACCACCTTTTCTGTTGTGGGGCTAATAACAAAGAAGGCATAAGACCAAGTTCAGCAATCTTAATAGGTTTTAGGAACCAGCAGCTTCTGTGGGACAAAACCTACTTCATCTGCAGCAACCAGCATTGGGAGAATAGAAAAAAGTCAGATGCTGAAGATTTTAGCATAGATTTTAACATCAGTGTTTAATAGAGAAATAGGGTGAAAATCAGCTGGTTAAAAAGCTTTTTTGGCAGGTTTGGGTAAAGTGACAATAAGGGCTTCCAACATTTCTTAAGGAAAGGAACCCTTAATCATTGCTTCATTAAACACCAAAACCAGATATGGGGCCAAATGAAAAGAGTATTTTTTTTTATAATAGCCATTAGAGAAGCCATCTGGGCTGGCGATTTGTAAAGTTTTAATGCTTTTATAGCTTCCAAAATTTCAGACACAGAAATTGGTGTAGCAAGAGAGGCTAATTGGTCAGGTTAGAGGCATGGGAGATTAATGTTTTGGAGAAAGTCCAAATTTCCTTTGGTTGGGGCTGATGCGTATTTATATCTTCACAGAGATTATAAAGAGAGGAGTAATATGAGGCAAATGCATTAACAATTTCTTGAGGATGAGTGATTTTTTGCCAACCAGTGTCTAAAAGATATCTAATCATTTCCTTAGATTTAAGACTTTTTTAAGTTGTTTGGCCAGCAGTGTGATTATCATGTGCGTAGAATTGCATTTTATTTTTTGAAAAACAATATTGTGTTTTTCCAGCAAAAGACTTTGAAGCTTGGCATGTAACCTAAATATCTCTACTGTTGTTTGAGACATTAGATTAGTATTATTTAAGGAGTCGATGGTATTAACTTGAGAGGTCAGGGAAGTTAATTTCTTCTCTCTCTTTTGTTTAGCCCTAGAACAGTATTTTGTAAATAAACTTCTCATATAGGCTTTATGGGCATTCCACACTGAGAAAATACTAGAAACTGATGGATAATTGATGGTAAAAAACATTTTTTAATTCAGTTTTTAAATTAGACTCAGAATCTAAGTGGAAAAGAATATCTTCATTAAGTCTCCAAAGGAAGAAAGGGGAATAGGGGAGCTTTTCACTTAGTGACAAAGTTTATCTGACCATCAGCATGAAGTAAGCCCCCCCCCCCTACTCTATAACCTGCTGCCCAAAGATCAGACTGTATTTTCAAAGTAACAAGTTACCTTTAAGGCCTATATAATTTTTCCATTTACATTTGCAAATCTTGTTTATTTTTTATATTATAATAATCTTAATATTATAGGGCTACATTTATAAAATTTGGGCAGTGTGGAAGAAGCAATGCTATTCTATTAGTGAGGAAATCAAGACTGAGTGTGTGTCACATCAATTCAGACCTGTCAGTGGAGCTAAACTTTAGACAAGGGGACAGAGACCAGAGATAGGCTGAACATTGTGCAAAATGCAGGAGGTAACTGGGTAATAGACACACAAAGTTGTACCAGAGACTGAGATGGATATGGGAGGGCATTTGGAACCTTTTCCTGGATCTGCCCTAACTGGATTTGACAGGGGAGTGGAGCACCTAGTGGACCTTCCCTAAAAAGGATGACCCAGCAGCAGAATCCTAACTGGATTTCCTAAATGTCCCTAGTTGTTATGCAGGAGAGAGGTAATGCAGTAGGACTGAGCAGAAACAGTAAGACAAAAATACAGTACCAAAGGGAAAAGATAAATAGTAGCCAAAAAAACAAGTCCAAAGTCAGAGTTCAATAGAGAATGTAGTCAGTACCAGAAGGAGAGGCAAATATTTATAGTCAGAAGTCCAAAGTCAAAAAACTTTATGCACAAGAAAGCCCAACACTTTAACTCAAGTTGCAAAACCACCAAACACTTAACACAGCACCAGGATTCAAAGAGTATTAGCAGTGTCCTGCAGTGTATGCAGAGGAGCTAGAATTAGTACCTAAAGATAGATAATTATAGCCTGGTTGAGATAATAGACAGCTCAGCCAGCATATCAGCATGATAATAGAAGGAAGATGTTTCTCCCTTGGCATCCATTGCAAAAAGCCACTGTGCATACAGTGGAAGATGTGTCACATGGTCCAATGCTGACACCATGATGTCCCAAAACTGGGAGTTAATTGATGATTGGCAGTTCTGTGACAGTGTGACTATTATAGAATAGTGAGTGTCTTTGAGTGCCTTTAAACTCCTATAAAGTTACCACGTGGTAAGCTGTTAAAATAAAGCCTCGTAGTATTTTATATGTTAAAGTCTTACATATGTTAAAATAAAGCCTTATATTTTACAGCTGAAGGCAATAAAGCCTAATGTGTTCTAATAATGTCTGAAGCTCATGTCATTGTGGACTGAGGGTATACAACCATATACAGTAATGATCATTAGATAGGCTTTTATAATTGAGTGGTATTAAAAACACGTCCATCTGTCGAGTCTTTATACGTTTTGTAATTGAGTTTCATTAAAATTTTCTGATTGCTTGGTCTCTATTGTGGAATTGTTTTCCAAGGTGCTGCAGATTGGAAGACTGACTTATTAGTAAAATCCATCTGTGAGAGTAAACTGAAGGCTGTTTTTCAGTCCCTCCCCTAGTCTGTTCTCTTGAGATAGAAGGAGAATTCTGTGGGGGTGGGGGGACATTACACAGTAAGGGATTTGTGAGACATGACCACTCAGGGGGTTTCTACATTGGCAGGAAGAAATTAGCACACTGTTATTTTGTAAGTTCATGTGAATTTTGTCACATAGAGAAGTGCAGCCTATGGAAATCCTATATGTCATTCTTTATTACAGTCACTTCAAGTCATAAGGAAGAAAAGAGTATAACAAAACTTGTAATATATCTAGAGGAAGAAACCTTATTACAGAGAGCTGTATGACAGTGTTGGAATATGTGGTGAGAGACTGATCACCTCACTTGTCCCCATGCTCTAAATGGCTGCATCTTGTCATACTTCTAATTTGTCATGCTCTATCCATCTGTCCCCCACCTGCCCATGGCACAATTAGGCTCTGTTTTTAGTCAAACTCATCTCCCACTACTTTGTCACTTGATTTAGAGATAGTGTTATATTGTAATCAACTGCACTGTATTTATCTGCTCCATCATCACAAATCTGTCACCCTTAGGAAATAGTAAAGGGAGGGTTAGCATTGTGTAGTATTGAGTGGGCATGACAGAGAAGAGGGGAGGGTAAGCTGAACTTATGCTCCTTCATGAGAGCAACCAGATGATCACGGCTGGGAAGCCCTATTGCCAGAAACTAGAATGTGGCACTAATTGAAAAGCAAGTATAAGCCTTTCTAAATAAATATAAGTGAAATGCAATGCAAAAAAGTGCACTTTTTTTCTACAGAGACATATTAATGTATGTATGTATTGATTTACAAGTTCCCATAGCCTTTAAGAATTAGAACATAATTATAGGTCAGGTCACATTGGGTTAAATGAAATATCTTACCCTGCTTGTGTGCATGTTGTACATCTACCTGGGCAACAACTAAAGTAGCTCCAAATTGTTTTAAAATATTGAAAAGTGTGCAAAAGTTGTAGGTGAGCCATTTGCTGTAAATCACCTTAATGGCTAATTTTTTACATTGAAACATGGAACATTCCTTTCATATTTCATGAGTTCTATTTACCTAGCTTCAAAATGCCAAATGTGCCAGCCAAGAGTGTTTTAATATTCATAGCTCTGAGATGTCTTTGACAGTTGTCAAAGAGAGAAATAGTTTCATCAGGAAAAAGAAATCTGACTTATGATTTCTGGCACATTCCCCCTCACATACAATCTATTAGGATTGTATATAAAAATATACATTTTAATACTATGAGTATTATGATTGATTGATGTAATTTTCTTGGCTTGCCAGTTCATATTTGTTAGTCAAGTAATGTTCCCAGCATAATGTCTGCATTATAGCCGTAATAATTCTCCTTGCTGAAAAAGTCATAAACATGTGCACATGCAAATGCTCACGAATATTACAGCAAAATATGATATCCAATTTGTTATGTGTTTGTAAAAGTTTTTACCGCAATCTAATTCACAATATCAAATTGCTGAACAGCTATAATATAAAGTTTATCACTATTTAATGTCTAATTATAAAAACAAAAATATAGACAGATGCTGTGAGGGGCTATTCGGTATTTGTTTCAACACTAAAAGTACTCAAGACCTATATTAATGTGTGGGCATGTTTAGGTTGTGTTCACACTTCTATTTGTCCCCCAACTTTGCAGCATCTTTATGTGTAAAGTTACAGAAAAATATAAAAAATATCAAAATAAAGTAATGGCAGAATGTTAAACCTCAGTCTCAGGGCTCTTACATATAAGCGTAGATTTGCCACCGTTTTCACGTCCGGCCGATATGCGCTATGATCTGATGCATTGGATTCCAATGCATCAAATCATATGGCCGTATTCCCGCGGGGTTAAAGAACCCGGCTGGCCAATATAGCGCTGAGTGCTTTTATGTCGGGCCGAAAAGATAGTCCAGGAACTATTTTCCTGGCCGGAATACGTTGGCCACTGCATTGACTCCTATGGGAATTTCAAAATTTGCCAGATCTTTTCTCTTATTGCCATTATTCCAAATGCCCATCTAAATCATCAAACTGAACCCAAGCACCTCTTTTTGCTGACCTGCACCAGTGCTGCTTTCTAACTAGCTTCAGAGTTCCACATTGCTATTTAGCATGGCCGCAAGTGAGTGTAAAAACTACATCTCCCACAATGCCCCACTACCAATTACTGATGAGTGCTCATTCACAACTGCACAAACTGTGTCAACATTACTGAATTTGAACACACTGAGCATATCTGACCAGTAAAACAGCGGAGCCTACAGGCATAACCACTGGACACTAATGGGGTACTAACCGTGGGGAAAACCACAAGTAAAGCAATACCTCTGCAGCTTTGTCAAATAATTTATAACATTATATTGCCTTATGAAGCATATAATTTTCACTTTGAGCACCAGAATACCCCTTAAATGTGCTTAATAGAGATGAGCGAGCGTACTCGGAAAAGCACTACTCGCTCAAGTAATTTGCTTTATCCGAGTATCGCTGTGCTCGTCCCTGAAGATTCGGGTGCCGCTGCGGCTGACAGGTGAGTCGCAGCGGGGAGCAGGGGAGAGCGGGCGGCAGAGAGGGAGAGAAAGATCTCCCCTCCGTTCCTCCCCGCTCTCCCCTGCAGCTCCCCGCTCCGTGCCGGCACCCGAATCTTCAGGGACGAGCACAGCGATACTCGGATAAAGCAAATTACTCGAGCGAGTAGTGCTTTTCCGAGTACGCTCGCTCATCTCTAGTGCTTAACAATATGGATTCTGCAAATCTGAACACTCAAAATGCTGCGTTTTAAATCTTGGTTATTTCAAAGGTGTCTTTTTCTGTGGATGATGGCCACAAATAACAGCTGCACGAGGTTATACCTACTCAATGAAACAGGTTGCTGGGTGGAGTAAATATCATAATCCATCTCTATTTTTTTGATTTGTGTTTAGCTTTGCTAAAAGTTCAGTTTGGCATAAACTCGAACCGAGCATTTAGCAAAGTTCCCCTCAAAGCAAGGTTCAACTATTTTGGTTTGTTCAACACTAGTCCTAAACACGTGTATAACCATAAGAGCCATAAATTTCCTGTATTACAGCATCAAAGTGTTTTTCAGGGATTTTATGGCTCCTAGACAATGCTGTACACCAGCTTTTAGGTTTTTTGGTGAACTTCGAATACAGTTAAAATTAATTCGGAACAAACTGAATGTTTTGCAAAAGTTTGGTGAACCAGCCAAACCAAAGTTTTCAAAAGTTTACTCATCACTATTCTTGATTTTTTACGAGAGGTACGGAAGTTCTCTCTATCCAAGTTACAAAATGACTGTAAACAACCAGGCAGACATTTGCTCATAACAATATGACTGGTTTAGTGTGAGTAGTAGTTTAGTGTAATGACTGTGTTGACTTCCACCCCACACTATGGATTGGCATTAAGCCACCTAATGTCTGTTCTCCATACTACCCCAAATCTTTCAGATGTCTGTGCTGAAATTATGTACACTGGATGGCAAGAGTCACGGGTAATTCATAATCCCATTCAACTGTAGTTTGTTGACCCTGAACTAGAAATAGACTAAAATGTTGCTGATTGGGCTCTGAATGTAATCCCTAAATTGAAATTACTATTAGAATTAATGCAACAATTTAGTCCATACACTCTGCAGTGATTTCTTAATATTGGAGTCTTTACTCTCTTCTGCCTGCAGACTCTAAGGTGTGACACAAGTTGACCAGTAGTAACAAAAGTGGAATCCCAGACAAATTAAGCTTTAGCATAAAATAGAACAACTTATATGAATACCAATAAAGTTTCTAAGTATTCATTTTTATACATACAGTATTTGAAATTCAGGCAGCCAGTTCTAATCTCAAGGCATACCCTTGTGTAACAGTCTGAGGAAAGAACCAACCACAATTTCAAGTAGCTTCTGCCTCATGACTTTATTTAGGGTCCATGTATTCAGTTAAACTAAAGGGATGTTAGCCCAAATAAAATGTCTGCCCATACCCCCTACTTGACAAATCCTATATAGATTTTGGCAGCGCAAATTACCTCTATTTAGCCACAAGCGATGGTAGAACCAGCAGCATTGATTTCAAGATCCGTTCGCTACTTATATTTATTCCAAAGAAGAGAATGGTTCAACATGATCTACTGCAATGTTTTAAGCATTCCTCTGTGTAATGACTGACAGAATATTGTGATGATTGACTTCAGATGCTGAATATAATAAGCAATACTTCATCAAATAGATGACTGATGGCATTCACATACTTCCATTTTTACAGTGACATTAAAGGACAATGCTATAATATATACTTTAGTTTCCCTTCAATGAATGAAGTATGTCGTTGGACTGCATGATCTAATGATCCAAATTTGAAGGATGGAGGGTTTATCTCAGATACATATGATCTTTGATTTTCAAGAAAATGCTCAAGTATATAAAATGCACAGCTATATCTAATCCACGATGCAAAGAGTTGGTACGCATTGTGATTTGAAATGAAATAAATGCTTAGTTATTTATAATGTGAAGATCTTGTGCACTTGTTTCACGCTGATTGATATGTCATTGAGAGTTAGCTTTCTCTTCTGGGTACTTATAAATATGCACAACAGCATTCTTCCAGATTATTTTTGGAACTGAGCAGAAACAACAGAGTTCTTGGAAGAAACACATGTAATAAAAAAAGGTGAACATCTTTTCCAAAGGGAAATGCAACAAATGCTGACTATAGAATTAATACTGAACAATAAATACAGCATGACATCTATGAAAAACTCATTTAAAACATGGATAACAATCAACGCATTCATGCTTAATACTAATTTCACAGGCAAATGGGCAAGTGTTTGAGTCATAAAGGTTTGGGATCCCAAGTGCATAAGCATGTTCTATTAATACAAGAAAAGCTAGGTGGACCTCTAGGGAAAAAAATGCAAAAACGTTATCCACATTTTTCAACCCAGTGATAATACTCTAGTCGCTGCTGAACAATTTGATTTCCTTCTTCACTCATTGTATCTCAGATGAAAGATGGCTCAATAATGAATTGTTATGTTGGCTGAGAGTCATCCTGGAAAGTAAGATAGACTAGTTAGCTGCCATAAAGCATGGATATCTAATACGCAAAACCAAAGATCCAAAGAGCAGCTGGTTAATGCTGTATGTCTGACATTTCTTCTCTCATTATTATAAAGAGGTAAGACTATTTCTTCTGAGACTTTGAAATTGTAGCTGCTTTCAATACTTAAACTACAGATGCAGCAAAAGTTAACTAGACTTTTAATGCATTATGATAACTACATTGTATGACAATGGTGAAAATTGAGTTATTATGATATGGCATTCATGGTAACTAGAGATGAGCGAACCTACTCGTTTCGAGTAATTACTCGATCGAGCACTGTGAAAAGATTCGGGGGGCGCCGGGGGGCGGGAGGAGGTGTGGTGGAACAGGGGGTAGCAGCGGAGAGCAGGGGGAGCCCTCTCTCTCTCCCCCCTCCCCACTCCCCGCTGCAACCCCCCACTCACCCACGGTGCCCCCCGAATCTTTTCGCCCGAGTATGGAAGTACTCGAAAATCGCGGTGCTCGGGTGAAAAAGGGGCGTGGCCGAGTACGCTCGCTCATCTCTAATGATAACGATTCCTACATCTGTATCTTTTAATGTTTCTGTAGGGCTCACGTTGTACTCCACCACAGCCCTATGTTAGTCATGTTGACAATTTCATAATGCATTTATAGAACATTTTTACCTGTAATAAATCAATCAATGACTACATAAAACCTAGAAATATAAATTCCTGAGTTGTCATTTTTTGCAAAGTATTTTTATTTTTTTTTTTAAAGATGTTATCTCACCAAATCACTTTATCAGTAGAATAGTTGATAAATAGCTGGTAAGTCCTACTTCTATTGTGGTTAACATTTTTGAAGGGTGTCTAAGAGAAGCTATCCTGGAGTACCTCAAAGAAAGTAGCTGTATAACTCCATATCAGCATGGGTTTATGAGAGGTCACTCCTGTCAAACCAATCTGATCAGCTTCTATGAGGAGGGGAGTTCTAGACTGGACTAGTCCCGTGTAAATGGACCTTTAGTTAAAAAATGGAATAGGTGAACTACAATACACAGAGAGGTTATCAAAATTGTGGTTATTCTCTTTAAAATAAAGATTGCTGAGGGGTGACTTAATAATCATGTTTAGATATATCAGAAGACAATACAGAGATTTTTCCTTTGATCTTTATGTACCGAGGACTTCATTGTAACAAGGGGTCATGCTCTATGACTTAAGGCCAATTTACATACAACTCACTCAAAATTAGTTCAAATGACCACAAATGAGAAATAATTGTTAGGTGTATACACGGCCATCGTGCACTTTTCACCTGAACAATGATTTTAAGGTGGGCTTAAAATCCATTGTCCAGCCACAGAGGGATAAAGTATCTCTCAATAGACCACATGCTGTGTTCTCTGTGGGAGCTGGGAGATTACATTGTATTCTGCCAGCAGCCCCGAGGAGAACAATCCAGCTGTGTGCAGAGACCAGCCCACATGCTGGGCTCCGCAAACAGCTCCCGGAAGCTCTTTCACATGCAAATGAAGATGATAAAGTGTTAATGGACATTTGTGTACATTAACACTTTATGCAAAATGATTGCTAAAACTTTCAATCTTTAATTGCTTGAAAGATTATCTTTGTGTGTAAATGGCCCTCATTCACACATGCATTTCTACACAGCTATTGAAGCTGCGTGCAAAAATCATGACCATCCTAAGCATTGGATTCCAATGCATTCATTCACATGAGCGACATTTAATCACATGAAAAAAACCACTGCAGACTGCGCTATTTTTCCATCCAAAAAAATGGAAACCTGATGAAATGGAAGCATATGGAAGCCTTTATGTTTGCTTTCTGGTTTTTTGAAATCCCATTGAAATCAATGGGGGAAAACGGCTCTGTTTTTTTCTGTTTTATTTTAGTTTCACTCCTCCAAAAATGGAACAAAGAGATGGAAACGCTGAACTGAGGCTTAATGCAAGTGTGAAAGCACCTTAACCAAGTTAAGTGTGTTTTCTATTTCTATGAATCCACTTGTTCTTACAGTCTAATGCAAATTAGAAATGATATTGAACAATAACATAAAGTATCCTACTAAATGCTGATGTACTGATATGTTTGGGTCGACACTTTGTCAAAAAATATACCAAAATTTGCACATTTCTGGCATATAATATCGCACTCTATTTTAGAAACATTGTGTGCGAGGTTTATCAGAAAAGAGGCTTGGTTTAGTGGGAAATGGGCACAGTAGTTTAAATACAACAACAGAGGATTGTGGAGTTTCTCTCATTGCTTTCAATGGGGCCGGTGCTGCTGTTCAAAAGAATGTGGTTCATATTTGTGTAAGATTTGTGCATCTCGCAGCGCACAAATCTTGTGCGATTTTCTCGGTCATGTGAAATCGGCCTATGTGTTATAAAGTTAGATATAAGTGTTTAAAGATGTTCTGAATTTATCATCCAACATGAGCCACTGAAATAAATTTGTCGCTTTATTAGACTGCCTATTCTAAGGTTACACTATTCAACTGATCTTGCTGCAGTGTAACTGAATGCAGTTTCTCCAGTCTTTGCCATTACAGCTGGTGCCAGGCTCTCATCAGACAGCAAAGCCCTCGCTCACCCTGGCACGGGAGACCTGTGCCAGGCTTCTGATGCAGCACCATAAAAAGATGTATGTATTAGAATAAAGCCCCTTAGTGGCTGCTGTAAAATTGCGTATGGACAGTCATTAAGAGATTAAAGTCTATATTTAATTATCATATGTTGAACACATCCAGGAATCTATATGTAGTAGTGTATCAACTTTTAATTATGTTAATATAATTTTAGCCTCTACAAAATCCTATATCTCACTTTATTACTTTAATTCTTCATTCCTTTTCAATATAGTGTAAAAGTGAATATATTCCATTTACTCAGAACTTCAGCAACTATTCTTGTAGCTGTGATCATTCATTAGAAAGGAAATACAATAAACATTTTTATATCAGAAACAGAAGAATGCATAGAGCAGGCAGAACACTAAATATGTCAGAATGATATATTGGGTGGATTTTACCTTAGACATTCTCTCTACCTATGAACCAAGAAGATATAAGAATCTACAGCTTCAAACTGACAACTGAAGGCAGTTATTCCAATGCATTAAAGAAAAGAGATGGAGAAGAAGTGTTTACCTTTTGTATCAATACAAAGAGTTTTCTGTCCAGCTGTGTTACTAAGGTTTACCTTGAACCCATTTTGAAAAAGATATTAGGGGCCTGATTGAAGCTTAAATAGTTATCCCTAGTATAATAGTATTGTAAAGGAGTAGATATAGATAGGTGTCAGACCATTTGGATTAAGATGTGGGATAGGTTTCCGTGTTAATCTTTCAGGAGACATGAGTTTTCTTAGCAAACCTGATAGACCAATATCAATAGAAGTTAATAGCATACTAAGGGCTCAGTCACACAGGCGCCGATGTGCCCGTGTTACTGCACGATAAGACGGCCACACTGCAGGTGCGGATGACTCTCCGCACCGCCGGAAGAAAGAACACATGGCCGGCTCCCTTGCCGGTCATGTGTTCTTCCAGCGGTACGGAGAGCCGTCCACACCTGCAGTGCGGCCGTCTTCTTCGTGCAGTAACACGGGGGCATCAGCGCCCGTGTGACTGAGCCCTGATAGCAGGAAGAATGCATAGTGCAGTATTTGCTAGATAGGTTTAATAACCTTAAAGGTTTATACATGTGTCTTTTTCTTAAGAACCAGATAATTAACTCATGTTGCATCAGGGGCTCTGCAGAACACGTTTGTCATTTTTAGTTTTCTCCATAGCAATAAAAGTAAAACAACAACATTTGCTCAAAGACTATACATTAAGTCTTTTATGAGATAGGAAGTAGCTGGATAACAACTTTAATAGCTCTCAACTTGTCTCCTGGTCATCTGGAGAGTCCTTCTCTTAGCCCTTCCTTAGGGTTCATTCACACCAGCATTGGAGGTTCCATTCAGAACCTCCATTGCTAGTTTCTATTAGAAAATAGGAGTCAGCAAGTTGGACTGCTGACTAGAAATCGAATTAACCCCATTTTAATCAACGGGGGTCTGTTCAGCACTATTCTGTTCCATTATAAGATAGAACCGTTTGGCCAGGGGGTGCCGTTTTCTTGTTCCCCAAATGAAGCAGGAAAATGAAATTCTCTGACGCTAATGTGAATGAGCACTTAGTTCTAACTGGGAATCAGTAATGAGTGAGTTGCCATTTAACAAATGTAATACATAGATAACATAGATGTACAGATAATAAGAACCATAAACCATTAAATGTTTGTTCATTTACCGCAATGCCGTGTATATGTACACATAAAATTGCTTTTAATATCATGTAGATTATGCACAGCTATAATCAAAATTACTGAGCCCCCCTTGCAAATTAGGATTATTTACCAAATGTACAAACTGTCCTCTGTTTGCAAAAAAATCTAAATAAAAAAACACAATTAGACGAGAACAATGTAAATAGCTCAACACCACTAATACAACATAAAATGCCACTTATTTAATGACTACTGCAGTCTCTGATGTATTATATCCCTCCATGACAAGTGACTTTAGTACTTAGTAGAAGATCTTTTGCTGCTATGACCTGCTGCAAATGTGATGCATAGCCAGACACTAGCTTCTGACAAATGTCCCATAAGGAATCTTAACCCTTTTCTCATGAGCAATGGCCTCCAGTTCATTAATATTCTTGGGTTTGCGTTTTGCAGCCGCCTTCTTTAAATGTCACTAAAGATTTTATGTGGGATAGGTAGATTCAGCTCAAAAAGCTGGCAGAACCATATCTTGCTTGGTGTTGGAGAGAAAAAAACATTGGCACCTGCATCAAGGCAGAATTCTCAATATGAAGACAAAAGTAGATAAATTTGGACGATGGTTACAGGTCCTCAGTGTGGACCTCTTTCTGAATGTTGCCTTGTAGACAGATGAGCCAAGATCTTAATGCCTTCTGTCATTCGCAAAGACTAAAGAGACACTAGTTTGGGTTGTACTGCTCTAAGGACATGGTTTGCTTAGTACCTTGCTGGTTCTGATAGACTGACACAACTCACAAGATTCATCCTCACACACAATTATTTCTCATTTGGCAAAGAGATATTCCTCCAACTCACCGGAACTGCCATGGGCAATAAAATGACACTGCAATATGCCAACCTTTTAATGGAAAAACTGGAGAGTGACTTACTGGCCTCCTGCCCCAGCAAACCATTGGCCTACTTCCACTACATTGATGACATCATGATCATCTGGACCCACACCGAATAAGAATTAATAAAATTCCATGAGAGATTCAATGCATTCCACCCCACCATAAACCTGACATAAAGCTACTCGTATACCAAAATCAACTTTTTGGACACCACCATAAAGATTTCAAACAACTCGATACAGACATCCCTATACCGAAAACCGATTGATCAGCCTACATACCTCAGATGGGACAGTTCCCATCCTAAACACATCAAAAAGTCCATCGTCTATAGCCAGGCATTCAGATACAACCAGATCTGCTCCAACCCAAAAGACAGAGCGGAACATTTGTACCATCTTAAAAGGACATTTTTAAATCAGGGCTACCATCCCACCTTAATTGATGACTAAATCACCAGAGCCACCAGGATACCCAGGAATCAATTACTCCAATACAAGGAGAAGGAAAGAAACAATCGTGTGCCTCTAGTAGTGACCTACAATCCGCAACTAGAGGTACTAAGGAAAACTGCAAAGAAACTCCACCATACCCTACACCGTCTGAAAACCAAATTCCCAGACCCTCCCCTTCTGTGTTACAGGCAACCTCCTAACTTGAGGAACTTTATAATCAGGAGGGCATTACCCTCTGACACACAAAAATGAACTTATCCCTGTAATACAGTGTTTCTCAACTTCAGTCCTCAGGACCCCCCAACAGGTCATGTTTTCAGGATCTCCTATAGTAAGAACACCTGTGGCAATGTCTGAGGCACTGACAATAATTACATCACCTGTGCAATACTGAGGAAATCCTGAAAACCTGACCTGTTGGGGGGTCCTGAGGACTGGAGTTGAGAAACACTGCTGTAATATAAGGAGCTGCAAGACCTGCTGACATTAACTGACTGCGGACAGGATATGGATCCCCAAAACACAGCAGGAATATAAGATCCCAGGGACATTCACATGTTCTACGTCCAATGTTGTGTACTTGATCATGTGCAGTAAATGTCCTGTTGGGGGTCTTTATGTCGGAGAAACAGGGCAAAGACTGAAAATGAGGATGAGATCTCATTGCCACACGATTAAACACAGAAAGAGAGAATTACCTGTGGCCGAGCACTTTTCTAACCATAGACATGACATAGGAGATATGAGAGCTTTGATATTGAAGGGTGGTTTCAAGTCACAAAACCATAGAAAAATTTGGGAATATAAGTTGATCACAACCTTTGACACGCTGAATACTGGGTTAAATTATTCCCCCAGATTTATGCGTGAATGGGAGGTGTGAGACATTTATTGAACAGATAAGACTGCTGGCCTGGTGAAACCCCCCATCAACAGTAATTCAGGGACCATAAACTTATTATCCCTTATCAGTGTCTAGTTAAACATGTTTATGTACCTCTTGTAGCATTCCTAGCCTGACGACCTCTTCCCCCCAACAGTAATTCAGAGACCATAAAACTTTCACTCCATTATCAGTGCCTAGACGAAAAAAAAGGAGGGAGGGTTCTGTTGCGGAATTCCTTTTAAGTGCAAACCAATCACATCCATGTCTGTGCCTTGTCATTAGTATGTATGTTATAAGTGTGTTTAAATATTAATTCCCTTTTCAGATCTATTCCATTTTTAGCCTGATGAAGAGCCCGAGAGGTTCGCAAGCTCTCTATTACATCAAGTATTTTTGTTAGCCATTAAAAGGTATCATATGTACAAGATTACGTGGTTTCTCTTGCTGGGAACAATCACATTTGGCTATAACTGTATCAACGTTTGTGGGAAAATCTTGAGTACCCCTGTTTTTCATCTAGGAGAAATGGGGACTTAAACATATTTAATTCTTTAATTGCTTCAGCAATAGAAGAACCTTTGACACTCTAGAGCAATGCTCTGCAGAAGACAAAATCTAACTTTTCACCTGAAAGGAATGCTTATTCTGTAGGTTTTTGCTGAGGCCAGGCAAAGTCCTTAACCTAGGATCATGTTATGGGAATCAGCTGATGTAGACAGCCCCAATTTGCATCTATGGCAGTCTTTACAAAACTGGTCATCACATCCATCAGGAGGTGAGTGATACATCATCACCTTAGTAGGATAAGTGACAGTGTTTAGAAGATCTCACCCTAAAACTCTTCGTCTATGTATCTGACAGACAATTAGGTTTGCAGTGACCACCCAGGCATAATATCAAAATCATTGCCCTTGTTACATATCCAATATAAAGATGTAGCAAAGGTAACATCAGGCTTAGTGTTTCATATATGCAAGGTGTAACCATAGCGACCTGCATAGATGGAAATATAATGTCCCAAAAGGACGAATATACACATGAAGTACAGAAACAGATGATACAAAATATATCAGGAAAAATAAATGGGGAAGACAGGGAAACTGACCCTAACCAACTGATATGAGGAGACCCTGCCTATAAATGGGGCAATCACCCTGGTGAAAGCAGACCCACATCAGGTTCCAGGGGTGATGATAACTTTCCATACTTCATAACAAGAAATGTGGCAAAGGTTAGATGAAATATAAATCAAGAAACTCGTGTTACGTAAGGGGCTCCACAGAACACGTCTGTTATTTCTAATTTTCTCCAGAGCAAAAAGTATAACAACAATTTGCTCAAAGAATAGAGTTATATAGTTGTGCAGGAATAAGATGTAAAAACACCTCAGATAAAGTAAATAACCAGATAGACTTCGCTTTAAATTGAGACTCGAAACAGACCGGAGCTAGACTAGCAGGGATCTCAGATCATCACTAATGTGATCAGATAGAAAGCCAGACCAAAACAAATGAACAAATGGTATCTTCTGTGAGGAGGAGCTGAGATAAATGTACACAAACTAAAAGTGATTGGCTGGCTGAGCTGTCCCATACCTCAGGAAACCAATGAGAAGATCTCCTTCAGGTGTCCAACATCAGTATGACCCTGAGCATGTGCCGATGAATAGGTTATGTGGGTTGAGGCTGTGACATCACTCTGGACATGTTCCTGAGTTGCAGCTGGTATATTGTGGCACTTAGATTATAAGTAGATGAAGTTTACTGTTTAGGAGTTCCTTCTCAGTTACAGCATCTACAGGAACTGCTCCAATGACGGCACACACACAAACCAATTGCTACTGTAGGATCCAAACACAAAACACTGCAACTAGAAAGGCAAGTAAACTCCCAAAGAAAAAAAATGAACACAGTTCTTTCTGCGCATGGTCTGTTCTATGGGGCACTTAGTTTTAAAATAAAATCACCTGCATAAATACAAGGGCAAGAGAAAACCTTATACAAAGCCAACACTAAAAAAGAATAAAATAAAACCTTAGAGAGGAGCAGCCATTTGTCCCTCACACTGGTAACACAATAAAAATACACAAGGGGGATGAACCAAGGCTTTTTTATAGGGTTTGTTCAAAATCTGAAATAACTCTTCTTTCGTCACCTGTCCAAAGCACATGCTTGAGGAATAAATCCATATGTATGTGCTGCTGTGCAGGATGTTCAGGAAACTGTCCTTATACATAATAAGCAAAGATTTAGAGCAGCATTGCTATTAATCTTTAGCCCTTATCCCCTTTCAAGAAAGGAACGGTACCTTTGGACATAAGTCTTGATGTCTTTTATTGCCTAGCTAAAACATACATTATGACAGCTTCTGTTGGGTCCAGCAATGCCAAAGGAAAGAAGTCTAGTCTTATAATATAATATATTACAGGGGAGTCTCGGAGCCTTCTGTGGAATTAAAGTATATTAGATGTTATTTAAAAGAGCTTTTCAGTTGTATTAAAGCAGTAGTCTGCGCTCACAAGCCTTCATATGGTCACTGACCTCCTCAGTGACTGCTAAGTATATACAGAATGTGCATGAAACAAGATGAAAAGCAAAAGTTAAAAGAAATCAAAATTGAGTTGTTATGAAATAACAGCGTTATCTCTCTTCAAAATGCGTTCTCTGTGAAACTGTAAAAGAAGTTTTATATACATTTCTGGAATTAAAGATTTTTTAATGTGCCGTTACAAATGAGCAGAACTGCTGTTATTCATCTTATATTCAGTGAATTTGCAATAGTAAAAATGTTGAATCTTTAGTATTTTCAAATTTACATTGGGTGATAATATACATTGTTAGATGTTAGGCTGTAAGCTGGGTACATCCAGATCTTTTATCCAATGCCATTTTAGCAATACTATTACTAGTATTAAACTGTCTAGTCCACTGACTGAACAGTCATGTTGGTTTCCCCATAGGGTGGGTTAAGCAATGGGTTAAACTTCTCAGGTAGCAGAGCGTGTAAAGCTCCATTTACATGGGACGATTATCGCTCAAAATTCACTCAAACGATGTCATTTGAGCGATAATCGCTGCATGTAAATGCGACCATCGTTTGCTTTTTGTCCGAATTTTGATTTTATGTTGAGCTTAAAGGGGTTGTCCCGCGGCAGCAAGTGGGTCTATACACTTCTGTATGGCCATATTAATGCACTTTGTAATGTACATTGTGCATTAATTATGAGCCATACAGAAGTTATAAAAAGTTTTATACTTACCTGCTCCGTTGCTGGCGTCCTCGTTCCCATGGAGCCGACTAATTTTCGCCCTCCGATGGCCAAATTAGCCGCGCTTGCGCAGTCCGGGTCTTCTTCTTTTCTGAATGGGGCTCCGTGTAGCTCCGTGTAGCTCCGCCCCGTCACGTGCCGATTCCAGCCAATCAGGAGGCTGGAATCGGCAATGGACCGCACAGAAGCCCTGCGGTCCATGGAGACAGAGGATCCCGGCGGCCATCTTCAGCAGGTGAGTATGAAGACGCCGGACCGCCGGGATTCAGGTAAGCGCTGTGCGGGTTGTTTTTTTAACCCCTGCATCGGGGTTGTCTCGCGCCGAACGGGGGGGGGGGGGGTTAAAAAAAAAAAAAACCCGTTTCGGCACGGGACAACCCCTTTAATATCCATGGATCCAAATACACAAAACTGTAACTCTTAAAGACGCACCTATTCAAAAAAGCATACCAAACATCCTGATCTAGCCCCCCACCCCCACAATATACCCCCTGCCCCTTCCTATGGCTTTCCACTTTTGCCCATCATGTACCCTTCCTGAACTGCACCTCCTGCACTACCACACCCCATTTGTGTCCTGAAAACTGTATATCAAATATTATTATCGCATTACTGTGTTCCCCCTAGCTCCACCTCCTGCCCCTGTATCTTCTGTTATCACCCCCACCTCTTTAGTTCCAAATAATTGAATATCACATGTAATTTTTGTAATTTCTGTATTGTTTGTGTTCCCCATGTGCCTCGAAAGCACTGCAAAATAAGTTGGTGCTATACAAATACAGATTATTATTATTATCATTTTGTTTTAAGTCTGGCAGTGGAATATATTTTAATATGCAATATCATTTTAAAGATTCCTTATTAGGGATGAGCGAGTATACTCACTAAGGCACTACTCGCTCGAGTAATGTGCCTTAGCCGAGTATCTCCCCGCTCGTCCCGAAAGATTCGGGGGCCGCCGCAGCTGACTGGTGAGTTGCGGCGGGGAGCGGGGCAGAGCGGGCGGGAGAGAGGGAGAGAGAGATCTCCCCTCCACTCCTCTCCGCTCTCCCCCGCAGCTCCCCACCCCGCGGCGGCACCCGAATCTTTCGGGACGAGTGGGGAGATACTCGGCTAAGGCACATTACTCGAGCGAGTAGTGCCTTAGAGAGTATACTCGCTCATCCCTATTCCTTATAGAGTTAATCTTTGTATAATTGCCAGAACCTTAGTGTGTACAAATGGCTAATAGTTTTCTCTCTTTATCTTTCAACATTGACGCCTCTGTGATGGTTACATAGGTAATGTTAAATGAACGCCAACCAACTATGTGGGTTATTAGGGGATGTTTTACGTACCACAAAGTGGTACATATTATCTGTAATTGCCCTTATAAAATAAAATCTAATATTCCTGCAAAACCTACTGAATCATCCCCAATTGTGCTGTTTGTGACTGGGCTGAGAGAAAAAATACAAATAACCTTCACTACATGTAGGCACCAGATGACTGTGGGGCTATGGTACTCTGGAGCTGAGGTCACCCTGGTGCATCCAAAGTTAGTGAACCCTGAGGATATGTTCCCTGCAGTACCCATAGCTCAAGCATTTTTTGAATTGGGGGCCAGTCAAGGATTAAGGAATGTGGGAATAATGATTGCTATCACTACTAATGTATAGCTGGAATTCAATTTGGGAAGGATAGTTTCCAACTATTTGAGGAATAGTGTGAAAGTTTAATGTATTTAGTAATGATTTTGAGAAATAAACTGATTTGGAAACGTGAACATTGAAGATGCCTTCTATAGAAGCTGCAATATGCAGATAATATTCCATACAGCCATTCATTGGGTGACATGCTGAGTGCTGCCTCTGATTGGTCACAGTGCTCAGCTAATCAGAGGCAGTGCTTTCTGGAGGCAGGGATTTTTCAATTCCCAGCCACCAGAATACAGAAGAAGACTGCAGGGGATGGGGGGAAGAGCCAGATTGCGCTTTTAGGTGAGTTAATTTTTTTTTCTACAGCTAGGGATGATTTTTGGGGTAGGGCATATATTTCAAGCCCCCCCCCCCTTAAAAATCAGCATTGAGGGGGTTGCCTTCATCCCTTTGCTTTCAATGGGATGGCAGCAGTGCTGGCCCCGTTGAAAGCAATGGGATAGCATTGGGGTCCTCTGCCACAGCTGTGACAGCTGTGGCAGGGGATTATTTTGTCCCCACTGCAGTCCCATCATCACTAAACACTGTGACAGTGCTGTCACAGTGTTCAGTGATGAGGGGACCTTCGAGGAGCAGCTGCTCCTGTGAACGGGCTCCAGTGCTGCGCTTATGAAACTTTGCCCATTCATATGTTTTTCGCTCAATGCAAGCAGCGTTTTTTTCTTTTTTTTCGCGCACACAGGCGTGCAAAAAAGCACTCGGTCTAAATGAGACCTTAAAATGTGGAATGAAGTTCTCTCTAAATTTCAACTTGGAGTGTTGGAGTTGCCATCTTCATATGTCCCGGTCAATAATAACTTCTCTATATAAATCTATTCGTGATAATGTAAGCTGGCTCCCATATATGAGGACTTTCTCCCAAAGGCTACTGTAAATTTCATCCATGTCAATTCCCTATAATACTTGATTTGTACTATAACATTTTTTTTTTTGTAACCATTTAACATTCTTCGATAGTTTCATAACTGATTCCCTCAGAAATGTAAAGCTGTTTTCTCTTGTAGTAAGTAGCCTTTTGCGCTTGCTTTGCTGCATTCATTAAGAGATATTTGACAAAGATTTCATAAAAGTGCCCAAGGTAATAAACTATTTGTGCAAAGATTTTATGTCTAATTAGAATGAGGTAGTGAAGTGACACACAACACAAGGCTTTGCAGACTGTCAGAATGAATTCAGAATCAATGACCTCACAAACAAGCAGGTTTTACAGTCTTTAGAAATGTGCGAAAATGTACAATGGGAAAGCAGCCAGATGTTACTCTCTAGTGAATAAAATATTTTAATATTCCGCTCTGACAATATGGATAGAGTGACACAATTTCTAAGAGAAGTTGATTTTGAGTCTTCTTGGCTAAACACAATATGTGCTATCTCTGGCATTTTCATTTGCATCTTCTCCCATTGATTTCATAAGAAAACACAGCCAGGTGTATTGCAAGTAAAAACTTGTTTCTGACATAATTACTTTTGTGTCATTGCAGTAAATACTGTATATTACGTTAGCTAACAGTTACTTTTTGTTTTATTCATATAAATAAGAACTTTAAACTGCACATTTGGGTTCATACTGCCTTGCAGACTGTCAGACTCAGAAGCAAGGGAGAATATCCCCTTACATGTGGAGTCTCATGGAGTATGACAATTTTGTTCTATGTTAATATTTGTATTAAATCCATATGAAAATAGACTCTGTATGTCTTCCTCATATGAAATCAAAGGCATACAGAAGAACAGTAGAAGGCTTATGCAATAACTGCAAGAACTATGGGGGTCACTGCTCTGACCATGGAGACCATCCTTACAAAACTAGTGATGGATTACTGGCTTCTGTATCCCTGAGTTTCTTTTGTTAGGGTAAACGGTTCTCCTAACAAAAGAAACCCAGTGACGCAGCTGAAACGCATTGGTGGATGGCTGGCAGTGTGGCTGTTGACCAATGCAGGGAAGGAGTTATGATGAAAGCTGCATTAACTTACATGTCCATACACTCTGCCACAGTCTCCCCAACAGCTGGCCAATTTGTGTAGAGAGAATATAGGCAAGGCTAGAAGATCTCCCCTCCACTTCTAGACATCTTGACCCACAGCCCATTGTTGTTTTTGATAATCTTCCTACTGTCTGTATGTAAGTAAACTAGTAATTATTAGAAAATTATAGTACTAGTGTTTCTGGTGACACAATGCGGCACACAGCTGTGCTACATGGTACATCCATTATGATCCCCATCACACACACAGCTCTACTACATCTATACTGATTCCCACACATTACACACACAGTACATTACACACACAGCACATTACACACACAGCTCTACTACATGCATGCTGACCCCACACATTACACACACAGCTGTACTGCATCCATCTTGACCCCACACATCACACACAGCACATTACACACACAGCTCCACCATATCCATCCTGACCCCACACATTACACACACAGCACATTACACACACAGCTCTGCTACATGCATCCTGATTCACATACATTACTCACACAGCATATTTCATACACAGTTCTACTACATGCATCCTGATTCACATACACCATGATACATCCATGCTGATTTCAAGACATCACTAGCTCAGCAGACTCCTGGATACAGTGATCAGCCCCTGGTCATGTGATCCCTGACTCCACCTACACAGGTGATCGCATGACCGTGATGCCATTACAGGTCCTGGTGGCTGCTGTCAGCTTATCCAGTACTTTCTCCTCCCACAGCAGTGATGTCATTGCAGGTCCTTCAGCCCATCAGATCTCTGTGGTGGCGGTAGGTCGGTGTCTTCTGTTAGGACCATTGAGTTGTGTCTGAGATAATAACGGCTTAGTTGTATTCTCATTTTGTTATTTTTGTCCAATCCTTTCAAGAGCCCTTACTTAGTTCTTCTTCTCTTGGTCAGGCACTGTGCTTTATAAATCTTGTAGGACCTGCGATGAAGTCACCAGGGGCGGAGCGAATATGTCACCAGGAGTGGAGCATGAAAAGCAACCACACACCTACATACATACTAACGGACAAGTGGTCATTAGTAGTTTAATAATAGCTGCTAAGGCAGCAAATAGGCAATAGAAAATAACAAGGTTTTCCAGTTCACCTACATTATGAGGAATGGAATGGAGCACGCCGTACTAGGAGAAACACACAGAAGATCCATCATCCATCTAAAATCTTAAGCTTTATTGGAGATCCATATTAAAACCCATTACAGGAGACACAATGAGAAGTGGGATCAATATATGGGTTGTACGAACAGCAATTTAAAAGTCAGAATAAGAAGACACATCTGACATTAGTAACAACAGTGCCAGAAATGTGTCCGCTATCTTTCTACAATTCTCATCTGTACATAATTTAAACTACTTGTTCTTAGATTATCTGACTGTGGACAAGTTAGAGAGGCTCTGTCACCATATTTTTGCAGCCCTCACTAAGAGCACCATAAGATATTGGCAGTCACACTGATTGCAGTGATATGACTGCTGTGTATATCTCTGCAGTAGTTTTGGAGCCAATGATTGGCAGCTTTCTCTATGCACAGTAATATGCAGAGAGCTGTCAATCAGTGGCTGGAGGGCGCGGCGGGTGTAGCTAGCCTGGAGCTCATAAATATCCAGGACTACTTTAAATTATTGTGTATTGCACACAGGCCAAATGCCTCAGAATAAAGAATATTGTTTCTTTAATATTGCTGTAGGCCTCTTGGCAGCCTCCCAGACCAATGTTCTCCTGGTCTTTTTATCAGTTTTTGTGGGATTTTCAGTTCTTGGTAGTGTCACTGTTGTGTCAAATTTAATCCCCTTCTTGATGACCAGCTTCACTATGTTCCATGGTATAAGTAATGCATCAAAATTTTTTTGCTCCGCTTTATTGTTGTAACTTCTTTACAGCTTTTGCTGAAAAATGTAAATAAGAAAATGTCAGGAAAATCCTACTAGAAGAGCTAAACTTTATATAGGGTAAATCAGAATCACTAAAAATGCAAATAATGGCAGCTGTGTAGTGTGTACTGATTACTATTCATCATGAATTTAAGGGCTTATTTATACGAGCAAATATCGGTTGGCGTTTTCTCGGCCGAACGATATACGCTTCCATCTGAGCAGTTCAACCCTACCCTCCTCCTCACCGGCTCTCTATCTCTCTCCTCCACTCCGTCGTTTGCAAAGGTAGTGCATGGCGGCGGAGCTAAGCTCCACTCTGTCCCGCCCACTCCCATTGCTGGCTGCCGACAATGGGCGGAGAGGGGATGGGAGCTTAGCTCCGCCCCCATACTGCCCACTGCCATTGCAAACAGACGGAGGGGAGGAGAGAGGCAGAAAATAAGCCCTAAATGTGATTGCATAATTCTGAACACAACCACATCCCCAAATATAAGAGGGTGTTCACACTTATGCAACTTCATTATTTTAGGGGGGGTTTTTCACCCTAAAAGATTTAAGTTTGTTTTCAATGGAACTGTACATATAACATGTCACATGGAAGGTGGAATTAAATCTGAAATGATTCATCGTTGTTGGATTTTTTAACATGACAAAACCATGGCGTTTTAATAGGGGTGTGTAAACTTTTTATATCCATTGCACATATCATGTTTCCCCAAAAATAAGACCCTGTTTTATATTATTTTTTTCCCCCAAAAGAGGTACAGGGTCTTATAGTAACAGTATGTAAGGCCAAAAAAAGGCATATGTCTATCCAGTTCAGCCTATTATCAACCCCACTCCCACCCCCAATGTTGATCCAGATTTTTGAATTTCTGAAAAGTAAATCAAAGGTCCCAAAGCAGTTTGAAACTAGCATGGCATGTACTCTCCCAACTAGATAATTCCTCCATTCTGCATATTATATTCAATTTATTTAACAAGAGTTTTATAGTAGGAGGCTCATAGTTTTCCCAGTGCAGCAGTATTAGTAATTTTGCTATGGTGAGAACTTAGGTGACTAGGTCCCGCTGTTTGGAATGAAAATATTTATTTAGTGCCTAGAGGAGAATTAGAGATGCAGTCAGTGGTATTGATTGATTAGTGATTGACTAGCGAACTCGGTTGCGTTTTAATTTTTGATAAGCGTAAAGGTATTATGTTTGCCTTCCCGATTTAAGACAAAGCCCACTTGTTCAGGGTCTATAAGATTAGATAGAATAGGTTTTATTCTGTTAACGAAGAGTTTGGCCCACCATTTCACACCTATGTTAAGAAGGTGAATGGTATAGTAGCTACCACACTCTCTTTTGTCAATGCCCTCCTTGGAGATGACAGAAATGTGAGCTTCCAGGGCATAGTCATTACAAACTGTTGAGAATTAGGGAGGGAAGAGTCATTGGAATTATTTGTAGAAACCCACTGGGAAGCCATCTGGCCAGAAGCCTTTCCATTGGTCTAGATGCCAAAACCTCAGCAATCTCTTTGAAGGTGAAAGTTGCAAGAAGAGATTATTTTTCCTCTTCAGAGATTAAAGGAATTTTAATAGCGTAAGAAAATACGCTGCTGATAGTCTGAGCATCCAGGTGATCAGGAAGGCTGTACAGAGAGCTGCAAAATAAGAGGAATGTTTTTGCTATATTATGTATATTGTTAACATAAGAGTTTAGATTTAGTTGATAAATGATACCCTTTTACATTTAGTAAGCATAGCAGACTTCAGTTGGAGCCTCTGTCTTCATACACATAAAATTTAAAGACACTTTGGTGTAAATTAGCTGACTAGATATTAAGCAGGTCATTCAATTAATTTCTGAGACCTACTAGTTTTTCATGCACCTTTTCCAACTGGGAGTGTTTGGAAATGACTTCTACTGAGAAGATTCAAGCAAGAATGGGAGATATGTTTAGGAGAATGCTGTTTTTTTACACTTTGTGCCCAGAGCTATTAGCTTATCATGAATAAAGACTTTTCAAATCACTGGGGAAGAGATATTTAGGGATTAATTTCTGGAAAATAAGTCTTTTAGAGACTCCTTTGCAGAGTTAATCTAGTGTGGAGAGTCTAGTAGCGTTTCATTTAGGGTCCAGGTCCAAGACCTAGGTGAAATGTTAGAAAGAGGAAGAAAACATTAAGTTGGGACATGGTTGGATAAAGTAATGGAGACAATATGGGGGGAGTGCGCTAAGGTAAAGTTTCTTTTGTTGAAAAAAAGGTAATCCAATCTATGGTAGGAGTAGGCCGGGGGATCATCTTGGAGCATCCACCTCCATTTACAGTTAAGCAGGCAGTCGTTCATAATTGAATGACTGTCTGTTTACATGGGCCAATCCCTCATTCAGTTTTCTGCATGCAGAAACTGAACGATGATCGAGAAGCAAACAAATTATTGTGAGAGGTTTAAGAATACTATGTTTAGAGAGAATAATCCTGGCAAGGTCTTGGGAGATGTGAACTTTGGTGCAGTATATCAGGGGCACTTCTTGGACACTGTTAGTAGATTAAGAGCCCATCGTGCAAGCTTTTGGGAGCAAGTCATTAAGAGCATACGTTTTAGTTATCCCTCACAAAAGATGGAAGAGAGGTTCCCCTTGTTACTGAGCACTGTGTTATGTGGCAGGACAGGAGGTCAAGATGGCATCTGCTTCAAGTCCTCAGCGCACAGTACTGAGCAGAATATTCATGGAGTAGGCTTCAGTAAGTAGTGCACCTCTTTGTGGCCACTGCTGTCTGTCAGTCTCCCCCTATATAGAGAAAGGAAAACTCATAGAGGTTGTCCTGTGGTCTTCCAGCCCCGATTGCGGAGGAAGGACTTGAGATTTTATGCAAATAAGCCACAGCAGACTCAGCAGGAGATATGTCAAAATGAATCTCCTGGTGAAGGGGGAACAAATCTTTTGTTCAGCGGAGTTTTTATGCTCAGTTTGAGAAGATAGAAGGGCAAACTCTCTAACAGAAAACTATGCTTTTCTCCTAAAGTCAAGCAGGCTCTTTCTCAACAGTCATGCCAGCCCCCTACCCTGTCAACTACACTATTCTATACTTCTAATATAATGGAAACGAACACAGCCAGTTTCACTTATGAAAGGACTTGATAAGTCCTTTTTAAGCTTTGTTTACATAATTTTTAGTTACATAGGATAGCATGATGGCTCAGTGATTAGCACTGGGTCCGAGGTTCAAGTCTGACCAAGGGAAACATCTGCTGGAATCTACTGTATATATTCTTCTTGTGTTTGCATAGCATTTCCTCTGCCTACTCCAGTTTCCTCCTACACTCCAAAAAACATTTCTTTGAAATTGGCCCAAAGGTATGCGAGATGGAAAATTTAGATTCAGAGCTCCATTTCAGATAGGTACTTATGGGATTGCTGACGCAAAGACACTGCTTTGACTTATCTAAGTAATAAAAATCTATTGGAAAATTAGATGCATCCGTAAGGGGAATTTTTCCAGTGTATACGCTGAACATGCATAGCAAACCTAGTGTGAATTAAGCCTATATGATAGAATTTAGTAAATCACTATTTTAAAGATCCATGAAAAATGTAAGGACCTGAATTGGGTTGCCTTGCTTTCTTATAAAACTACTTGTGCAAGGAAATCTAAAAACGTCAGATGGAATTGTTCGAGTTGTTAGCAGCTATTCCCATGCATATAAGTACTTTGAAATTCATAACTGCTAAATATTTCATCTCATTCTTAATATTTCAAAGACTGACTAAAAAAATCTAAATATCTCAATGTTCATAATGAATGAATCAGTATAAGATATGGAGTTGTCCCTGCTTAACATGTCATGTTCTGTATCTTACTGAATATTGCATAAAACAGAATGCAAGCTAGCAGCAGTAAAGATTTTATTGTAGCTGAGGTAGCTGGATAATACATTTAAATGATGTGACTCCTTATTGGTTTTAATATGATGAAGTTAATTTTGCATAAAACAAATATAAGCCATTAACCTTATGTTTAAATGGTGTTTAAAAGTCATTTTAAAGTGTCAGGTTAACCTGAGAAGTAGAATCAAATCATAATTGTAAAAGGCCTTTCAAGAGCTTGTTTTATTACCTCGAAGAATGAAAAGTTGACTGATTTAAATTCAAAGTGTAGATGTAGTGATTATCCGTAGGAGCCAAATGATCAAAAAGTTTGCAGCAATTAGTGTCCAATATAAATGGACAAAATCATCATTGATGAATGATAAACCTTCTATACCACTGAGAATTGATCTTTCATAAATGAAAATGATTACTCTTGTTGGTGTGATATAGTTGCATTGTAAAGGCCTCAAACACGTAAGACAAAAGTGGTCCAAATATGCCAATTTCTGCAGAACCAAATGACTCCTGAATGTGTACAGGGGTCTCCTAACTTTTCCCCAAAAGTTAAGGAGGGGCAAAAGAAGGATCAGATTAAATTTCAAAGCCTGATCATTTTCTTTTCCCTGGAGATAAGCCACCCCCTAGTCTGTCCAGTGGCAGCATTCTCTACCGTCCCAATGTAAAACAAATAGCCGCACGGTCAAACAGAGCATTCATGTGTTTAGGGGAGTCAAGAGAAATAGCTTTTTGCTGGATGAGTATTTGGCCAACAGTTATTGAAGGTGCATGGGCATCTTAATACTATGTAATTGTCTGTCTTCCAATTTGCCCTTATTTAGTTTGCTTCCTGACCAAACAATATCCAAACAGCTGAAGCTAAAGCTAGCCATGTAGTGTTTTTTCTGTAGTTCATTGGCAGATCCAGTTTATTTTAATGGCATCTGCTGGTAAAGTGATCCTCTGGACCTTGACAAACAAATATGGCTGAACCGCTTCTCTGATTACCTGATATACACTGTAAATTAGTATGTATCATGAGTCTAAGACACTACATGCTCATCTAACTGCCCAGTGGTGCTCAATTGGGCAGTGAACTGCCCAGTGGTGCTCATTTGGGTGGCACCGGTCAAGCAAAACCGCATGTAGTGTCTTAGACTAATAATACATACTAATGCATAGTGTACATCAGGTAGTTAGAGAAGCTGTTCACCCATTTTTGTTTATCCAGGATGGGGGGCGGCGCACTTTAATCTCATATTCACAACGCCATCAGATTGTTAGCAGATTTCACTGGATTTCACCAATTGTCTGCAGATAAATATCTAATGTTTATGGCCAGGTTTAGAATCCTGATGGCTGTCCATAAAACTACTTGTACATATTGTATAGGCTCGCAGGTTCAATATAGGGAAATCACACAGAATAATCCTAAACTCTTGAGGTTAGTGTTGCTTTATAATTAGCAGTTCAAAGACGGTGAGGCCGCCTGCACACGGGCAAGCCAGAAAATCTGTATGCAGGACCCCGCAGCAGAATCTGGTTGTGATCTCCGGTCGGCGACTCCGCGTAAATGCATTACTTGGATGACCGTGGAGGCTTGCAGGCAGTCATGCGCAGAACAGATTTTGCAAAAAATATTTGTATTTCCCGCACTTCTGCTAAGTGATGATGCAGGTGCCCGCAATGTTAATTGCATATGGGAGGAGTCCGCAGCAAAATAGAGCATACTGCAATTTTTCCTCCGCTCGCGGAATATGCAATTTGTGTCTACAAGTGTGCGATTTGCTGCGTATGCGGACCGCAGATTCCGCAATAGGAGTCCGGTTGTGTGAAGCCAGCCTGAAACAAATAAATTCATCAAAGAAAGTTTTGGAAACTAGTTTTCCTTTAAATGAAAAATACAGCACAGCAACAAAGTAAACCAGAATGTTCCAGTTGTATATTTTTCAGTGTACTGCAGTCTTCATGTAATCATTTAAAGAATAAAGTAGTTTCAATTTACATTAATACTATAGTCAACTACTTGAGCACTTACTATGATTGCAATCTTTTAACAGTCTGAGATAAATGATGAATAAAATGTAAGGCGTACATGAGTGGTAAGTATGTCTTTTAATTGCATTATGCTTTTCTTTTGTTTACATCTTATTTCTTTGATTGCAGTCCTTTCTGCAGGTGTGCGGGATCCTCCTTACGGGATTTGCATCAAAATTATCATGGCTGGAAATTGTTTTTATGAAAAGAAGAAACTTTTTTTTGCAGATTGATTAGATAAAATAACTGTTTCCGTCAAAACTAGGCAAGAAATTCTGTATAATTCTGTGATATAACAGAGAATAGTCAAGGTGCCCTGCCTGGTATTAGCTATCTTTTCACCATAGCGTTCTAAAACACATCATAAGGATTTGTAGCCCTTTTACACTAGCCGAATTCTTGGCCTGATGTAACAATTGCTAAGTAACATGCATGCTGATCAACAGTCATTTATTTTTCTTCAACACAGGCCGAGAATCGGTTTATGGGGATGAGTGATCACTAGCACAATCGTTCGTCCTCGTAGGCTGGCTGTATATGTCCTTGTTCACATGGGGTGATGTACAGCTAATTAGTGTGCATTTGTATGCTTGGTGAAATAGTATAAGTGTTTCCCTGTTCATCAGCTGATCATGGACGCTTTTACATGGCCGATTGTTGGGTTGATGAACATTTGGAGGAATGGTCATGCCCCATAAACGGGCCATGGAAAAGGACTTTTAACCCTTTCCAATCCACGGTCTGACCTCTAAAGACATTATGATTTAAGGCTGTACAGCTCTGATGTTGAAAGACATCCGCCGGGGTTCTCTTATTGTATATTGCCAGCCTCTTTGCTGTCAGAGCCTATCCAACATATCACCTCATGCAGTACTGGCTTTATCCAGCATATAGCATATAGCGCTGTTGTATAACGGCAGAAAAAAGAGTAAGCCCCCTAGGAAAACCAGAATACAAATTGGATTTGAAAGGGTTAAAGAGGTTGTGCCAAAATGCACAGCTGATATTGCTGGGGGAAGCTGTGGCCAGTTTCACATTTTGTATGGAACATGTAGTATCATAGAATAGCCTTTTATATGAATGGCCATCCTGTAATACCCGGACAGCAAAAAAACTACCAGGGTGGGTGTTATCCTTATTTTGCTGCTCTGCGTTTTGAAACATGGGGGTCGCGAGCAGGGACCCCCACTTTAACATGTTATTATACCCTAATACTGCATACAAAAAGGGGATGCCATCTTGACACAACCCCTTTAATTAGTATATGTTTGTTTGAAACCAATTATACAGAAACAAAAAGTCGTACTAGCTCATTCTACAGTATCTACTCAAATGTTCTTAAATTATTAGAGCTCACTTATACAGCTGTATGTGGGTTTCGATCCGCAAATACGCAGCTTATTTACAGACTGAAACCTGCAGTATATTGTATATTCTGAGCATAACAGGATATTTTTGTACATGAAAACACTGCACATTTTTATGTGTAAATAAACGGCCTCAAACTCTCCGCCCTTGTGAAACTGCCCTAACACGGGAATGGACCTTCATGTGTCCCATAAATTACCACATAAATATGTTGTAAATGCACTCAAAATTTTGTAAAATTGCATAGACTACTTGTGCTTTACATCCACTAGGTTTGCTCCAGGAAAATCAGACAGATCACTTTATAGAATTACATCTGTCACCTGTTTTGAAGTTTGCTAATACAACAGATACTCTAAAAACTGTTTGATTATAGTCTGGTTTTAAATCTATCTGATCACTTTCTGGATGAAGGGGCTGGGACTGACCCTGCTGGCATCTCCTTTCCACTTTCTATCACTCCGAGACCCAGGAAGTTGGTGAGAAGCTGTCGCAGCTCTCACCCTCGGCAGCAATGCCACGCCTTGCTGTACCAAGGCAGCGAAGACCAGCTGCTACTCTCACTCCTGGATTATTAATCGACCAACATGTCCTGGAATATTTGCAATCCCAGAGAAATGAGGAATGGGCAGACCAGTACTGCTGCAGTTTGGTCCATAATGTTTGGGAATTGCCAGAGCACTTGGTCCACACAATGCAGGCTGTGTATGCTATCTGTCTACCACCCTATGAAATGGATAAGTGCTTTCTGGCTCTTGACACATGGAGAATCCATTGGAAAAGGTGGTTCCAACCTTCTGCAGGCTACTTCGCCACACCTCCACCACCTCCACAACTGGCCATGGGTTTCAGCCTTCAATGGAGATCACGCATGGTCCTTTTTTATAGGTATGACTCATATTATGCCATTCCTTCTGCACCACCTCAAATTTGCCCCTCCTATCCTGAACCTCCCCCAGCCTGGCACTAGTGCAATGCCCAGAGCACAAATGCCACAGGCCACTGAATAGTTTTTTGAGGACTTGTAAAGGGTAATTTTTTGGGGTACATTTTTGTTTTTTTTCTTTGCACTTTTTATTTAAAAGCATAGAAAAATGTATAATTTATTTTGCGTTTTGATAAAAATATTTTGGTTCAGCAAGCTGTGTTGCAGTACTTTAATTATCTGACATGCTAAACAGGTGCATCTACACAGTTTAACTATTGTCAAATGTCAACATTGGTGGCAATAATCATACAGTGGCAGCATTAGGAACCACTGTATGTTTACTGACAATATAGACAGACCAATGCATAGTTGATGCAGGATGTTACATGGACCCATTTTGCTTTCCACTGTGTATGAGAGCAATAGTGCACATCCAAACAATAGGGTGGCAGTATTGCACTCCAGTGCATGATAGTTGTTAACAGCAGTGTCACAACTGTCTTACACATTTTTTGTTAAAGATTTTTTTAACCACAGCACAAGGTTTTATTAGAACTAAAAGACAAACACTATTTTTTCTATACACTTGTAGATATATTGTTGATTTTTATTTTTGGAGAAACCACAAATGAGATATCAGTTATTAATTTTGCAAATGTATACATATTGTTAAACATTAGAACACGAAATTGTTGGTAAAAATCACTATAATATGAATACATTTTCCAAAATTACATAAGCTTGCAACCCACGTTAAGGCTCCTTGTCTTGCAAATCCCTCACTAAACATGTGCAAAAGTAGTGTTACGATCGTGGGGGCAAACTAAGCACGGGGCCCACACGATCGCAACCAAAGGGAGGACTGGGTACGCACACGGGTTTTACACGGTATTCAAGCAGCTGGCCCTGGCTATAGGGAAGTGACCTGGCCCTACCTAAGTGGCGACATTGCCCCAATAAGGGCAGCCCAGCGGTCTTCAGATCTCGGCCCTAGCTGATCCTAGGAACCACGCACCAGTACAGGACACAGACACATGCCACATGACAGGGACTGAACAGCAGGACACACAGAGCCAGAATACACAGCATACAGCAGCCACAATGCAAACACTAATAGCAGATGATAAGCTGAATATAAATGTGAGGTTTTAGTTCATACATTGGCCAATGAACTTAAGCTGCAAGCCCCGGCAAGGCCCCTCATATCTAGCAGTCCCTACACTAGCAATACACATCTACTAGAGGGCCTTAGGGGCCAACCTAGCGCAGCCATAGCAAACAAACTCAGCAGACCAAACTGACACAAAATAAACGTACAAACGGACATAAACCACAAGGCACAGATCACAGAACAGAGAACAAGTAACAGGACACATGTCACAGATACATCCAAACAGTACAAGACCAGCTTCAGACTGACCAGGAGCTGGGTTTATATGTGAGCACAGACCCAGGAGATTGGCTAGCAGGAAGTACCACACCCAGCCAGCTCAATCATTAACCCTGAGAGTGCTATGCTGCTGGAAGCACAGTAGTACAACATGTCTCAGCAGCACACGTAACAAGTAGCTAAATACCATATAAAATAAAAGCACAGCCAGCTGAACAGAAAATTATATTGTTTGGAGACATCAGTTCATCTGGTTCCTCAAACATAGTCCATCTGCCACAGAACTGCTCCTTGAGGATTCTGAAAGTAGTCCACGAAGATGTCCCTAACCCGGAGACCAGATGCTGCTGGTCTGCAATGCAGCCTGCGGTTATCCACGACTTCCAAAGGTAGAGTTGCAGGTTAAGCCTCTTCTACATTCCAACCCGCATTGTTTTCCGATCAAAAACTATGCAGACCCATATAGGCTCTAATTACTGCACACACGTTGTCAGGTTTCAGCTGAAATGCATTGTGGAAAACTCTCCACTGGCTAGTGAGAATGCCAAAGGCACACTCCACAAAGCGCATGTGTCAGTCGGTAATTAATGACGCGCCTCCTGGTGTCCATGTCTCTGTGAGCAAAGGCACACAGAACATGAAGAGTAAGACCAAAACCCTCATCCGCCATAATGATGAATGGGGCAGGTGGACCAGAAGAGCCAGGAAGTTTCCGTGGTTCTGGCAGGGAGAGCTGGTTGGCCATAAGTCACTGAACCATTCTGGAAGCCCTGAAAATGCAAACATCCGCAGTGCCTCCATAAGACCCGGTATGCACAATTATAAATCGATAGTTACTATCAGAAGGAGCCAACAGTACTACCAAAAAGCACCGCTTATAATTATAATATAGGGACCTTGTGTGCAGCGGCTTTTTAACACGAATGTGTTTTCCATTCCAATGCACTTTGGGAACTGCACAGCAGTCTGGAATCCCTTGGAAATGTCCATCCAGTCTTGACGAAATGGCAGAGGTATCAGCAAAAACACCAAATGCTGCCAAAGAACATCACAGGTCTTCCTGATTATTCCACTGATCGTAGATCTCCCAATGAGAAACTTGAAATGCAGCAAAGCATACAAATACACAGTGGCTAGGAACCTGCACATGGAAATCAAAGAAAACAAAATTCAGTTAAATGTAAATTTTTAAAGAGATGGTTAAAATAAACTATAATACTGTTTAATACATGTCTAAAACAGGGAGATTATAACAGAACATACTTTACCTCTGGGTGACCAGGAGTATTTCTTCAGTAGGTACACATTGACATAAGTAAGCCAGATTGCACCTCATCCAGAAACTTTTTGAACAGCTGGACCAACAAATGACGAAGAAGGTGATGAACTTGTCTGGGTGGTGCCTCAAGTCATCATAAAGAGTATAGAAACTTGTTCTTAAAGGGGTTGTCCCGCGGCAGCAAGTGGGGTTATACACTTCTGTATGGCCATATTAATGCACTTTGTAATGTACATTGTGCATTAATTATGAGCCATACAGAAGTTATCAAAAGTTTTATACTTACCTGCTCCGTTGCTGGCGTCCTCGTCTCCATGGTGCCGACTAATTTTCGGCCTCTAATGGCCAAATTAGCCGCGCTTGCGCAGTCCGGGTCTTCTGCTGTCTTCAATGGGGCCGCTCGTGCAGAATGCCGTCTCCGTGTAGCTCCGCCCCGTCACGTGCCGATTCCAGCCAATCAGGAGGCTGGAATCGGCAATGGACCGCACAGAAGCCCTGCGGTCCACAGAGAGAGAGGATCCCGGCGGCCATCTTCAGCAGGTGAGTATGAAGACGCCGGACCGCCGGGATTCGGGTAAGTACTACCCGGTTTGTTTTTTTAACCCCTGCATTGGGGTTGCCTCGCGCCGAACGGGGGGGGGGGGGGGGGGGGTTAAAAAAAAAAAAACGTTTCGGCGCGGGACAACCCCTTTAAGAGACAAGATCAGTTATATAAATGGGTGGCAAAGATGTACTCACTTTTCTCGCAACACAATTAACTTAACTGTTCCAGCTATTCCTCAGTCGCAGTCCAAGTGGTCCAATTGTATGGATTTATTTGGCAAACATATCTCTTTATCAGACACTGATTACTAGTATAATTCAAGGACTGTTTAAAAACTCAAACACAAGGTTTAGGTCCTATCAACCCCTTAACACCACTGGACATATAGTTACGTCCTGGGAATTTGTGGTTTGTATTAAAGGAGATGTCCCGCGCCGAAACGGGTTTTTTTTTTTTTAACCCCCCCCCCCGTTCGGCGCGAGACAACCCCGATGCAGGGGTTAAAAAAACCACCCGCACAGCGCTTACCTGAATCCCGGCGGTCCGGTGACTTCAATACTTACCGCTGAAGATGGCCGCCGGGATCTTCTACCTTCGTGGACCGCAGCTCTTCTGTGCGGTCCACTGCCGATTCCAGCCTCCTGATTGGCTGGAATCGGCACGTGACGGGGCGGAGCTACACGGAGCCCCTCTCTGGCACGAGCGGCTCCATAGAAGAAAGCTGAAGACCCGGACTGCGCAAGCGCGGCTAATTTGGCCATCGGAGGCCAAAAATTAGTCGGCACCATGGAGACGAGGACGCCAGCAACGGAGCAGGTAAGTATAAAACTTCTTATAACTTCTGTATGGCTCATAATTAATGCACAATGTACATTACAAAGTGCATTATTATGGCCATACAGAAGTGTATAGACCCACTTGCTGCCTCGGGACATCTCCTTTAAGAGGTCCAAACAACTCTATTTCCTAATTAAGGAACTATTCATTTTTTTCATGTGAACCTCTCTGTCACCTCCTTACCATATGATACTCCTGAATTTTGCCTCTATGATTCCTTTAGAAGAAATGTGGTATATGATGGATCATGCCAGAATTTTGTTTCTGTCTTCATAACTACTCAGTGGTGCAGAATGGCTCCTATCATGGGTGCTATGGCATCTATAGCATACAGTAATAATACAATTGTGTACAGTACATTAAGCCTCATAGAAAAATGCAGAACACATTTTTATTTTAAGATTTTAATTACTTTATTATATCCATTGCAATTTACAAATTAACTTACCTGTCAAAACCAATTTACATCTTAATCCATTTCTACCCCTATAAGTGAGGAAGAAAAGAAAAAAAATGAGCATAATTAGAAATACTCAACCAATTTAACATTTATTTATTATATGAATTGCTTAAGAATGATGTTGAGAAGGCCAAAATTTTTAATTCCTTTTTTTTATGTTTTCTCTCAGAAAGTACATGAAACATCAACTGATCTTCCCTGTGCTATTGGGGAAATAAAAGAATGTAGGCTATCTATAAGCTGAGAGATGGTGAGGGAACACTTAACTAACTTAAATGAATTCAAGTCTCAAGGTCCAGATGAATTATATCCTAGGATACTAAAGGAAGCAGCAGAGGTAATTGCTGAACCACTCGCCATAATCTTTGAAAATTCCTGGAGAACCGGAGAATTCCCAGAAGATTGGAATAGGGCAAATATTGTCCCCATCTTCAAAAAAGGAAAGACAGTGGATCCAGGAAACTACAGGCCTGTGAGCCTGACTTCTATACCGGGAAAGATCTTTGAACAAATTTTTAAACAGCATGTAAGCAAGTACTTGGATAAAAATGGAGTAATTAACCAGAGCCAGCATGGGTTTGTAACAAACAAGTCATGCCAGATGAATCTAATTTCCTTCTATGACAGAATCACCGACTGGGTTGATCAGGGACATGCGGTGGATATAGTATATCTTGACTTTAGTAAAGCATTTGACAAAGTATCTCATACCATTCTTATTGAAAAAATGACCAAATATGGGATTGACAAGGCAACTGTTAGGTGGATTCACAACTGGCTGAGTGATCATACTCAAAAAGTGGTCATAAATGGCTGCACATCCAAATGGAAGAATGTATCAAGTGGGGTACCACAAGGTTCTGTCCTGGGCCCAGTGTTGTTCAACATTTTTATAAATAATCTGGAGCAGGGAATTGATGGAAAACTGGTCAAATTTGCCAATGACACAAAGCTAGGAGGGATAGCTAACACTAGGGAAGAGAGAGTATTCAAAGAGATCTGTAAAAGCTTGAACAGTGGGCGGCGACTAACAGAATGGTATTTAACAATGAGAAATGCAAAGTCCTACACCTGGAAGAAAAATGAAAAAAAAGCACATACAGAATGGGAAGAATTAGGCTAAGCAGCAGCACATGTGAAAAAGACCTGGGCATACTAATAGATCATAGACTGAACATGAGTCAACAATGTGATGCAGCAGCCAAAAAGGCAAACACAATTCTGGGATGTATTAAGAGAATCATAGAGTCTAGATCACGTGAGATAATTATTCCCCTCTACTCTTCCTTAGTCAGACCTCATCTGGAATACTGTGTCCAGTTCTGGACGCCCCACTTTATAAAAGACATAGACAAACTGGAGCAAGTTCAGAGAAGAGTTACCAAGATGGTGAGCGGTCTGCAAATCATGTCCTATGAGGAACAGTTAAAGCATCTGGGAATGTTTAGCTTGCAAAAAAGAAGGCTGAGAGGAGACTTAATAGCTGTCTACAAATATCTGAAGGGCTGTCACAGTGCAGAGGAATCAGCCCTATACGCATTTGCACAAGGAAAGACTAAAATCAATGGGATGAAACTGAAAGGGAGAAGATATAAGTGTAGATTAAATGTTAGAAAAAAACTTTCTGACAGTGAGGGTGATCAATGAGTGGAACAGGTTACTACAGGAGGTGGTGAGTTCTCCTCCAATGGAAGTCTTTAAACAAAGGCTGGACAAATATCTGTCTGGGATGATTTAGTGGCTCCTGCATTGAGCAAGGGGTTGGAGCAGTTGACCCTGGAGGTCTCTTCCAACTCTACCATTCTATGATTCTATGAATATGCTTAAATGAGTTGTCCCACCAAAAAAGTTATCCTCTATTCACAGGATAGGAGATTAGTAAGGGTCTAATGATTACAAGTACAAGGCATCTGAAGGTCCCTGAATGACTAGAGAAGTAGTCACACATGCGTACTACTGCTCTATTCATTTCAATGGGACTGCTGCAGATAGCTGAGTACAAGCGCTTGATAATCTCTGGCAATCCCCTTGAAATGAATGGAACAGTAATGTGCATGTGGAACCACTACTTTATTCATTTGGGGACCATCAGGAAATGACAAAGGTTTAGACATAAGAATTCCTATTGACAGAGAATAAGAACCATAAAAGCAAAGTAATATATAGTGATTGAACACAGACATTGCTCTGCCAGGTGTGAATTCACAATAGTATTTTTCATTCACAGAGGTTACAGTTCATAGTCAGATGGTTGTATAATTGAGGAGTTTGTTTTTTCTTTCTAAATATGCTCATACAATATTTAGTAAAATGAGTTGCACTTCATTAATCTATGCCTTTGTTCATCACCCAGCAGCAAAGTATCTATGAATATTAATTTGCTTCGATGCATAGTTAATAGAGTATGTGCTATTATTTACAACAATTTATTTAATTATGCTATATACAACACAGTAAAATATGGAAGCCCTTTCAGAGAACCTGACATGTAGGACATGCTGCCGATCAGCAGTAGATATGGAGGAGTTTGAAATATACTGAAGCCTTCAAGGATTGAGGTCACTCTCACATATCCATTTTTACCGCGACTACAGCAACGTTTTGAGCGCCATGGCATTTGCGGTACAAGGCTCCCATTAATTTCAATGATGTCCTGCAGACTTGCACTCGATCGCTACGTTTTCTAACGCTGCGATTTTCGAGCAATGTCTGCTCTATTTTAGGGCTCCTTCACACTAACGAGAAAATTGTGCGAGATTTGTGCATTGCAAGACACACAAATCTTGCACAAATTACGAAACCCATCCTTTTGAATGAGTTTGTTCACATTTGTGATGTTTTCCTGCATAGCACCACATGGCGATGCTATGCAGAAAACAAAATGCAGCATGTTTTTTCTTTTAGCGATATCACCCATCGCTTTCAATGGGGGCGGCGGCAACAATGCTGGCCCCATTGAAATCAATGGGAGAGGATTGCGAAACAGCCTTGCATCCCTGCAGATCTGAAGGAATCCTCCATAGCAAAGAGAAAAAGGGGGTGGAGCTACAGGAGATCTTGCCATATCTGGACATAGGGGGCAGAGCTAGAGGGCTTCCACGAAAACGGTTACAATAGGGATGGGGTTAGATGGAGTTTTCATAGTAAATATTCTCTAGCTAAGAGAGGGGGTGAGGCTAGAGGGGTTCCCACTCTATCCCCACCTCCTCTCCTGGCTAAAGAGGAATCATTATGAGAAGCCCCTCTAGCCCTGCCCCCTCTCTTGCACTGCTCCTCTTGGCCCTGCTCTCCGGGAAGCCCTCTAGCCCCACCCCTCTATCTCTCCAAATATGGGAAGATCTCTAAGAGATCTCCTGTAGCTCTGCCTCCCTCTCTCTCCTCACTATGGGGGATTCCTTAAGCCCAACAGGAATTCAAGGCTGTTTTCATGTGAATATGCCTCGCATCCAAGGGTTTTCAGGATTGCAAGGGTGATATTGGGCCATGAATCATGGCCCGATATTGCTCCCATCAGTGTGCAGGAGCCCTTACTGCGATTAAAACACCTCATTGCCCATCAGAATGATGGGGTGCTTTATAGCCTATTGTTGAAGACAGTAACCTGCGCCCAAAAACTGCGTTAAAATCGCAGCAAAATGCTACATTCGAAATCGCAGCATTTTGTCAACGGCATGTGTGAGAGTGGCCAAACTCTTCCTTTTATTGATCCATTAAAATACCTGATCACTGTGGGCTAATGGTCTAGTGGGAGTACAGATACAATTGATTGACAGTCTTTCGTATATGAATATGTACCGGGTGATAGCTATAAATATTGAGTCACTTTGTCCCTTGGATTTATAAGCCCAGAATAATTGTGATGTCAATCAATGAACTCGTAGTTCTACTACATCTTCTTTAAATTTTCTCCTGGCTTCTGAGATTTTCAAAACTAGTCATCTCACACAGATGCATCTCAGGAAGGACACATCTGTACATTAAAGGGGTTTTCCACATAAATACTATTGATGACCTATCCTAACGATAGGTCGTCAACAGTTGATTGGCTGGGATCTAATCAGGTGATCATCTGATTAGGTGACCACTGTTAGCATCCCAATACAATGGGATCGGAGCAGAAGCAGTTGGCTCTGACCTATGTGTAGTGGCCTGTAATTAATCAATGACAGATCCAGCTGTGATTACATGTGCCTGCAACTACACTGGGGTCAGCAACAATTGTGTATGCTCTGACCCCTGTCTATTGCAGTGCTGACAGCAGGCACCTGATCAGCTAATACACTGAGATCCCGAGAGGAGGACCCCAGCAGATCAACTGTTGATGACTTATCCTGAGGATAGGTCACAAATAGTGTTTGTATGGAAAACCCCTTTAACATTCTCAGCTCCTCCTGCATAAATTGAGCAGTATGTTCAACATGACAGGCCCTCTGTATTGTAAAATGGACTAGCTCAATCGAATCTACATCATGACCCGTTAGGATTTGTCTGTTGCCAGTAATCTACTCAACATGCATGCCTGGTTGTGTCTCATTAATTTATGTTTTAAGTTAAAGCCGATGTAAAGCTATTGATTCTTCTTAGCATTCAATGCAGCTGTTTAGCATCACATGAATGTTTGTGTGATTAAGCCGTGCTGCAGTTTATTTAGCATCTTGCCATCTTCTTGACACAACTACCGGCAACTGTCGGTTTTAAACATATGGCAAAAATAATGTGCTAAAGCCACATAAATACACGAAGGGAGGGAGGGAGAGAGAAAGGTCTGGATTAGCACTCTGCATGCATGGCAGAACAGCCTATGTTGTTCTGTAAAAGTTGATGAACTGAGAATGTGAGTGCCCTGGGTTTTGAACTTTAGAAGATAATAGTGGAGATGGCCTTTAGGCTAATCTTATAGTAATGAAAACAGCTGCCACCCCAACAAACAAATCTAAAAAAGAATAAATAAAATCTCCCACTGTGTGTAGTTAGAAAATGTTGACTCTTGCTATGGCATTTAACTCTCTCCACCGAAGAATATGAAAAGCAATTACTGATGAAGGAAATTTTTGGTTCTTTCAATCTGCTGTAACAACCCTGAAATTAATAAGGAATACAATAATGTCATGTATAGAGAAACATGAACCTGGTTAATAGCTGTCGCCTCTCTTACTATTGAAGTGCAAATATGCATTTTTATGCTCAAGGATATCAAGTCTCAATTGATGATTATTCAACACTTAGAAACCAAAGAGAAAAAAACATTAATCAAGAAATGGAAAATGATGCATTATTAAATGTATCACTTTACTTTAATTTATGTGCAGTATGTTCCAGAAAGTATTTTCCTCTTCTAGATAGCTCATATTACGGCATTTTGTATCAATGGATTCTTCCTGATGCTTCCCAAAAGGGAATAGTAGATGAAGGTAATCTGAGTAGACATACACTATCCTACCTAAAGTAATTAGACACCTGAGTAAGCATTAAAAAAAATGTTTATTTCCATGTTAATACTTAGTGGGACATCCTTTTGCTCTAATGATATTAGATACTCTTTTTATTAGATACTTTTTTTTATTAACTTCTAATACACTTCAGCTGGTATTTCCCTCCATTTATCCTAGAAAGGTCTGTTGAGTTTCTAAAGGAAAATGCATTAGCCTGTCTAAAATAGAGCAGGAAACATGGTCCTTGGACAGTTGAACAATGGAGGCACATTCTATGGAGTGACGAATCACGCTACTCCATCTTCAAATCAGATGGATGTACCTGGGTTTGGAAGATGCCCGGGGAACCCCTTTTGCCTGAGTGTGTTGTCCCAACAATTAAATACTGTTCTGTTATGGTCTGGGGATGTTTTACGTGGAATGATCTCAGTCTATTAGTTGTAAAGGTAGGAACCCTGAACATGCAGGTATACTTTGAGATTCTAAGCAATGGGGCAATACTATGGAAATAGTTAACAATGCTTCCAACAAGGCAATGTGCCTTGTCACAAATCCAACGCTGTTTCATGTTGGTTTGAGGATATGGATGCTCCACAAATGGATTGGCCTACAAAGAACCTGAACTCTTTTGAACATCTTTGGGATAAACTGGAAAGTCAGTAATATATGAATAGTGTCCATTTTCTTTGAAAGAGAACTCAGCAGACATTTGCAAGATGGATGGAGGGAAATACCAGTGTATCAGACATCTAATATAAAAAAGCCTACAGGCTTTTTCTTGCACCACACTTTGACCCCTTTGTAGGACCTTTGGTTGATGATTTTGGTGCCTTTAGATTTGTTACATCCTCACCACCGCCGAAAAATCATAAAATTTGAGTTTGATACATTGAGTGACCTGTCGGGCAAGGTCAAAGTTCCTGGTAAGTCTAGCGGCGCTGTTGTGCTTCAGCCAACAGCACCACTAGGGAGAGTCAAGCGTTGTTAAGCGACGTTCATATCAAGTGCTTACCAATTTGACCGTTGCTATGTCCCCAAAATGTGGAATACCAAGCCATAAATGTCAAACAGTTCAAGCCAAATCCTCGGCTTGACAGTCCTTAAGACATTTACAACCATTTTATGTTTGCGTAGTTAATATCAGATCAATCTACTTAGTAGAAAGTATGCCATAGAAATTGTCCAATGTCATTAGGGCCCCATTAAGTATTAACATATTTAAATAAATACTACTTTTGATTCTTGCTCAGGTGTCAAATTACTTTTGATAGGATAGTGTAATTAATTGGTTTGACATCAATGTTTCATTTCACTGTTGATAATATATCAACTACTACTACAACTTCTATACTATATATAGCAAACATATTCCGCAACACTTTACAATACTCTTGATGTATATATTCAACATAGACTGAAAATAAGATGCAAACAGAGCCTAAGGCCTCATGTCCACGGGGAAAATCAGGCCCGCTACGGATTCTCCATGGAGAATCTGCAGCGGGTCCCTCCTGCCCCGCGGACATGAGCGCAGAAAATAGGAATTTAAAAGAATTAACTCACCCGCAGCGGACCGGGAAGGTCTTCTCTTCCTCACGGCTGGATCTTCTTTTTCGGCCGGCGGATGAACTCGTCACGCCGGCGGCACGTCGCCGGCACGTCGTCGGCTTGCCGCGCGCATGCGCCGGACACATTCGCCGAGCCGAAGCAAGAAAGATCCGGCCGTGAGGAAGAGAAGACCTTCCTGGTCCGCTGCGGGTGACTTAATTCTTTTAAATTCCTATTTTAGGTCTCCCGTAGATCTGGACGGCTTCCATAGGCTTCAATAGAAGCCCACGGGAGCCGTCCCCGCGGGAGACCCACACGAAAATGGAGCATGGTCCAGATTTTTTCATGCTCCATTTTTAAAAAAATCACTTTTATTGACCATCCGCGGGTATTTATCTACTCGCGGGTGGTCAATGCATCCCTATGGGGTGCGGATCTGCGTGCGGGAGAAGAGTTAAAATCCACTGCGGATTTTAATTCTTCTTTTGCCCGTGGACATGAGGCCTAAATCTTTTTTGCAGAACTTTTCTTTGGACAAATGTAGAATTTTCTACATGAACTGCTTGTTGTAGGTCCAGAAAATATTAAATAAAAAACAGCTCAAATATATGGTATCATTCTAGAAAGGCTTAAAACTTTTTCTATTAGTGTTCACTTGGGTCATGGTTTCTATTTTTAAAAGTCGTATGTCAGATGTAATGAATACATTGACTTATAACGGGTCTGTAGGGTTTCAAATTTTTTGTTCATTTTTACTGCTACACAGTAGACTACACTATTCTTTTTGTCAATATTAAAGGACACCTACTGTGGCGATGAAGTGGGGACTGCTGTCTGCATGTGTGGATGGAGGTCCAATGCCCCGTTAACAGTTGGGCGGGGGTGGCGGGGTTGGTTGCGGCGGCAGGGGGGCACAGGCGGCAATCTCCTCTCAGCATGGGGAATCATTTATTGCTGGGACGGAGGGTTAGGGTTAGTTTCTGTGTAAGCCTTACATTATTAGCTGTAAATACTTCCATGTTACTGCGGCTGCGCTCTCACATCGAACGATTTACAGCTAATAATGTAATCCTAACACTGAAACTAACCCTTGCCCTCCATCCAAGCGATAACTAAATCCCCACACTGCTAGGACTTTGCCAATCAGGACCTTTGGGAGCGTTACCTAGCCCTTAGATATAACTCAAAGTCTCCACCATTATTTTGGTGGAGACATAATACTATAGTACTCATCAATATTTGATCATCTGGGGTCTGTTACTCGGGACCCCAGCTGAAAAGCTAATTGGATGTCCGGTGTCAGCACCACAATACATAGGGGTCATAGCAGGAACAGTTGGTTCCCACCCCTGTGTAGTGGCTGGTAATTGCAGACACAGTTAAAAATCAATGACAGCTGCGCCTACAATTACAAGTGCCATCCCCTACAGTGGGATCAGAGCTTTCTGTTCTGACTCCTGTGCACTGTAGTGCTGACAAAGGATGCCTGATTAGCTGTTCAGTAGCATTTGCATGGAAAACCCCTTTAACCACTTGAAACCCAAACCAGTTTGGGCCCATGTGACTAAGTCCAGTTTTTTAAAACTGTACATATCTATCTTCCTCCCTCCTCCCTTACATGCTCTAAAGAGAGGGAGATGATGTAAACTATTATAACATTTTATTTGCAATTAAACTTTACTGTAATTATTGTGACTTGCTCTCACTACAATCACATGCCCAGAGACCACACTAATGAGTATCTACGAGTTTCTGGGCAAAGTTCCATGACTTCAGCTGTCTTGGAAAAGCTGGGTCATGGAGCTACATGCAGAAGAGCCTTCAGAGCAGGCAGACAAGGCTCTGAGATACAGTGCCTTCCCACTGTGATCACTTGTGACTGGCTATGACAGCAATCACATGCCTGGTGACCATGCTGATTGCAATCCTGGCAATGCTCTGTGACCTCAGCAACATCATGGAGCTCCTACACAGCAAGGGGTTCTAGGGTGATCTCTGTACTGGCATTTTAAGAGGTCTGGGCAGAAATAGATGCGGACCACTTGGATCTTAATAGTCTATGGGTGGTCCACGAGTGGTTAAGTCAAAAATATAGGTGATTCATTCTATTTAAGGAGAAAGCCTGATCTAGGTTTTTGTAAGCAGAAACAATAAATATTTTACATTGCTTCTCTAGCCAAAAAACATATTACAAGAAAGTAATAAGCTCATGGTAAATTTCAAGTTCCACTGCAATATTCTGTAAATAGTTCTTCTATATTGTACAGTGTCAATATTCACAATGTCAGATTTGCACTCTCTTTTCTAGGCATTCATATCAGTAAAGATGACTACATTATCAGGTATTTTATGGTCTTCTGGCATTTAGATTTGGGAGATCAGTCATGTAGAATAATAACACTTTTTCAATATTTTTGCAAATGTAGTACTACAATATAGAAAACAAAATCATCCACTGACTTCTGTGTGACATGTCATCCAAGCATCTATTGACTTTTAGTGTCTTTTTAAATAACAATACATTTTCTATTTTTTAATAACCCTTCTTTTACATTACATTACACTTTGTCCAAATTACCAGGAATGAGGTACAGCATATTGACGTGATTGCACACCATATCGTAGAATCATATAGGACCATGTATTCATTATTGCATAGCTTATGCAGGGAGCAGGAGCAATTCTTCATTAGTAAATGCATAGATCATTAGCATAAATACATTTATGATACAGAAGACCACTACTATAAGTGAGAAAAGAAGGCAGCTAACATATTTGCGAATACTCAGTTTGCATTAATGAAGCAAATAACTTTACTTAGGAAAAGAGTATAAAGAATGTTCAGCTTCTGGTGGGCATGCTATGATTTCATAATGATGAAGAATGTTCATCATGGCCAGAAATAAAAGAATAAAAGGGTTTTTAGTTTAAAAATAGAGAAGAAAAGTGAAAAATATGTTAACAAATGACTGGTATAATACCGTGGTCAGAAAATGTGTAAAAACAGACCTATGATAACCATATAACTTCCACAATTATAGTGCCACCACAGGAGTAGTTGCCCCGAAGACCCTAGGGGCATGAAGCTGTGAAATAATAAAAGTAATTTTAAAATCAGTTTTGAATGGCCTATTCGTGAGATGAATGCAGAACAGGCTTATTATAGTTAACTATTTTTGTTAATGTAATGATTTCACTTGGCAATGGCTGTAACTGGGGTTTGATAGGAATTGGAATAATTGGGCAATAGTTGTTAATGCTTAATTTGTACTATACTGAGAAGAAAAATTCATTCTTCTCATTTAGAACAAAAAATTAGCACTGACAGTTTCCAATTAATTGCTTAAAGGAAAATGTTGCATCCTTAGAATTTTTTAAGCTTGCTATTTTTACAAAATGTGAATGGACTCATGTATAAAAGTCTTTATTACAAAGCCGAAATTTAAGACTGAAATATCTGCATGAAAATCAACCAAAGTGTGGCTCACAAGTGACAGGTCCTTTATTATTTGGCATGAGCCAAGAAATAGTTATGAATTCATGTAGTTATCCTTTAATGCAGTGACAGGGCAGTCATTCTTGGGTCTTGGGCCCCCTGCCTGTGGCTCAGTTTACTACTGTGCTATAGAGAACTGAAACCTTGGTCATTTCACAGAAATCTAACAATTAGAGATGAGCGAGCACCAAAATGCTCGGGTGCTCGTTACTCGAGACGAACTTTTCGCGATGCTCGAGGGTTCGTTTCGAATAACGAACCCCATTGAAGTCAATGGGCGACCCGAGCATTTTTGTATATCGCCGATGCTCGCTAAGGTTTCCATTTGTGAAAATCTGGGCAATTCAAGAAAGTGATGGGAACGACACAGCAACGGATAGGGCAGGCGAGGGGCTACATGTTGGGCTGCATCTCAAGTTCACAGGTCCCACTATTAAGCCACAATAGCGGCAAGAGTGGGCCCCCCCCAACAACTTTTACTTCTGAAAAGCCCTCATTAGCAATGCATACCTTAGCTAAGCACCACACTACCTCCAACAAAGCACAATCACTGCCTGCATGACACTCCGCTGCCACTTCTCCTGGGTTACATGCTGCCCAAACCCCCCCCCCCCACGACCCAGTGTCCACAGCGCACACCAAACTGTCCCTGCCCAGCCTTCAGCTGCCCTCATGCCACGCCACCCTCATGTCTATTTATAAGTGCGTCTGCCAGAGGAAAAGCAGGCACACACTGCAGAGGGTTGGCACGGCTAGGCAGCGACCCTCTTTAAAAGGGGCGGGGCGATAGTCCACAATGCTGTACAGAAGCAATGAGAAATCCAATCCTGTGCCACCTCCATCTGGAGCTGCACACGTGGGTATAGCAATGGGGAACCTATGTGCCACACACTATTCATTCTGTCAAGGTGTCTGCATGCCCCAGTCAGACCGCGTTTTTTTATAAATAGTCACAGGCAGGTACAACTCCGCAGTGGGAATTCTGTGTGCACCCACAGCATGGGTGGCTCCCTGGAACCCACCGGCTGTACATAAATATATCCCATTGCATTGCCCATCACAGCTGAGGTAATAATGTCATGTTTAATGCAGGTGGGCTTCGGCCCACACTGCATGCCCCAGTCAGGCTGGGGTTCTTTAGAAGTGGACACATGCAGTTACAACTCCCTGTGGACCCACAGCATGGGTGGCTCCCTGGAACCCACTGGCGGTACATAAATATATCCCATTGCAGTGCCCAACACAGCTGATGTTACGTCAGCTGTAATGCAGGTGGGCAAAAAATTAATTGGATTACACTGTAGGCGAGGGCGCCCAAAAATTGGTGTACCAACAGTACTAATGTACCTGAGAAAAATTGCCCATGCCCAACCAAGAGGGCAGGTGAAACCCATTAATCGCTTTGGTTAATGTGGCTTAATTGGTAACTAGGCCTGGAGGCAGCCCAGTAAAAATAAAAATTGGTTGAGGTGAAAGTTTCAACGCTTTAATGAGCATTGAAACGTATAAAAATTGTTTAGAAAAATTATATGACTGAGCCTTGTGGGCCTAAGAAAAATTGTCCGTTCGGCGTGATTATGTGAGGTTTCAGGAGGAGGAGCAGGCGGAGGAGGAGGAAAATTATACACAGATAGATGAAGCAAAAAGGTCCCCGTTTTGAATGGTGAATGATGAGAACGATGCTTCCATCCGCGGGTGCAGCCTACGTATTGTTTAGGTATCGCTGCTGTCCGCTGGTGGAGAAGAGAAGTCTGGGGAAATCCAGGCTTTGTTCATCTTGATGAGTGTAAGCCTGTCGGCACTGTCGGTTGACAGGTGGGTACGCTTATCCGTGATGATTCCCCCAGCCACACTAAACACACTCTCTGACAAGACGCTAGCCGCAGGATAGGCAAGCACCTCCAGGGCATACAGCGCGAGTTCAGGCCACGTGTCCAGCTTCGACACCCAGTAGTTGTAGGGGGCAGAGGTGTCACCGAGGATGGTCGTGCGATCGGCTACGTACTCCCTCACCATCCTTTTACAGTGCTCCCGCCAACTCAGCCTTGACTGGGGACCGGTGACACAGTCTTGCTGGGGAGCCATAAAGCTGGCAAAGGCCTTGGATAATGTTCCCCTGCCTGCGCTGTACATGCTGCCTGATCTCTGCGCCTCCCCTGCTACCTGGGCCGCGGAAATGCGCCTTCGGCCACTAGCGCTGTCGGATTGGAAGTTTACCATCAGTTTGTCCACCAGCACCCTGTGGTATAGCATCATTCTCGAACCCCTTTCCTCTTCGGGAATGAGAGTGGAAAGGCTCTCCTTATACCGTGGGTCAAGCAGTGTGTACACCCAGTAATCCGTAGTGGCCAGAATGCGTGTAACGCGAGGGTCACGAGAAAGGCATCCTAACATGAAGTCAGCCATGTGTGCCATGGTACCTGTACGCAACACATGGCTGTCCTCACTCGGAAGATCACTTTCAGGATCCTCCTCCTCCTCCTCTGGCCATACACGCTGAAAGGATGACAGGCAAGCTGCATCTGTACCCTCAGCAGTGGGCCAAGCTGTCTCTTCCCCCTCCTCCTCATGCTCCTCCCCCTCCTCCTCCTCCTCCTCTGGCCATACACGCTGAAAGGATGACAGGCAAGCAGCATCTGTCCCCTCAGCAGTGGGCCAAGCTGTCTCTTCCCCCTCCTACTCATGCTCCTCCCCCTCCTCCTCAACGCGCTGAGATATAGACATGAGGTTGCTCTGACTATCCAGCGACATACTGTCTTCCCCCGCCTCCGTTTCCGATTCCAAAGCGTCTGCCTTTATGCTTTGCAGGGAACTTCTCAAGAGGCATATCAGAGGAATGGTGACGCTAATGATTGCAGCATCCCCGCTCACCATCTGGGTAGACTCCTCAAAGTTTCCAAGGACCTGGCAGATGGCTGCCAACCAGGCCCACTCTTCTGTAAATAATTGAGGAGGCTGACTCCCACTACGCCGCCCATGTTGGAGTTGGTATTCCGCAATAGCTCTACGCTGCTCATAGAGCCTGGCCAACATGTGGAGCGAAGAGTTCCACTGTGTGGGCACGTCGCACAGCAGTTAGTGCACTGGCAGATTAAACCGATGTTGCAGTGTCCGCAGGGTGGCAGCGTGCGTGTGGGACTTGCGGAAATGTGCGCAGAGCTGGCGCACCTTTCCGAGCAGGTATGACAAGTGTGGGTAGCTTTTCAGAAAGCGCTGAACCACCAAATTAAAGACGTGGGCCAGGCATGGCACGTGCGTGAGGCTGCCGAGCTGCAGAGCCGCCACCAGGTTACGGCCGTTGTCACACACGACCATGCCCGGTTGGAGGCTCAGCGGCGCAAGCCAGCGGTCGGTCTGCTCTGTTAGACCCTGCAGCAGTTCGTGGGCCGTGTGCCTCTTCTCTCCTAAGCTGAGTAGTTTCAGCACGGCCTGCTGACGCTTGCCCACCGCTGTGCTGCCACGCCGCGTGACACCGACTGCTGGCGACGTGCTGCTGCTGACACATCTTGATTGCGAGACAGAGGTTGCGTAGGAGGAGGAGGGTGGTTTAGTGGAGGAAGCATACACCGCCGCAGATACCACCACCGACCTGGGGCACGCAATTCGGGGGGTGGGTAGGACGTGAGCGGTCCCAGGCTCTGACTCTGTCCCAGCCTCCACTAAATTCACCCAATGTGCCATCAGGGAGATATAGTGGCCCTGCCCGCATGTGCTTGTCCACGTGTCTGTTGTTAAGTGGACCTTGGCAGTAACCGCGTTGGTGAGGGCGCATACAATGTTGCGGGAGACGTGGTCGTGCAGGGCTGGGACGGCACATCAGGAAAAGTAGCGGCGACTGGGAACCGAGTAGTGCGGGGCCGCCGCCGCCATCATGCTTTTGAAAGCCTCCGTTTCCACAAGCCTATACGGCAGCATCTCCAGGCTGATCAATTTGGCAATGTGCACGTTTAACGCTTGAGTGTGCGGGTGCGTGGCGGCGTACTTGCGCTTGCGCTCAAACAGTGGCGCTAGCGACGTCTGGACGCTGCGCTGAGAGACATTGCTGGATGGGGCCGAGGACAGCGGAGGTGAGGGTGTGGGTGCAGGCCAGGAGACGGTAGTGCCTGTGTCCTCAGAGGGGGGTTGGATCTCAGTGGCAGGTTGGGGCACAGGGGGAGAGGCAGTGGTGCAAACCGGAGGCGGTGAACGGGCATCGTCCCACCTTGTGGGGTGCTTGGCCATCATATGCCTGCGCATGCTGGTGGTGGTGCCTCCCCAGCTGATCTTGGCGCGACAAAGGTTGCACACCACTGTTCGTCGGTCGTCAGGCGTCTCTGTGAAAAACTGCCACACCGTAGAGCACCTTGACCTCTGCAGGGTGGCATGGCGCGAGGGGGCGCTTTGGGAAACAGTTGGTGGATTATTCGGTCTGGCCCTGCCTCTACCCCTGGCCACTGCACTGGCTCGGCCTGTGCCCACACCCTGACTTGGGCCTCTGCGTCCTCGCCCGCGTCCAAGTCCTCTAGGCCTACCCCTACCTCTCAGCATGGTGTACTACCAGTAGTGCAGAAACAGAACGCTGTAATTAAATGTGCCGCTTATTGGCCTGTGGTTGGAGGCTGACTTCGCTTACAGAACGCCAGGAAATAATTTGGCACAAGCCTGCTGTAACACTTAGCTGGCTGCGTATGATTTTGTAGAACTACTACACCCAGCACAGACAGACCCAGAACACTGAGCACAGTGACAGGCAGGCCAAATAGATTTTTTGCCCAATTTTTTTTAGCAAAGGCCCACTGCCTATATTCAATCAATAATATTAATATGTCTTCTGTCCCTGCCTACGCACTTCTGTCCCTGGAGTATGTCACAGAACTGCACAGTGTTGCACTGTGAACTGCAACACAGCGGTGATTTCAGAGCCCAGACAGGGCCAGGAAATAATTTGGCGCAAGCCTGCTGTAACACTTAGCTGGCTGCGTATGATTTTGTAGAACTACTACACCCAGCACAGACAGACCCAGAACACTGAGCACAGTGACAGGCAGGCCAAATAGATTTTTTGCCCACATTTTTTTAGCAAAGGCCCACTGCCTATATTCAATCAATAATATTAATATGTCTTCTGTCCCTGCCTACGCACTTCTGTCCCTGGAGTATTACTGCAGGGCGCAATGCTCTGCACGGCCGATATACCAAAAAAAAAAAAATGTGCAACACTGCAAAAAGCAGCCTCCACAGTACTGCACACGGTTAGATGTGGCCCTAAGAAGGACCGTTGGGGTTCTTGAAGCCTAAAATACTCCTAACGCTCTCCCTGCCTAAGCACTTCTGTCCCTGGAGTATTACTGCAGGGCGCAATGCTCTGCACGGCCGATATACAAAAAAAAAAAAAATGTGCAACACTGCAAAAAGCAGCCTCCACAGTACTGCACACGGTTAGATGTGGCCCTAAGAAGGACCGTTGGGGTTCTTGAAGCCTAAAATACTCCTAACGCTCTCCCTGCCTAAGCACTTCTGTCCCTGGAGTATGTATAATTACTGCAGGGCGCAATGCTCTGCCAGGCCGATATACCAAAAAAAAAAAAAAGTGCAACACTGCAAAAAGCAGCCTCCACAGTACTACACACGGTTAGATGTGGCCCTAAGAAGGACCGTTGGGGTTCTTGAAGCCTAAAATACTCCTAACACTCTCCCTATAGCAGCTCCAACACGATAGCACTTTCCCTCAGCTATGTCAGAACGCATCTGTGGCGAGCCGCGGGAGGGGCCGATTTTTATACTCGGGTGACACCTGATCTCGCCAGCCACTCACTGCAGGGGGGTGGTATAGGGCTTGAACGTCGCAGGGGGAAGTTGTAATGCCTTCCCTGTCTTTCAATTGGCCAGAAAAGCGCGCTAACGTCTCAGAGATGAAAGTGAAAGTAACCCGAACATCGCGTGGTACTCGTTACGAGTAACGAGCATCTCGAACACGCTAATACTCGAACGAGTATCAAGCTCGGACGAGTATGTTCGCTCATCTCTACTAACAATACAATTAGCACATTATAGCAGTGCCAGCACAATAGCACTACTGTTTCATATTTTTCACAAGTTGCTTAGCATAAACTTTCCCGATGGGTTCTTATTAGTAATTTATTGCAGCATATTAATGCATTTATCATGTTTTTGATTGAAGTCATTTAAAGGGATTGTGTCATCATGACAATCCCTTTCCATATGCCCTATTAAGTGATATGAATGTCATTGTTAGAAAATGTTAGCATGAAACCCAGCATGACTATGTATCACATAGACAGTTATGTATTTGAATAACTGGGATGTAAAATAATACTGTCACATCTGCGTGGCACAGGAGCACCATGACCAGCATGGGCACAGGTCGGTGTTCACACAGAAACACAAGCAGCACACACAGACTACACCTCTCCAGGCAACGATAGATAGAGAAACCTGTCCCATACAACTCAGGGGAATGGGGAACCCTTCCCTGAAAGTGGAGTAGGTGTCCTGCTAAGGACGGCCCCACAGTCTTCCTCTAGGACCTGAATATCCATGATAAGGTACCTGAGAGATGCACAAAACACTACAAAGAAACTATCTAAAGATTAACAAAAAGGAAAGAAAACAAGCACTTAACTGACAGTGGAAAGCTTTCACCCAGGACGGAGGCTCAAACCTGCTCCAACTACGCCTCTAACTGAACAGAATGAATAGCAAGGGCGAGAGGGAGGAGTAGGAATATAAAGGTCTCCACACCTGCTAATAGGTAGCACAGAACGAATCACATCCAAAACCCTTTCTTACAGGTATGACTCTCAGATAGCATACAAGTATGCAGCATAAAGGTAAATAGCAGCCAGCAGTCCCTGCACAATGTGTGTTAACCCGTGTCCTACATAGTGGCAGGGTGACAGGTCTGTTTCTGAATCGTGGCAACTATGCCATGACCCCGTCACGACCGACAAGCCGCAACACATACTTTAAAGTTGCTCAGTATCACTGGTTATATTTTTTCAGAGTGACTACTGTTCTAAAAGTTTATGTTAACCAAGAAAAACTTGAAATAGTCAACATATTTAAAAACATACAGCTGAAACAGGAAATCATTCCTCTGACTCATAGTGACTTGATATTTCATTAGGTTTTTATTTTAACTGATGAGAAGTTGAACTAACTGTGAATTACAAGATTTCTTTAAACACATATCAGCAGCTCTATCCCAATTAGTACTAGTGACTAGTGTGGTGCAGAGTCCTAAGGTCACACTGTCACGACCTCCAGAAGTAGCCAAGACTCAAACGAGAGGATTCCATATACGTTTTAAATTTGCAAAAGTTTATGAATGCTTTTATTACAGATGTATCAGATGTTTATAGTATATCCAAGCAATGTTTTGAGCAATATAGCCACTTATCAAGCAAAGCAAGTACAATACTGGAGGGAGGCAACCTTAGGCCTTCTTGCACACTTCACCAGTATTGTTGGGTAGACTCAACCATCAGCTCCTCTGGAATTTACTGTAAAATATCTGATACATCTGTAATAAAGGTATGCGTAAACTTTTGCAAATTCAAGAAGTCTATGCAATCCTGTCTTTTGAATTCCAATGGCAAGATTACTCTCAGGGGGGATTTTTGTGGATTATTAATGAGAAGCATATTTGTACCAAACCAAACTTGTTGCTTGAGCTACTAACATGTTCAATTAAAAGCTACTCATATACCATGCCAAACAGCAGGACTATAACATTCCATTGAAAACCACATTATCCCAGAAGCCATTTTAACTAATAGTATAAAAATGCAGAAATTATAGAAAAGTCAAAATATTGTCCATAGTGACTGATAATTGCCTTCCAATTAGCAAATGTGGATAAATCTATTTGAACAAAGAAGAAATGTTCACTCTTGTCTAAATCAATAAGACATTTAATTGTGGCATTACCATCAAACAGAAGTCTTTTATAAACACAGAATCATCAAAGAACAGGAAATTTTAGATGCTGATATAAAATACACGAGTTGAGAAATACAGAGATCAAAACAAGTGGATTGCATTTACACCAAAAAGCTATGTTTCCCAGACTGCTTCTTAGGTTTATCATTATACCATTTTCTTTTGAGACATTTTGCTGGTGACAGCCGGCCCATTGTGATAGTTTGAAGTATAAAAATTGTTCACCATTTGTGCATGACATTTAAATTAAACGTAAGACATCACTTGTCTTAATACATTCACGACTTTCTATTGTTTCAATTGTGTTTCTACTGTAAAAGAAATTCAATGTACCTATTACTACTATCAAACTGAAACTATGTTATTATCACATCAGTGTTATAGAAGTTGGCATATGAAATGACTGCATGTGTACAACATCTCTCCCCTCCTGATTTTCAATATGCAGAAGCCTTTCTATTTGCTAATTACGTAGATTGTGTGCTATGAAAAGAGATGTCTGATAAGACAGAAAGTAATAAAGTGGCATTGACTCCTTGGTTTCAGCAAAGTTAATTTTAGGACGAATTGCTCAGGAGGGAAAAAACTCTTTGCATAATAAAGAAAAACTGAATGTTATTTTAGTTGTCACTAAAATGGAATACCTGATCTATCTATATTACAAATGGTATTGTTTTACTCTTTCACTGCCAGCTGCATCCATTGTATGGCAAGATAGTGAACCAGGGAAGTATAATCAACAGACGAATATTTCTGTTGGCATGATTTAGATCGCCAGCCATGAACTAGACTAACTGTGAAACTGCAAATTTTTGTCCACTTGGACACTCAATTGGAATTTGCTAGTAAAAAAAGAAAGAGCTCTTGCATTGTTATGATGGTCTCCAATGGAATAACACGTGCTACCATTATAAAGCCTACAGCACCCTGAAAAGCACATTATAGCTGATAGTACAAATGCTATCAGGGAAATTGGTATATGGGGAAAGTTGCACAGGGGTAGAATACTGATGAACAGCCACTCATACACCTATCATTCATAAGGAATATGGTTGCTTAGTATTAGACATACACATTCGTAAGGCTTCTAAAAGGTGGCAGTCACATGGTTTAGGTATAGGCCAGGATTCGAACCAAGAGATGTCAGAAGCAGCATCCAGAAGAAAGTCAAAGTCTAAACCTGGGACAAGACAAAGAGTCTAAAAGCAAGGTGTAGTCAGGAACAGAGCCGATAACCATCACAAAGAGAGCAGTCAGGATGCGACTAACCAAAGCATAAGAAAGGAGCATAGCCTTGAGCAAGCAAGTTTTCAGGACAAGAAATTGCACTACAGTTGCCAAGCATAAATTCAGGAGTCTAGGCAGAGACATAGGATAAGGCCAGAAGTCAGGATTGGGGTTGTATCAAAAATAATAGGAGAACTAGAGACTAGGAGCAAGGAACAAGGAATACAAAGGCTTAATGCTGGCTCCACAGGAATAGTGACTGTGACAAGGGATGAGGCACTGGCGCATCGTGACGGGAAGCAGGGGTCACAATGGCGACCTGGCCCCTGCGCTGAGGGGGCCCAGAGGCCCCTCCATATTCAAAAAGCACAGTGTGTGCATTACCGTCACTGTCAGCCGCATGATCGCTGCGGCCCGACAGTGTGTTTGTAGCAGGGGGCGAAAGGAGAGAAGAGGAGAGTGGCGGTAGGCAGCTCCGCAGGTTGGCACTCACAGAGGGGAGGGCTGTTACACGTGGAGTCGGCAGCCAATTACAGGCTGCAGACTCCCACGGCGCGCGGCCCTCCCACTGATAGGCTGCAGCTGGGAGTGGTCACAGCTGCAGTCTATCAGTCATTGCCGGCCAGCGATTACCAGGGGGAGGGGCTAGTGCGTCTCTACTCACCTCCGGAGCGCTGGATGCACAGCCTGTGCATGAAAGTGCAGGAGGACCTGTGGTTGCAGATCACATGACCAGGCTCTGGTCATGTGATCAAAGGACGGGACTTTCATTTACAGGCTGCCCAGACACTGCTGCAGAGGTGAGTAGAGAATTGAGTGTACTTAAATATGTATAGCTGGTATAGGCTATACCAGCTGTATATATTTAATTATATACAGGAGATACACAGGTTACACCAGCATGGGACATACCACTATATACAGGGAAACTGTACATAGTGATATGTACCATGCTGGTGTAACCTGTGTATCTTCTGTATATAATTATGTATGTACAGCTGGTAGAAGCTCTAAAGCCTGTATATAGTGATATAGACCATGCTGGTGTAACCTGGCCCAGTTTATATCAGCATTCTCTATATTACCATATACAGAATGTATAACTTATATCAGCTGTACATGTATAAATATATACAGAAGATATCCAATTTTGGGAAGTTTCAAACCTGCATTGGGGAATTCCGCTTTCCTGTTCCGTTTGGGGAGCAGGAAAGGGGAATCCCTGCGGACGAACGATCCGTCTGTGGACAGAACCAAATAGGGCCAGAAGGACTCTATTGACTATAATGGGGTCCGCCCGATTTCAGCCCGACTTTTGGACAGAAGAACAACGTGGCACGCAGCACTTTTTTCTGTGATGTAATCTCCAGCCAGAGGTCCCAACGCAGATGTGAGACCGGCCTTACACCAGCATGGCCGATATCACTGTATACAGGAGATGTATATACTTATACATCTCCTGTATGTACCATGCTGGTGTAACGTAACGTGAAGATCTCCTGTATATAATTATATATGTACAGCTAGTATAAGTTATACCTCTCCTGTATATAATTATATATGTACAGCTGGTATAACCTGGGTATATACTGTGTATAATTATACATGTACAGCTGATATAACCTGAGTATATACTGTATAAAATTATATATGTACAGCTAGTATAAGTTATACCTCTCCTGTCATATAATTATCCGCAATGTCAGGGCAGCGGGTCGCACGGCTTGCATTGAGTTCAATGGAGGCTGTCCGTGCAGAATCTGCACTAAAATGCAGGATGCAGTGATTTTTCCTCCGTAAGTGGAAAGCCACAATTGTTTTTCTGCTCTTGTAGAGGAAAAAACGCTTTTCCATTCCGGTACATGCTGCTGAATACATAGGCGGATGCCTGCTCCATATTCCGCAATACAAATCCAGCCGAGGCAGCCGGCCTTAGGCTAATTTCACACGAATGAGTCTGATATTGGGGCATGAAGCTATGTCCCATATCACATTCACCAACGTGTGCTGTCCCGACGGATGTGAGGGGTTGTTGTGTTAAAACCAGCTCACATCACATCATCATATTCTCGTGCGATGCAGGGAAAAACAAAAAACATCGCTCCTGTGTATGATCGCATTCAAAACAATGGGGTTCATATTCATGTGCGATTTGTGCGTATTGCAATGCACAAATCTCGTGCAATTTTTGCGGCCGTGTGAAAGCAGCCTAAGACATTACCAACAGGTTTTTACATAGTCAAGGAAAGGAGTCATGATGAGAAGGCTTACGCCAAGGGGCTAGATCATGTTTGTAAATTAGCACGGTTTAGTCATAGGTACGGGTACAGATGGAGGGGTGGGCGGCGGCCCAGCTGAACTTTTGCACCCGGGCCCCTTAGCCTTTAGGTACGCCCCTGGCATGAGGAACTATTCTGTGCGGTAGCTGGTACTCAGGCAAGGAAGGAAAGAACTGTGTAGGTTTATGTAGCAGACTTTGATGAGCTCATCAAAAACAGCCTATTCTGTTTTACAGCAACAGAGCTCAGAACCAGGAATTGTTAGACATTGCTTTGCTGCAGCAGCTGGGAGTCATTGAACAAAGGAGACAAAGAACACAGGAGTAAATCAGTAACCAATGCAGATTAGAATAGGCCACCAGGATGAAATGACATCCAGTCAGTGACTAAAGTGGCGCATACCAATTGCCTAGCAATGCGGTGCAACTGCTGACAAGGCAAATAGTGCTGTCCATGACACTTATGGCTCACATAATAGAATCATTCTATCATTCTCTCAGCTACAAAATATTAAAAGTTACATTTGGATCCTCAAGGGGGTATTCACATTTTGTAGGTTAATTGTCATTTTTATGGTTTTGCAGAAATATGCAACTCCATTCCACTATGTGAATATGTCCTTTTAATGGAGCACCCAAATCTGCAACTTAAAAATCCCAAAAAGCGTGTATATACTTACTAATATACTGATACAAGATAGCACGTAAAAACAACCCATCCCTCAATATGCAGACAAACAAACTGGTATATGGAGGAGCAACCGCACATGTGCAAGGTACTGATGAACAACCACTCACACACCTTCCTTATATTGAGGGGGGGCTGCTTAGTACTATTCTTGCACAAAAAAGGCATATACAGGGTGTCAGGACACTTGATACGTGTAGTGCACCATGCACTCTTACAACTTATTAATGATGCCAAGTTTCAATCCAGTGGGCTACCTTGCACCTCATAGGTGAACCACACTGGCACTCTGGGCTCCCCCAGCATTCAAAGCAGTACTGCATATTATTGATAAATAATGATAAATATGAGGTATTGATTAATATTTTGGCTAAAATACACAAGCTTACAAGCCCACAGCAAGGGTCCTTGTTTCTTGTGAGCCCCTACACTAACATCAATCAAAATCACAAAAAAAAAAATATCAACAGACAAAAATAATCACAGAAAGTGGCCATTTACTTACTGATATACTGATACAAGAGGGCAGATAGAAGCACCTCATCTCTCCAACATGCAGACAGCCAGACTGCTTAATAGAGGAGCAATTACACAGTTACAATGTACTGATGAATTATAACTCACATATATTCTTTATATTGAGGGGGTGGCTACTTAGTACTATACTAGCACACAAACAAGACATGTACAAGTATATGGCCACTTTCTGTGATTTTTTTTCTGTCTGTTTATATTTTTCTTTTCTGTGATTTTGATTGATATTAGTATAGAGACTTACAAGGAAATGAGGACCCTTGACGTGGGTTGTGAGCTTGTGTATTTTAACCAAAATATTAACCATTACCTCATATTTATCAGTAGCATGCAGTGTGGCTTTGAATGCTGGGGAAGCCCAGGATGACATTGTGGTTCACCTATGAGCTGCAGGGCAGCCCACTGGATTGAAACATGGCGTAATTAATAAGTTGCAAGCCTGCATGGTGTACTAAACTTACCAAGTGGCCTGACACCCTGTATATGCCTTGTTTTTGAGTAAGAATGGTACTAAGCAGCCATCCCCCCTCAATATAAGGAAGGTGTTCATCAGTACCTTGCACATGTGCTACTGCTCCTCCGTGTAGCAGTTTGGCTATTTGCATGTTGAGAGATGGGTTGTATCAGTATATTAGTAAGTATATGGCCGCTTTCTGTGATTTTTTTGTTGTTGCCTGTTTATATTTTCCTTTTCTGTGATTTTCAAATCTGAAACCTAATTCCCTGCTACAAAATTCCACATTAAAACCCACAAGTCTCATTGTGAATTTTGATGTGAAATTGTCGACACAATTAAACCATTTTCAGTTCTGCATTAAAATCCTCATGGAACCATGTGGATTTTGGCGTGGAATTTATACCGGTTTGTGGTGCATCTTGCAGGCTAATTCCGCACCTTTTTTTTTTTACTGCGCACAGGTTCACAGAATATACCAAATATCTTTCTTTGTGCTGAAAATTTGTACTATGCAGGCGAGCAGTGTTCATATTTTATGTGATGAGTGCCACACTTCGATGACCGCCTTACACTTCAGTAACTTAAAGACTGTTGGCTTTGCTGGATTAAAAGGATTTCCTGCTTCTTGGAATGTATCTAATGTTATGTTAGTCCATAAGCAACATGTTTTTTTCTGTTCTGTTAGCAAAACGTACCGCAGCAAGTGTTCAAAGTACCAAGCCCTAAGCTTTATACATCTAAAATATTAATCACTCCAAATGTTATCTTACCAAGATACTTAAAATAGTGCAGAAACTTCATTAGGTCATTATAGTAGACATATACTTCAGAAAATGCTGAAATACTAAACTTTGAGTGTCGTGAGTGGAACACACTCTGAACTCAATAAACCATATATACAGCTATAATACATTCCAGTGTATTTATGTACATCTACAAGAAATAAATTGGCCACCGCTGCTGACAAATTCTAAAAGAACTGTGAAAATAAGAAAATCTGTTATGTTGAGGCAGCTATAAACACCTTAGATATCTACTTTATGAGTATTGTATGAGTTATACATCTGAACCGCAGCAAAATAGTAAAGTAAAACTACAAAGAGCGATATTTATCCGAGCTGCCAAAGAACTGTCAACAGAAATGCTGCCACCAGCATCATTACTGCTGTCATTATGCATATTTGTCATTCTTACTAAAGCTTTTGATGGATAATGGATCCATACATACTTGTTGTATTACTTCTTGAGGACTCAAAGATTAGAAAGTTAGAGAAAGCATCTTGGTATTGCACTACAGTAGCAATCTTAATGCGGTTTTGAAGTTCACAATGACTAGCAGTGGGCTGAACACAGCCTCCAAGTCCATTGCTCTTAAAGGGCTATTCCAATCCCAGTCAATCTTGGCTGTAATGGGAATACCCTTCTGTAGATTGCGTTCAAAGGTGGCTGGGGCTGTTTCCGTAATACCGGTCACCTCTGGCCATGGCATACAGATTAGTATTCACATCTAAACCATGACTGATGAAGATGGGAATAACATTTTACGCATTATTTTTAATTAAGATAAAGATATTGTAATTAAATTACTACCTGCAGAATAATAGAGATTTGCGTATAGCAATCAATCTGATTGCTGGTGTTTTTCAATATGACTTAGCAAGCTATAGCTGTCAGGCATTCTTCACACATACTTATTTTGTGGCAGTTTTGGGGGGCTTATATAAAAGCACCATGAGATTCACACATGTTTTACAAACATTTTTTTCTGGCGATATCTTTCTATACACATAAGAATTTTTTTCAATTTCTTTTTTCATACAGAAGTTTATGGTAAAATACCTGAGAAAATGTTATACTTGGAGGATACTTGGTTTTTAAATCAATGTCATAGACTAAAAAAAATGACAAAAGAGATGGCATACGAAACCACATTGTTTCATAACTCCCTATTGACCTACAAATAACATCTCTGGCTGTGTTTTTTTATGCCGACACTGGATTGGAGCCCAGGTGTAGTAGCCAAGCTGCACTGGAGAGTAGTCAAATGGAAGCCAGGTCGTTAGCAGGTGGTCTCAGTTGCAGTACAGACAATTAGGCAGAAATCGTAGTCCAGTTGAAGTCGGGTTTTTAGCAGGTGGTCTCAGTTGCAGTACAGAGGATGAGGTAGCAGTGGAGCTGATTACTGGCTGGGAGCTCAATAATCACGCACTGAAGGAGTGGCTGGGCTAGGCTTATAAAGGAAGTGCAATCAGGAACAAAGGCAGGGTCAGGACCAGGAACTAGGTAATTGGGAAATAGAGGACAAGGCTAGGTTTCAGCAACGGAACTATTCAAGTCCTGATAGCCTAGCAGAGCTATCTCTCAACTAGGAAGCAAGAGGTTGTGGGTTTGAGCCCAGACATGGAGCTATGTTTAAATACTTTTGTTATGACCCTTCATTGAAGTTGCATAGAGCTGCTAATTAGTCATAACTAAAGATGAGAGAGCCTACTCGGTAAGACAGTTACTCGAGCGAGCATCGCTCTTCTCGAGTAACTGCTTAGTGATCCGAGCAGGCTCGGGTGGGCTGCAACTGAGACCACCTGCTAACGACCCGGCTTGCACTTGACTACTCTCCAGTCCAGCTCGGCAAAAAATACCACAGCCAGAGATGTTATTTGTAGTTCAAAAGGGAGTTATGAAACAATGTGGTTTCTTATGCCATTTCTTTTCTCATTTTTTTTTAGTCTATGACATTGATTTAAAAACCAAGTATCTTCCAAGTATGACATTTTCTCAGGTATTTTACCATATTATTCAGAAGGAACCCTGGAATGGAAACGTAGGCTTATATTAGTAAAATAAAGACCGTTAAGGTCTCTGTATAAGTGAACAGATTTCCATTCTTTTCTGGCATTTATGCTAAGCAGAATAGCATAGTCAACTATACTACTACACTATTGTGTCCATGAAAAAAAGCATGAGATAAATGAAGACCATATTTGTCGCCAGTGACCAAGAAAAGCCTATGATGATTCCATCCTTCTCGGAATCCCATTTTCGGGGATTCAGATGAAACCCTTGGACAGTACCTGCCATGCTATCTTTCAGAGATCCAATATGGTCCAGGGTTATATTCAGCAGGCTTTATTTATGCCATGTTTGAGTTCTTTACCTTTTCCTATTTCATAATATTGCAGTGTTATTTTTTCAATAGAGCTAGGAGATGAAGTACATCGTTTTATCTACCTCATTCATCATTGTCCTCATCTATTGTTTCCTTTAAACTCCTCAGGCTGTGAACTATGAAGTATGAAACAACCCTGCTATTGTAGGAATTTCAAAGCAAAGGCTAAATAGATGAAGACAATGTACACAGACTGCAACATATTGTTGTCTTTTAAAAAGAATTTGAGTTAAATATGTATTTCTATGCTTATTTCTTTTGCTCTACTCCTCCTTATTAATAGCTTGCTCTGAAACAGTGAGTGTCATTTGCAAAAAGCAGCAGCTATTGCTGTCAAACAAAATGATTAAACTAAAGACTAATTATTGTCATTTAGCACATGCTGTCATCTGCCTCGCATTACGTTGCAGTGTTCCATCTCAAAGCAGGGCATTGAAATGCTACATGACAGGCACTAAAAAACATTTTCTATCACATTTTTCTGACTAGTTGGCACAGTGATATTATAAATAGAAGGCATCAAACCATTGTCTGCTACTTTTCTGAATTAATTGTTCTAAACTGGGATTAGTCTGTCACAATAAAAGAAAATTCCCCCTGTATTTAGTTAACTCTATTGATAACCTGGGGTGCTTGGCATCTTTATGCACAGAGCACAAGTTTACTTTTTGGAATTCTGCATCTACGTGATTTGTTTTAGGGATATTTCATTATCTAACTTTATTGTTCATTTTTTTTTGCTTTTTTTTTGCAGGACTTAAAAGTGGAACTAATATAATTAAATTGTGCAAGTTTTATTTAGCAAATATCGATTAAAAATAGAAAAAGGAAATAATAGAAAATTGTTTAATGACTAATATTTGCCCCCCAAATTAATACTTTATGTCTCTTGTAAATAGTGATGCCAAATTAGTGTTGATTGTGGAATGTTTGATGTAGATAAAGTGCTGAGAACAAACACCATATTTTTGTTTTAAATGTATATTTCACTGTTACTTTTAGATGCAGCCTCTAAACATGGATAATAATCATTCAAGTTCTAAAAGTTGTTTGCAAAGTTGCAAAAGGAAATAAAGCTTGGGCAGACAGAAATTGCTGCCTCAAGCCACGGTCAGACGGGCGTTTTTTCGCGCGATTTGCGCATGCGTCCGGCGATTTTATAAAACCATTGCTTTGCAATGGTATCGGACACATGAGCACTTTTTATGCGCTCGTCCGATTAATTATAGAACAGAAATCGCAGATCGCACCTATCTGCGATCTGCGATTCCTGTTCTTCTCTATATGCGCTCAATGGGGCCGGTGGCAGCAGCGCCGACCCCATTGAGAACATATACTAGACAAAGCATTCTCCTCTGCCACAGCTGTAACAGCTGTGGCAGAGAAGAATGATGTTTGCCCATTGAATTCAATGGAGCCGGCAATACAGCCGGCTCCATTGAAAGCAATGGGCTGCTGGCGAGCGCGAGATGAATTTTCGGGAAGGGTTTAAATATATAAGCCCTTCCCTGAAAATCATCCAAAACTGTGTAAAAAGTAAAAAAAAATATATACTCACCTTTAAAATCCCCGCCTGCTGAATGAGCTGCCTCTGATTGGTCACAGCCTCACCAATCAGGGGGCAGCTCTCACTCACCCATTCATGAATTCAATGCTACCTCTGATTGGCTCAGCGCAGGGACCAATCGGGGGCAGCTCTCAGCTGTCATAAACCTGCCACTGAAGGGGTTAAAGGAGAAGTGGAGCCAAAGGTATAAAGTGAACCAAAGATGCGTTATTATCTAATCAGCAGGTTACGTGATTTGAGGTTCATAGACTTTTTCATCAGACAGTTGTGTGAACATATTATTTGTTGAGCTGTCCTCAACCAGATGCTGCAAGGGAATGCAGACCAAGAGTCACCAATCATGGCGATCCTAGTGGCTGAGTGTACTCAAGAATGTGTCAATACCTGAGCACCTGATGTCCATGCAAAATGTGTTTGTGGCATTGTGGCAGACAAGATTTCAAATATTGGTGTGTGTATCTGCCATGGGGGGCTGGTGAGGGTTCCAATTATGTCCTGGTATGGGGGCTTTTTTTAATTATTTCTTCTTTCCAGTTGTTTTATTTTCAACATTACATTTATTTTAGTTATATTTACATATAACTCTTTGTATTTAGTGGGGAGAGCAGTGCCAAATCAATGAAGGCACACATTTTTACAGAATTAAAGCATGCACTAAAAATTGCAACTTTTATCCTCAAAGAAAGAGAGAAAAATGGAAAAACAGAAACTGGCACGATGTACTCTTTAAGTTTCTCCTTTTATATATATATATATATATATATATATATATATATATATATATATATATATATATATATATATATATATATATATATATATATAAAATATAGACTTATTATTTGCATTTCTTCAGCATGTCAAAGCTGTGCATTTTAATTTGTATCAAACTATCCTTCCATCAGTATAGATCTGAGTGATTTGACCTTTCAGAATATTTTTAATCTGTATTATTTACAATACAGAAGAACTTTAAGATAAAAATTACTTATTATATGTTGACCTTTCTAAAGCTATGGAATGTGAAATTCACATCTATTGAACTGTCATTTGGATAAATCTGTGAAATATGGGTACATTGCATATTGTTAGGGCGGAGCCCATCCTTTGTATTCCAGCATGACAGAATAAGATCCAGACTCTGATAGGTCTATTATAGGACATCACTCTAACACACATGAAAAAATTATTTTTGATTCAATACTAGAGATGAGCGAGCACCAAAATGCTCGAGTGCTCGTTACTCAAGTCGAACTTTCAGTGATGCTCGAGAGTTTGTTTCGAGTAACGAACCCCATTGAAGTCAATGGGCGACTCGAGCATTTTTGTATATGACTGGTGCTCCGCTAAGGTTTTCATTTGTGAAAATCTGGGCAAATCACCAAAGTCATGTAAAAAACACAGAAATGGATAGGGCAGGCGAGGAGCAACATGCAGGGCGGCATTTCGGGCTCCGAGGTCTCACTATTAAGCGACAATAGTGGCAAGAGTGAGACCCCCCCACTGTCAGCATAACGATCGTTCTCCTCTGCCACAGCTGTTACAGCTGTGGCAGAGAAGAACGATGTTAGCCCATTGAATTCAATGGAGCTGGCAATACAGCCAGCTCCATTGAAAGCAATGGGCTGCCGGCGAGCGCGGGATGAATTTTCGGGAAGGGCTTAAATATATAAGCCCTTCCCTGCAATTCATCCAGAAATGTGTAAAAATAAAAAATATATATATACTCACCTGGTCCCGGCAGACGGAGTTCAGCTGCGGCCAGCTGGCAATTCTCCTGAACTGCTCTGAACAGCTGTGATTAGTATTCAGCAGCCGGGGATTTAAAATCCCCACCTGCTGAATGAGCTGCCTCTGATTGGTCACAGCCTCACCAATCAGAGGCAGATCCCACTCACACCCATTCATGAATTCATGAATGGGTGAGTGAATGCTGCCTCTGATTGGCTCAGCGCAGCTCTCAGCTGAATGACAGCAGTTCAGCACCACAGTGCTGGGGACAGCAGGAGAAGACACTGCTGTGCCCTGGCAGCTGAAGGGAGGTGAGTATCTATTTTTTTTGTTTTTTAAATCACTTTTAATTCATTTCCAGGGAATGGCTTATATGTAAAGCCCTTCCCTGAAAAAGAATTTAGGTGTGCCAGCGGACCATTGTCTTCAATGGAGTCGCCGGCAGCAGCAGCGGCTCCATTGAAGAGAATGCCTGCATTTTTATTCTTTTTTACACTAAAATCTTTCTTTTTCAGGTAAGGGCTTATATTTTTAAGCCCTTCCCGAAAATTCATCCCGCGCTCGCCGGCAGCCCATTGCTTTCAATGGAGCCGGCTGTATTGCCGGCTCCATTGAATTCAATTGTCAGTGCTCGTTTAATCAAGACGAGCACCACGTGGTGCTCGTTTCGAGTAACGAGCATCTCGAGCACCCTAATACTCGAACGAGCATCAAGCTCGGACGAGTACGCTCGCTCATCTCTATTCAATACAAAACTCTTAAACCAAGGGGAAGCATTACTGTTTACTATTAGTATTTTATTAATTATATATAACTATAAATAGGATATATAACAAGTCCATAATCTTAAAGAAAATGTCATATATACTGCATTTATTTTTGGATTTATTAATTGAATATCAGTCAGTGTAAGTGAAATAATGTTTTTTTTATTCTTTTTTTAAATTATTACTTAGTGTGGCCATATTAGAGGCACACATTTCCTTTCTGCATTGTCTGTATAGACAGTGCAGCAGGGTGTGTGCTTTGTGGAATCTGCTTAATAGGAGTTAAATGACAGATAAATGTCATCGACTAATACAGTCTCCAGTGTAACAGGGTAACAGGGAAGGGGCAATTAATTTGTTTTAGCCTTTTGTTTGTGCATAGTGTATGATGTTGCTGTGCTGCATTTTCTAGGCCTTAACTGGTAACTGTCATTAAATCTTGTCTTTTTATGAAACTGTGCTAGTACACATCAAAACCATTAAGTGAGCTACATAAAAAAGGTGTCAGCTTATTGTGTCTGCTTTACTGGCTAATGACTAGGCAGGTATAAAAGTGACCATAATATAATACATTTCCACTAGTCTTTCAATAGGGAGCGTTATCATGGAATTATAAAAATACAAAATTTTAGGAAGTCAATGTTCTATCAGCTTAGAGATGCCCTTATTCTTGTGTGGCACAGAGTGTTAGGGCAGTAGAAATGCAGTCCTAAGCTCTCACTCATGACCTGCAGGTTGCGGGTTTAAACCCCGTGTGGTTCAGGTAGCCGGCTCAAGGTTGACTCAGCCTTCCATCCTCCCAAGGTCAGTAAAATGAGTACCCAGCTTGCTAGGGGGTAAAAGATGACTGTGGAAGGCAATGGCAAACCACCCCGTGAAAACAGTCTGCCAAGTAAATGTCACAATGTGACATTACCCTATGAGTCAGTGATGACTCAGTGCTTGCACCATGGGACTTTACCTTATCCTTATTAACTGGTACAATGTCCTCAGAAATAAGGATTGCAGGCTATAAATGGGGATTCTTAAAACCATCTTAAATATTCCTTATTCATACCTTACCTTATCCTTACAGGAATGAAATGGTTATCAATAGGAAAAAAACAATATGTCTCAATTAAGATGTGAAGTAGGCAATCAACAACAAAAAGATAGCATTTAATCTACTAAAGCAAGAAGGCAGTGAAGAAGCATGTAACAGCTATGACGAAAAAAATAAAATATGTAAAAGGAAAATAAAAGCCACAAAGATGGAGACAGAGAGACTTATTGCCAAAGAGAGTGAAACTAACCATAAACTGTTCTTTAACTATATAAATAGTAAAAAGATTAAAACAGAAAATGTTGGCCCTTTAAGAAGTAATACGGGAAAAATTGCAGGGGGTGGTAAGAAGAAAGCAAATCTATTAAATAGTTTTTTTCCAGTGTATTCACAGAGGAAAATGAAATGTCAGGTTAAATGCAGAGTGATTGAGTAAACTTCCAATAGGAAGTGCAGAGCCACCTTTAAAAGATTAAAACAGACAAATCACCAGGTCTTGATGGCATACACCCGCCAGGTTGTAAGGGAATTGACACATAGCAAATGTGGTGCCATTATTCAAAAAGGTGTCAAAAGTGAACCTGGAAACTATAGGCAGATAAGTCTAACTTCTATTGCTGGTAAAATGTTTGAAGGATATCTAAGATATACTATCCTGGAGTACCTCAATGGAATTATCTGTGTAAATCCATAACAACATGGGTAAGTTCTAAACTAGATAAGGGAGAGTCATTGGATCTTGTGTATCTTGATTTTTCCAAAGCGTTTCTGCCACAAACAATGTTGGTATATAAAATAAGAATGCTTGGTCTGGGTGAGAATGTAATTAACTGGCTCAATGATAGAAAGCAGAGGGTGTTTTTTAATGGTACACACTTTGATTGGGTCACTATTGCTACTGAAGTACCACAGGGCTCATTATTGGGTCCTATTCTTTTTAATATATTTATTAATGATCATCTAGAGAGATTGCACAGTAAAATATCAATATTTGCAGATGATATAAAGCTATGTAAAGTAATTAACACAAGAGAGGAAAGTACACAGTTGCAAATGGATCTGCATAAAATGGAGGCTTGGGCAGAAAAGTGGCAAATGAGATTTAACACTCATAAATGTAAGGTTATTCATATGGGCAGGGAAAATGTTGTAAAAATTGGGGTTATTTAGTTTTTAAAAAAAGATGGCTGAGGAGAGTCCTAATAGCTATGTATATCAGGGGTGAATACAGAGATTTCTCTATTTATATGGAGGGCTGGGAATGTAACACAAGGGTATCCTCTACGTTCAGAAGAAAGAAGATTTCTACACCAACATAGAAGGGGGTCCTTTATTGTAAGAGCAGTGAGACTATAGAACTCTCTGCTTGAGGAAGTGGTGATTGTAGACTGACTAAAAGACTTTGAGAGTGTCCTGGATGCCTTTCTTGAGTATAATAATATTACAAAATCCTTCCCAAGTATTAAAAACCCCTTATTACTTCAGAAGGGTGTTTGATCAAGTGATTTACTCTGATTGCCTGATTGGAGACAGGAAGAAATGTTTTTCCCCTAAAATTAAGAAAACTGGCTTTGCCCTTATGGGTTTTTTTTGGCTTTCTCTGAATCAACATTGCAGGATAATAGGCTGAACTGGATAGACTTATGCTCAGCCTTACACACTATGTTACTATGTAATTTACTGAAACTGTTTTGTGTGCTTTAGGGTTCATTCAGATAAGCATGTTTTTGCGTGCGTACATATGTGCGCACATAACCACGCATCTATTCAAACCATTGTTTTCCTATGCTGTGTTCACATGTCTGTGTTTTACAGGCGTGCAAACGCGCACTCCTGTAAAAGATAGGACATGCATGCACCCCATAGGTCCATGGTGCGTGTCAATATTCCCCACGAGGAGTCTTCTCATCACTGAACACTGTGATAGCACTGTCACAGTGTTCAGTGACAAGGGGACTCCCCGTGAGGAGTAAAGAATCCCCTGCCACAGCTGTGTCAGCTGTGACAGCTGTTGCAGAGGATCGTGAAGCTCTCGGATTGATTTCAATGGGGCCTCCGTTGCCTATTGAAAGCAATAGGATGCCGTCCCCCTTCCAGGGATTTTCGAGGAAGGGCTTTAAATATAAGCCCTTCCCTGAAAACGAATCCTAGTTGTAGTAAAAAAAAAATACATACTTACCTCTCCACCGCTGCCGGGGCTCAGGCACATCTAGCTGCTTGGATCTTGTCACTGTAATGAACGATTATGCAGCATAAACAATGAGCCATGAGTTTAACTATGAGGCCTCAGTCACACGGGCGAATCGGCACCCGTCCACCGACGCCGATGCGCCCGTGTGACTGACAGTTAGAAGACGGACGTACCTGAAGACGGCCGTCTCTCTCCAGCGCTGATCATAGAACACATGACCGGCAATGGAGCCGGTCACATGTTCTTCCTCCCGGCACTGCAGAGAGACAGCCGTCTTCAGGTACGTCCGTCTGCTGGTGTCAGTCACACAGGCGCATTGACGCCGGTCTACGGATGCCAATGCGCCCGTGTGACTGAGCCCTGACAGTGCAGTGTAAATAGCAGCCATTCAGTATTGAATGGCCACGATCATAACTGAATGGAGAGGGGTGGGGCGGGGCGGAGCTAGCACTGAAATCTGCTCCTGCCACCCTGCTGTGAGCCAGTGATACAAGCTCATGTGCAGCAGCACGGGAGCGTGTATGTGCGGGGACGAGTGTCGGGCATCATTTGCCCGACATTCGTCCTGTTTAAATGGGGCTTTACTTTCAATTTTAATCCTTGATGATAGTGATATGACTGTTAGAAAGTCATATCTGCTAAAAAGCAGAGCAGGAAGTATCAGTACATTATGAGACTTTGTGGCCAGAGTGAAAAATGCAGGATTTCAGGATATTTAAAAAATATCTAATTGGTGTCACAAAATATTTGAAAAGTCAATATTTCTTAAAAAGTAAGTTTAAACTAAAAAGTTTTGATTTAAACAACAGGTGATTTTCTGATAACACATTCTTAAAATGTCTCTTTATTTCTAAATAAATTGCTGTGGATTCCATTTATTAAAATCATTGCTCATGTTCCCCTCCCTTTAATCTTTTGCTTAAACAGTGAAAATGGCTGTGGTTTGCAATTTTTTTTTAACTGAATAAGCCTTTCATTTTTTATTCAAATTTGAAAAACTTGAACCTGAAATTCAGTTGCCATCTGGCTACTCAACCTCTTGTGACTACTGTTAATATGACTCTACCTTATGCCTCATTAGGTCAAAATTAATCTGATGACCGGGTTGTTACTGAACACCTGTCTTAATCTGTGGATATTTTTCCTTTCGCTTTAAAAAAATCTCCTGTGTGTCACTGGCTGTAAAGCTTTGTACCTTCAAATAGAACGGAAATTACAGACTACGGTGATTTTGAAGAAATGTCTCTGTATAGAATTTGTAAAGTATTACAGATAGATAGAACTTGCAGGAGTAAATTAACTACTTACCTTGCTGAACTTGTAAGACTTGTTAATTTTATTGAACCTACAGATCATGTTCTCTGTTATATCAAGGCAATTTAACACATTAATGGACCCAATGCCCATCAACGATTACTGAAAGTATCACAGAAAAGTTTAAAGTAGCCATTCATGTAGTACATGCAGAAAATAAAATTGTGAGATTGGTGGAAATTCCATAAGCCATTTTTATGTGGCTCATGGCAGTTTCTAAGAATGTGGGTGTGGTTTAGTGGAAAAGCATGGCAGCCAAGGCTCAAAAGATTTATAATTTATGCCAGAAATTGATGGGCCTACTGCCAATGTTTCATCAGTAGGACCTCTCAGTGCCAAAAATGATTGAAAGTATTGCATCAAAATTAGCTAGTTATGTGGTATATGCAGAAACATTCAAGACAATACACTATATGTAGAATTTCTCAAATTAAAGGGATTGTCCCAGCTCAGCAAGTTAACTCCTATCTACAGTAAAGAGTTAAATGTGTTGATCAACCTTTTCTTTATTGCTTTTTTTCCCCTTTGCTTCCTTAAAGGGGTTTTGTCATCAGTCAAAAAAGTCAATACTTACCTATTCCTCCCCAGGCAGTCTTCTTACCTCATCTTCTATTCACCTATCTTCTCCTGGCTCCTCTAGTCTCCTGGGTCACCTCACCTCCAGCGGTTCCGATCCTCTTCTTCCTGTTTTGGAGCATCCATTAGCTGCAGTTCACTTTCTGCTTGTGTGACATCTCGCCACTAGTGTTTCATATAGTATATGAAATACTAGCAGCGAGACATCGTGCATGCGCAGCAGGCTGCTGCATTTTTGTCATTGCCTTCTAGGCAGTGAACTCTACATCACTAGTGATGGAGCGTACATTACCCCGCAGGAAGCAGAATTCCAGCAATGCATGCTATGTCACAGGAAGAAGAGGATCCGGCCGGCTGGAGGTGACATGACCCGGGGGACTAGATGAGCCAGGAGAAGATTGGTAAAGTGAAGATTTGGTAAGATGACTGCCTGGGGATGAATAGGTAAGTATCGATTTTTTATGACAGAATCCCTTTAATAAAGCCCCATATAGTTCCCATGTATACAGCGTATCAGTCTCATATGAATTAACAGTAATCTCATATAATACACAGAGTGTCAACAGATGTCACTTATTGTGGTGGCATCAAAGTAAGTAGCATTTAGTGGACCGAACAGTCGAACTCTGTTTTGAGTCAAATTTTGCTAAATGTTCAGTTCAGCATGAACCCGAACCTCTGGCAATTCGTCTTGGGAGAACCCACTAAAATTTCTTCTCCTTTCTCATCCCTTCAGAGGGTTTTTATGCCTCTTAGACAATATTATACACCGGTTTCAGGGCTTTTGGTGAATTTCAGGCTTGGCTCTAACTAAAATACCATTAAATCTGGTTCCCGATGCAACTCTATTCTGCTGAAGGTTAGCACCCACTATACAACCTGCTGCTTATTAAACAGTTTGGTGATCTATAGCCAAAATACTATATGGAGGATCAGTGCACAAGTGTAAAATACTGATGAACAGCCACTACATACCTACTATGTATTGAAGGGAGTGGATGCTTAATATTAAAGCATGCAAAAGTTGTCAGCTTTCCCCCTGATATGTGTAGTGCACCATGCAGGCTTACTTTTATTATTATTTTTATGATCAGAGGGAGAGAAAACGCATCAATTCTGCCATAGATTTTTTTTTTAAGCGTTAATTATGCAGCATAAATGACACAATGCATTATTTCTGCGGGCCGGTACGGTTACAACGATGCCAAAATCGTTATATTTTTTTTAGGTTTTTCCACTTTAAGCAATAAAACACCTTTTTTTTAAATCCTTTTTTTTCTAAAACGCTGCATTCAAAGTCCTGTAACTTTTTTATTTTCCCATGCATGGAGCTCTGTAAGGACTTAGTTTTTTGTGAGACAAGCTGCAGTTTTATCGGTACCATTTTGAGTACATACAGCTTTTTTGATCACTTTTATTGCGTTTTTTGGGAAAATGCTAAAATTAGCATTTTGCCTCAGTTTTTTAGCATTTTTTGACGCTTTTTGCTGTGCAGGGTAAAAAAGCATGTTCAACTTATTGCACATGTCATTATGGACACGACAATGCCAAATATGTGTGTGTGTGTGTGTGTGGGGGGGGGGGGGTTAATGCTAATATAAGAAAAAGCCCCCCCAAAGTTTTTTTTATTTTTTTTTTATTTTTTGTGCACTATTTTGATCTTTTTTTTACACCATTTGTGTCCCTCTGGGGGAATTACACCATAGCACCGATGATCGGTATGATAAGACATTGCAGGAATTCTATCCTGCAATGCCTTATCGCTTATTACAGCGATCATAGGCAATGGTAATACAGGACACATGTAGGTGGCATCCTGTTACCATGGCAACCAGCTGGGCTCTCCGCGATTATATCGCGAGAGCCCGATAACATCACAGAGGGAGCGCGCTGTTGCAGCGGGAGGCTGCCTATCAGTAACAGCCGACTCCTGCTGCCGGATAGTGCGAGATCTTTTATGATCTCATGCTATCCACATGACGTAAGGGTACGTCCAGTTGCGGGAAGTACCTCGCTGCCATGACGTACCCTTACATCATATGGAGGGAAGGGGTTAATGATGGCCTACAAAAACAGAGTCAAGATCAGAATGACTGTTTATCAGGTGAATTATTAAAAAAAAAAAAATTTGTATAGCACAAACTTATTCTACAGCCCTTTCAGTTAATTTCTTTTTATTTATTACCCCCCACCAAGCTGGGTACTCATTTTACCAACCTCCGAAAGATGAGTCTACCTTGAGCCAGCTACCTGAACCATGCAGGGATCGAACTTGCAACTTTCAGGTCGTGAGTGAGAACGTAGGACTGCATTTCTGCTGCCTTAACACTTCGTGACACATGGAATAATTTCACTGTCATTCGACTTGCATATATTTACAACACCGTTTTGAGGGCAAGAACAGTAAAGGAACAGTAGCCCAGTCTATCTATCTATCTATCTATCTATCTATCCATCCATCCATCTATCTATCTATCTGTCTGTCTGTCTGTCTGTCTGTCTGTCTGTCTATCTATCTATCTATCTATCTATCTCTTTTATGGATAGTAAAATAGGGAGAGCAATGGGCCTTAGCAATAAGGATATAATGCGGGTACCGAATAGGCTGTGAAAATAAATCTATCTATATACATGTGTGGAAAATAGTTTTCTCACTTCTGTAATTTCCATGAAAGGAATCTGTTCATATCTATAATTCCCTGTAGAGTTCTGACACACCTGAATCTTCTCACATCCCAAGTATGGTGAGAAAAAAGACATTAAAAGCAATAATTTCATGCTGAATCTCGAAGCCTGATATAACAGTCCAAAAAGCAGCTGCCGGTATTCTCAATCACACATGCCTATATGTTTCTTTTTCACAGAAGATAAGCTTTTAGATTTATAATGGATATAGATGAATAAAAAAAATCTGTCTTCAATGACATATTTTATTCTTTAAGATTTGTTTTCTTAGTTAAATATGATTTCATTCGTCTTGGCACTTGACATTTCTGCTTAGTGCTTCAAGTATAGGGATACATTTTCAATTGCTGGAAGCCACATTGTTTGTTTGTAAACAGCAACATATTTGGCTTTCATAAATGACAAGGAAAAGAATTACACATATTGTTAAAAATACCCCTTCTCCTTCTCCAGATTTGAATAGACTCATTTGCTACAGTACATGGCAGAGAGCCTTTAGCAGAGGAATTCTTCTCAAACATGGCTTAAAGAAAAGGTGAAATACACAACTTGATTTTTGTTTTTCGAGCACCTCTGCATTACACACAGTACAGAGCATAGAAGATGGCCATTGCTAATATCATACGTGTACTGTGAATGCAACAGGCACGAGCACCTTACTATAGGCAAACTGATAGTGAGACTAAGCCAGTTTACTTTTTAAATGTTTGGCAGTGTTTTAAATGTTAATTAAGTAAGACACATTCTCCTAGTATATATATTTATGAATCTATTTAACCCTTTCTGTGGTATGGCTTTAGGCCCTTTTAGACACAACGAGAATTGCTCAAAGCCATCTTTTCAGCGATTCTCGTTCTGTCTAAATGCAGGGACATCGTGCAGTTTTCATGCACGAATTCTAGCTTGCTAGAATTCAGCAACCAGCTGTTATGAGCGGAGCAGGCTGTTATCAGCTGACTGTGCTGATAAGATTCTCTGTGCCTGTGTCCTGCTGTGAATTCACAGCGGGGACACTGGCAGTCAGAGCAGAGAAAAACACAGCTGTTTGTTTATGCAAAACAGCTGTATTGTTCTATTAGCCGCCGCGGCAGTGTCTACTTAGCTACTATAAAGTATGCAAAGATGATCACTCAAAACTGTCACTCAAACTATCATTTGAATGACTTTTGAGCAATCATCTATCAGTGTAAATGGTGCTTTACACTTACATTGCACAAGCATGACAGTGACGGTGGCATGGCTGTGAATGACAGCCACATTTTTATTCTAGTGGACAGCATTGGAGAAAACTCCAGTCCTGACATTTTAATCCTGTAATCACTGCAGTTCGTACTGCTCACTAACTGGACAAAGACATGTTGACACATTGACACTCAGAGCTCAGTCACATGGGCGCGTAAAATTGTTCGTACTGCGTTCGTCAAAAAAGAAAATGCACCTACAAAAGATAGAACATATATACGCACCTAAAAACGCCCGTGTGACTGAGCCCTCAGTCAGTCAGTCTGACTCTGACTCCATAGAGAACAGTGTGAGTGCACGCACTGCCTGAAGAAAAGAGGCAAATTGACTGACCGAGCACCAACTTCCACCAGTGACTACATGAGAAATGGTAAGTATAAAAAGCAGATCCCCGGACTTCTCGTTCCCTGTCCTCTAAGCACCATAACTTAGTTTACAGTGCTCATAGGACATGGCAGGTTCTCTTTAAGAGGTTATTGGAATAGCTCTCAGCAGCCTGAAGATAATTCAAGATAGAGAAGCTGTGGTCTAGTTCAGATTTTTGTGATTGACCTAAATATCCATTGGCAAATTATAATTTCTGTGATTGACCTGAATATCCATTGGCAATCTTGTATGCAAATGGGATCAAAACTTAAGAATATCATAATAGCATATTGCATCTACTAGAAAGTAGGGATGACTTAGAAATTCTGCTATATCCTGCTTTAACAGGAGCAATTTTATTACATTTGTATTGCAATTGGTAATTTGTATGAAGGGAAATTCAAATGATGCCCTACTTGTACGATTTCTCATTAAGAAAGTAGATAATTGCAGACCAAATAAAATCAATAGGTGAACACAATTGTAAGTATAATGGTATACAAGCTGTCTTGTTTCTGTCAGTTTTACAAAGTACAATAATTCATATCGGTTTCAACACACAAGGTGGTGCAATTTCATTAATGTTGCAAACAGCTAAATAAATGTAGAACTTTCTACATTCAGCCTTTGTTCTGCCACAGAGACCACACTCAGAATACTCTATATTACTTCACATAGTTTCACTGCAAGCATGCCATACCCATCACATTACAGTTGACTATTTAAAGGATCGTGTTTACCTAAATATAACAAATAATTGTAAATAAAGAAAATACATAACTCGGGTCAACCACTTATAGTCCCACAGAACTCTCAGTATAAAAGATACAAGTATCACCCATGCATGACAAGTTAGTCTAGGCCTGTGCCACACTCACACATAAGATGCAAAACAATGTACTTTCAGCTATTTCTATAAATTGAGCAATCTATACCTGCTAATTGTATGTAGCTCTTAAGGCCCATTTACACCAGCCGATGATCGCTAAAAAATCGCTAACCGGTGATCGTTTAAGCAATAATCGGTGTATCTAAATGTGCACCCATCGTGCGCTTTTCGGGCACTGCTAGCTGATCGTTATATTCAGTCTAACCTAAAAATCGTCCTTCACTTTTATCAGCGGTTCTCCACGAGGAGTGCTGATAGCATTGTTTCCCCTTGGAGAACAAAGGATCTGCGCGCAGATAATAGCCTCTGGCTATTAACCAAGTTCAGTGAAGGCTTCATTTGCACACTTAATTGGTATTTAAGTACCTGAGTAGTTACCAAAATGATCACTCAAAGCTGTCACTCAAACTGTACTTTGAGCGATCTTTGAGCGATCATCGGCCCGTGTAAACTAACCTTTACTTATTGACTCCATCTACATGAGGAAAAGTAGAGGTGCTAATCTGATGACTGTATAAAACAAGGATGCATAAAGCATTTCACCTCTGAAATGTAACAAACGTCATGGCATAATAAAATGAACACACAGACTGTCAAAGGATTTAGGAGTATAATCTCACTATATGACGGCGGCATCTATGGACATTTTAATGTACACGGCTTTATACAGTATATTATTAACTTTTAGTTCACTCTGAACTTTTTGTCCTAAGGTATATTTCTTTTCAACCATCTTTTTGACATTTTAATGTCTTTTTCTACTACTATATAGGTCATCTAGGGAACCGTACATCATGAAACCAAAAAGAAATGTGACATTTGATCAAAATTACTTTAGAGACAGTTAGAAACAGAATTAAATCTAACAGATAAAAAATGTTATTACAAAAGTTCTAAGGCTGTGGTGTCATGTCTGGCTAGACATAATGTAACTGTATAACTAAACAGTTGCATTGTATGTCTGTATTAAAAAAAACAAGAAAAAACAAAAACGCGGTATATATTGAGAAATGCAGTCAGCTATGGTTTAGGGCTTCAGGATCCAGATGTATTTTGACCAAACATATATCAGCAGGACACTATTTTCGCATAATCCGTGTTCGTCATTCAAAATAAATGGACACCTTGGGATATACATCATGAGATTTTTATTTATATCTTTTAATATATGTGAAATATAAAATAACACAACACTTGATATACACCTTAAAGATATCTTTGGCTCTCATGAGAGGATGAGGATATATTGTACAATTTTTGACCCCACTCAACAAAAAAAGAATTAAATGGACACTAACTTTTCAAACAACTTGTGCCTACATGATAACAAGTGTGATAATTAGAAAAATTGCTATTTCTTTACTTAAAATAGCATTTTTGTGTTGATAAAATTCACTCCAAAGTGTTGTCTCTCTTGCTGCCCAAGTATTGTCTAGCTTGCTGCCCACTATCTGCTCTTGTGTAATTAACAGGGAATGCTAGGACAGCAAAGCCCGGGCTTTGATACATTCTGATTATTGAACTGTATGCAGAGAGGAGGGGAAGAGGTGAAGGAAGAGATACACACAGACATGAATACTAGCGCTAATGCTAAGATATCTACTGCTATTTATATGCATATGCATTGCTAAATCTTGCTGTACACTTCTCCATGTGACAGACAGTTAGAGATCCGAATCTATACAGTTCTCTGTGCACAATCTATAGAACACAGCACACATAGCACAACAGTAGATCCTCCAACCAATTTTAGGAGGATGAAGAATCAGATATATACCCTGTAGAGGGGAAAGGGGGGGGGGGGGGAATGCAGAATGCAAGTCATATAATGGTCAATAAAAGTGTTATTGCTCATGTACACATGCATGACAGCTTATTTTGAAAAGCCATCTGAAAACTTAGATATGCTTTAGGCCTCAGTCACACGGGCGTATCAGCACCCGTACACCGGCGCCGATGCGCCCATGTGACTGACACCAGCAGACGGCCGTCTCTCTGCAGCGCCGGAGGAAAGAACATGTGACCGGCTTCATTGCCGGTCATGTGTTCTTTCCTCCGGCGCTGCAGAGAGACGGCCGTCTTTAGGTACGGCCGTCTTCTTCCTGCAGTCACACGGGCGCATCGGCGGCGGTGTACGGGTGCCGATGCGCCCGTGTGACTGAGGCCTTACTGTTGCCCGCTCAGTCAAGTTAATCACATATCTCTCTCAGACAAGCTAATCACAGAGACTCTCAAAGACATCATTAGTTTTTATCTGTTGGGATGCACCAATGTACAAGGTTAATTCCCACTCAGCACAATTGTGCAGTACATAACCCTAGACTGGCAACCTGAGTCCATCCTAATTGGAAGTTTATTGCAATTATAAGAGATGTTTTACAATGTAGGATTACAATAACATTAGGATGAAGTTGTGATTTTTCTGCAACTTTAATTGCTATTATTTTACTATTTAAGATAAAGTATACACATGAACATCTATACAGCCTAGATACATAGTAACTAGAGATGAGCGAGCGTACTCGGAAAAGCACTACTCGCTCGAGTAATTTGCTTTATCCGAGTATCGCTGTGCTCGTCCCTGAAGATTCGGGTGCCGGCACGGAGCGGGGAGCTGCAGGGGAGAGCGGGGAGGAACGGAGGGGAGATCTTTCTCTCCCTCTCTCCCGCCCGCTCTCCCCTGCTCCCCGCTGCGACTCACCTGTCTGCCGCAGCGGCACCCGAATCTTCAGGGACGAGCACAGCGATACTCGGATAAAGCAAATTACTCGAGCGAGTAGTGCTTTTCCGAGTACGCTCGCTCATCTCTAATAGTAACTTATAATGATGCATGCAATGAAGTCTATGTGCTCAGTACATCTTTACAGTCTGATTGAATATAGGTATATGTAAGTAAACCATATACATGCAGATCTCAACTTGGACTGTGTTCATATTACAAGGTAGCACTAGTAATATTTAAAGTGCGCTTGTGTTTTCAAAAAAATTCAAAAGCAGCCTAGATTGTCAATGACTGTTGCTTTGCTGCTGATTGTACCCAGTTTGAGCTGTATCAATTCAGTTTTTATTGTAAATTTTTCTACTTTTTTGTTGCCCTGCTGTTTGCAGTCCTATGCCAGCCATGCTGCCAGTACTTTACTTGCCAAGGCTTCCTCTACCATACTTTCCATACTGCCTTCTATAGCCCTGCTCCAATCAGCTTTAAGGCAGCATCTGAAAAGCCCATCCCCCTGTTGCATATAGTGACTAGCAAGCCAAACAACAGGCAGTGGTTTGCAAAAATGCTGATAGAAAGACCCCTAGTGGCGGGCACTTTAGACTTGATCTTCAGTGGTAAAACAAAACAAAATAATGCAAGAATATAACAAGATTGATGAGACACACATAAGCTGTGAGCTGAGCAGAAGATGTTTGAAAAGTGTCCATTAAAAGCACAGTAAATTGTCTTGTCCACCTCTGCGCTAATTAAAATGTAGTATAAAAGAATAATATTGCTGTACAAATATTATGTTTCATTTTAATCCTTAAACCAGACTTATGTACAGATGTAGCAGAGCTGACTTTGTCATTTACTATGCATGCAGCTCATCGAGATATCATGTTTGATCTGTCGTACACTGATACATTATTTTTTAATAACAATCTGTACATTTTGTATAATTTAGAATCACTTTCAAAGGAAGTGCTCTAATAGACAAGTACATGATGTGCAGACTTGAAGCTGAAATCTGTGATGCCATATGGGGCAAATGCATTTTTACAATATGGCTAATGTTCAAAATGGATATTTGCAAATGGATAAAAGTTATTTAAAAGGTTAGCTTCAAAGAGCAGCAATCAAGGTACTTATTGGAGTGTAATATGTAATTTGATTCTCCAGGGCTCGGTAATCAGTCCTCTGATCTCTAATCTATTTAGAAATTAAACTTAAAAGTTCAGGGTTTTTTCCTGGTAGTATTTTCACCTAATAATAAAGATTGAGCATGAAAAGGTAGAAAACAGATCTGTTCATTATGCAATGTACACAGTGATATATGGAAATGTTTGTATCAACACCTCTTTATTTATGCTTTATTTATGTTATTTGTATTGCACCAATATATTTGGAAGTATTGTACAGAAATTGTCATTATTTTCCAACAGTTGCAGAAACCTAAGACTTTACTTGCACAGTTTGCATGTCATTCCCATGCTGCTACATTGTTGCCTGCATCCCTAAATATCTCCAAAACTCATACAACAGGTGACAGGTGCTTTTCACAATTTTCTGATTGACTGTGCATGACAGTGGGCGCAGTTATCTTAACTGAGCTGCAGTTAAGAGCATTTAGAGATATGATTTACAGTAGAACTCATAAGTCAGTCAAACAATGAACAGTAAGGGACAGTAAGAGTGTTGAAGGCACACCAATGTACTGTTAAGGGTCACGGGGGTTGCAATTGCGACCTGGGCCCCCCGGTGTATGCTGTCTCATAGGTGCGCGGCACTTGAAGAGGGGAGGGCCATTACCCAGGGCAGCCAATTGCAGGCTAAAGACTCCCCGTGCATGCTCCTCCCTTTCACTGAATGACTACAGTTGTAATTGGTCATGGCCAGTGGTGCACTGAAATCGTCGGGCTGCGAAGGAGGAGAGCAGAGGAGAAGCACATGCGGTACAATGAGGTATGTACCGCATGTTATCTTGTATGTATAGCTGATATAAGTGTACCAGCTGTACATATATAATTATATACAGGAGATACCCAGGTTATACTAGCATGCTCCATATCTCTATATACAAGGGTATCGCACCAGTGAGACGGCATATGCTGGGGGCCTGTGGCATTGATTAGAGAACAATGGGCTCTCTAATGCGTAATACGCCACAAAATAGAACATGCTGTCTTCTTTTTTGCACTTGCATATTACAGAATTCTTACTCACAAATTTGAGTGGAACTGCGTATGGCAATGCATTTGATTGCCTGCGAATTACCGCTTATCACACACATATATAGGGCATGTGTAATATGTGGTAATCATATGATCATGTGAGCCCTGCCTAAGGGGCTGCAAACAAATTTTCATGTAGTCCAGGATATGAGTCATGTTTGGAAAGCTTATGACAAGGGGCTAGATCACAGATGTAAATTAGTTTTGCAGCTGTATGCAGCGTGGTTTAGACTCCGGTACAGATGGAGGGGCCTGAGCTGAACTTTTGCATCAGGATCCCTGAACCTTTAGTTACGCCTCTTGTATAGGCATGCTCTGTAATGTGTGAAGAAGTCACTGTGCAGGGAATGAAAGGAGGTGAGCTGTGACCACCACTTATATTGTATGGTGGATCCTGTGCTATGTATATATAGGTGTGACCTTTCATTGTACATCCTGCCTGTAATGATAATGAGATGATTACTGGAACCTTTTCTCTACAAAACAGTAAGAACCAGACTATTATTTGGCTCAGTGATCAGTGTAAAAACTTCAGTATTCTATGATTTTTAGGCCTCAGTTACACGGGTGCATCGGCGCCCGTGTTACTGCAGGAAGGAGACAGATGTACCTGAAGACGGCCGTCTCTCTGCAGCGCCGGAGGAAAGAACATGTGACCGGCTTCATTGCCGGTCATGTGTTCTTTCAGCAGCGCTGGAGAGAGACGGCCGTCTTCTAACTGTCAGTCACACGGGCGCATCTGCGCCGGTGTACGGATGCCGATGCGCCCGTGTGACTGAGGCCTTATTTTGCTTTAATATAGATCGTGACATTAAGAATTAAAAAAATATCAACAAAACCTTCTAAAAATATATTTAACATAAAAACTTGACTTATACAATTTATCATTTTCTGATGGCACATTCCCTTTAAATTAGTCATGATGGTGGGTGTGAATAATGAAAATCTATGAAATTGTGTTGAAAGATATGTCGGTGCTATAGAAAAGAGAAAATAACTATAACATTTTCTATAATTTATTTACTGTTGCAGGAAGTACTTTTATTTATCCTTGTTTCTCCTCTTTTCGAGCTTAGACTATGAGAAAATAGGCTTACACAGCTTTATCGCTGACTGCCAGGTAGTAGAAAAAGTTTAGTGACTTCTTATGGTTAAGAAACCAATAGATCATAGAGAATCACAACTGGATCATTACTGTCTGCCAAACTACTGTATACACTGATCAGCAATAATATTAAGCAACCCTGCTAATATTTTGTTGGTTCCCTGTGTGCTATTAAAATAGCTCTGACCCATCATAAGCATAGACTGTACAAGACTCTAAAGCTGTCCTGTGGTATGTGGAACCAAAATTCTAGCAGCAGATCCTTGAAGTCCTCTAGGTTTTGTGGCCGCCATAGATTGTATTTGTTTCCCCAGCAGACCCCACAGTTGCTTAATCAAACTGAAATGTGAGGATTTTGGAGGCCAAGTCAACACCTTAAACCATGTTCCTCAAACCACTCTTGAACTGTTTTTGCAGTGTGGCAGTGATCAATTATTCTGCTAAAATAGGCTACTAGCATTGGCGATACTGCTAGCATGAAGAAGTGTATTAGGTCTGCAACAATGTTTAGCTAGGTGGTAAGTGTCAAAGAAACATCTATATGAATGCCAGAACCTATGATTTCCTAACAGAGCATGTTCAGAACATCTCATTGCCTCCACGGGTTTGTCTTCTTTCTATACAGCAACCTGGTGCCTTCTTTTCCCTAGGTAAGTGATGCACATATACCCAGTTTTCCGCATAATGTAAAATAAAATGTGGTTCATGAGATCAAGCCACCTTCTTCCATTGCTCTATGGTTCAGTTCTGATGGTCACTTGCCCATTGTATGTGCTTTTATAAGTAGACAGGGTTCAGCATGAACATTCTGACCTGTTTGAGGCTATATAACCTCATACACATTGAGCCCATACACATCAAGGAATGATGCATTCTACGTTTTGACACCTTTTTGTCACATCCAGTATTCATTTTTAGTAAATTCTATAATAGTAGCTCGTCTGTGGAATCAGAAAAAAACGGGTTCACTTTTGCGCTTTACGTGCACCAATGAGGCTTAGGAACCTATGACATTATTGCTGATTCACTAGTTGTTCTTTCTTAGACCACTTTGGTACATACAGTACTAACCAATGCACACCAGGCAATCCCACAAAACCTTTGCCCTTGCCAAAATTCCTTAGATCTTTTCCTATTTCTAACATATCAACTTCAAGAACTGTCTATTTTCTACCTATATCTAACTCCTTGATATGTAGTATTGTCATAAGATAATCAATGTTATGCACTTAATCTGTCAGTTTTAATGTTATGACTAATATTAGCTTAATTTCTCTGTATGTTAATATTGCTTATACATTTGGATACACTGTATATCAAGATTCAGGATATTTGTTCAAAAAAATTGGATTATATATTGCGATTTGAATTGCTAATTTACTTAGGTCTTATGTAATTGTCTTGGAAAACCAATATTTGATATTAGGCCTCCTTGATTTTAAATCAATTAAGTTGCCATTACATGAAGATGACTTTAATTTCCTTCTGTAAAATCATTACACAGGTGAGGAGACCTTTATATGCCCCGATCAATTTGAAAACATGTAACTGGAGATTTATGAGCAATGCATCAGTATGCAGAATATAGCATTAAACAGCTTCTTTTTAGGGGATTAAAGATATAGAGCCAGTAACTTAAAAATCTAGTTAATATGTGGAACTGAGCCAGCGGCTTTATGGAAATTTAATTTGATTAATGAGAACGTTGCTGGCCAACTGAATTCCATTCCTACATTAGCTGCATAACATCATGGCTAATAGTATGCTAAGAGTTCAGGAATATTCTTGGGGATCAGCATTTATTTCTCAGAGGGGAAATATGGAAAAATCAGTTCTAACCCCCAAAAGAAACAAATTAAATTGTGCAGTTAACTATTAATAAAATAAATACATTAAAGGGGCTATGGACATCTTTAACATTGAAGACATTATTTTACCTTATTTCACCTGTACCAAGTTTCAAACTCCAATCTTGATACATTTTCATAACCCTTGATTGTAGTTTGCAATTTGCATTTTGATTTAGACTTTTCTAATGCAGGGATGTCCCCGCTAGCTTTGCACACACAGGAAAGAATTTCTTATAGGTTTGAAACAGAATATGGATTAAGGATGTGTGCACCTATCTTCCTAGGCAATAAGAAGCAGTTGTGCATCTTTACAAAAACATGTTTATATAGAATATTAGTTTCTGCTTTGTATTCTTATTTTTGCTATTATAGCACATGCTATGTCATCTTAGTTTCTTATCAAGGGTGTTTCTTCTGGCTGTGTCATCTACAAAGCAGCTATGCTAGAATATACCCATATCCAGTCTGCTAAAAACTACTTTTCACTATAAATATGCATTTTCTTAAAACTACACATACAATTTTGACCACAACAAGGAATATAATCACATAAAGGAGTATGGAGTCAGCCTTGTTACATCTTCATATATTCTTTATCACTATTTAATACATAATTCTATATGAGTGATGGTGTCTTAAGCTTTTTATAATTAACATTTAGAAAAGATTTGATCATTTTTATTTTGGTATGGACTGCAATTTTTCTAAGAGGCTCATGTTACTTCCTGATGCAGTTTCTGTGCAGAACCCATGTTGGATTATGCGGATTAGCCTGATTGAATGTGAATAATCTGTGTGCAAAACTGCAGCAACTGTAAATGCAAATTCCTAGCAGAAGGCCAATGGTCAGCCTTGGATATGAGCTGCAGAATATATGGCACATCCATATTAGATTTTTCTAATGTGAAACATTTTGTCTGAACATGGTCTAAGACATGTTGGATGGGAGATCTGTGAGTGCAGGATTCTGCTGCCTTCATTTACTCTTATGTATTGCTGTAGCTTCATTCTTATATGGATTAAGCTTTCTACATTCCGCGTGGGAGCTCTTCCTGCTTGTGCTTACAGACACGAAGGCTGAAAAGTATACTGTATGATGTCCCTCTATTGTATAGTCTGAAGCTAGTGCTTTCCTATTCCTCTTGTGTGATTCATCCCCTCTCATTGCAGACTGCACTGTATGCTCTTCTCTGCATCTATGGATAAAATACATGCTTTTAGGTTTACAAAAGGGAAACATAATGGCTATTCAGTAATACAGTAAAGCAATATGACACTATCAATAGGAATACTCACCAATTGTCGCTATTTGACCCATGTTTAATGTTTATTACACAGCTAATCAAATATATCACTATTTTCAAAGTCTGTTGTCACATAAATTTCCAGTGATTTTGAAACTTACTAGATTCTCAAAACAGCTTTATCCTGATGTAGCACAGATTCTACAGAGATCCAAAACTTTTCTACAGGAATTCTGATTCTTACAGACTCATTAGCATTTTTGCTTAGTCCATTGTCTCATCTCCAAACAGCTTATTTCATCAAATTCAAAAGATGCTGATGTGGATTGAGAGCCAGAAATGTAAAGCTTAAATCAATGTTATGTTTGTAGGATTGCTCTGTATGCGGAACTATACATATATATTGTGGCCATGTCTGCATGGGGAGTGCGGGTTTGCAGAACTTAGAGGCTCACTCAGTCCATGTAAAAGTCTGAATAAATGTATTTGCTTGAATATTCAGCGGTAGCAAGGAAATCCAATGCAAACACTGGCAGCACATACACTTGGTGTTATGAAAATAATAAACACTTGCCCATCAAGGCACTAACTCAATATTAGTTGCTCACTAACTACTACACCGTGGCCTAGTGCCTCTACACGTACCACAGCCATCCTCTCAGGGAGTAGCTCCAGCTCCCTCTCAGTGTCTTGTCTAGCTCTAGCTTCTGGCAGCAGCACTGCTCTTGCATTGAGCTCTGCTCTCTCAGCAGCAGCTCTGGGTTACAGCTTTCCATCTTGCAGAAAGGAATTGAATGTGCCTGGAGATTTTAGCTCCTCCTGACACACTCACACTGATTAGCACCCCTTCAGTAAACTGAAGGCCTGGTTACAGTCCCTTACAGGCCATTCTGTGCACAGCCTTGCCACAATATATATAAAGTTATGGATTATATACATAATCAGATCCATAACTTTAAATTCCATGAATGAATTGTCTTAAGGTGGTTAAACAAGTTGTATTTTTACTATTTATTTCATAACTAGATAGGAAATTCTAATGTACATGTACTTACAATTTTATTTGCATATCTTTCTTATATCACTGCAGCCCTCATCTGCCCAGTAGAATGGTATAGCCCATGGACAAGTCTGTTCAGACTAAACATAGTGAGCCCCTAACACTAATTCAGGGACCATAAAACCTTCACATTTTTATCAGTGGACTTTTTAAGTATGTTTTTATTTCTCTACTCATCCTGGAATAATATCCTTTCAAGTGCAAATTAATCACATCCATGTCTGTGCCTTGTCATATATATGTATGCCTCTACTGATTTATTCCATTATGCCTGAGGAAGGTCCCTGAGAATTTTGAAAGCTCACAATAATATCATGTATTTTTGTTAGCCATTAAAAGGTATCATTTCTACAAGATTACTTGGTTTCACTTGCTGGGAACAATCAAATTTGGCTCTACTGGCTAATGGCTCAGTCACACGAGTGTTTTTTTCACGCATGAATAGGCGCGTGAAAATAACGCTTTTAAAAGAACCAATGGGTTCTTATAAAAGCATTCACATGAATGATGTTTAGACGCGCAAAATACTCGCACCTGCCAAAGATAGGACATGCAAGTGCAACTCGCATCTAAGGTCCATTGTGCGTGCAAGCATAGGTCCTGTCCTATCTTTGGAGCGTACTTTCCATAGACTCCTATGAGAGCTGCAAAACAGGCATCTCCGATCCTGTGAACAGGCTACTTCAAATTGCTGGAATTCACACGTTCACACAATCTTTTCCACATGCGAGGGGTGATCTTTTTGCACGCCTATTCGTGTGCAAAAAAAACGCTCATGTGACCGAGGCCTAATACGGTACCAAACGTTTTTCATTAATCATGTGACAAACACATCTCATGTGAACCCTGACATTCAGTCAGCAGCAAGCTTAGTTGACTTGCATAGACTACCTAAATAGGCATAATAGTGGAATACTGTATATACTCGAGTATAAGCCTAGTTTTTCAGTACATTTTTTGTGCTGAAAAAGTACCCATCGGCTTATAATCGAGTGCAGTTAAAAAACCCCGGCAATACTCACCTCCTAGCCGGCGTCTGTGTCCCCGGCACGATGGTCTCCCGGGGGGTACCGCAAGCTGCTTCAGAATTCTTCCCGCTGTCATCTCCCTGCTCGGCTTTGAATTCCCCTGCCGTCAGCGCTGTGTAAGTAAGTGCTGTGATTGGCTCGAGCTCCAGCCAATCACAGCCAGAGTTCGATCCAATCACAGCGTTAACTTACTTACACAGCGCTGACGGGGGGAAAATTCAAAGCCGAGCAGGGAGATGATAGCGGGGAGAATTCTGAAGCAGCTTGCTGTACCCCCGGGGAGACCATCGCGCTGGGGACACAGACACTGGCTGGGAGGTGAGTATTGCAGGTTTTTTTTTACCCAATATATACTTGAGTATAGCTAGGCTTATACTTGAGTCAATAAGTTTTACCAGTTTTTTGTGGTAAAACCTATTGACTCGGCTTATACTCGGATTGGCTAATACTCGAGTATATACGGAACTTACTGTATTATTATTATTATTTACATCACCTTCATTGTTTGTAGTTACTTGTATAACACGACTGCGTGTCTCCAGGTCTCCAGGTGATATTGTGATGTTGTTAATTAAGTTAAAAGGGTTATTCCTCAGTACAATGCTCTTGTTAAAAGCCTAGTACCTTCCTAATATCATAAAATAGAATGCTGCATGCCCAAATGAAATTAATATGTACCTCCTTTCTGTATTGACAATCTGTTAATCCCATTGGTAAAGCTTTCATCACTTAGTCAACCATGTGACCTGCATTTCTAACTGGAAAACTAAAGTTCCCAATTATATGGAGTAATCCAGGCTCACGGTGTAGAGTTTAAGAAAGTTTATTTAAAATATGTGCTATGGGCAACAGTAACTTAAGAGAGGGAAAAAAATAAGAAATGAGAACATTGGCCTGGAGATGTCTAGCCAAAACATAGCAAGATAATCAGCTTGTTTTCCCATAGGGGAGGCTAGTAAAGCTAACTACCAACAAGAAACAACTTCCATATTGATTGGCCCATTACTGACCCATTATTGATGAGTTAAGAGCTAAACATTTTGTGGGGTAGTTCATATTTCACTATTGAGATATGGCCAGCATATGGACACAGCGTTTTTGCAAAAAAAACACCAATGGCATTTTTGCAAAACAAATTATGTGTGAAACTAGCCTTAGAGATCCAAGCAGGCAACGGCATTTCTCAGTGGCAGAAATAAATAAAATCTTGACCAGAATGACCCTGTGCAGATGCCTACTTTGACGTTGTGAGCTACATTTGCACAAGACATAACAATATTGCATTTTTCATTGGTTATTCAATGTTTTCCACCAAACCTAATGGAATAGGCGTATATATGCTTGATATGAAATATATTTACTTTTTAACAGAGATAGAGAAGTAATACAATTCCATTGCAGAAAAACAAAATGCACTCTGCTACCACATGTATGAACAGAACTTTTAATCCATTAAACTGAAGTGTTTTTCGAAAATTATAACCAGCCCCGCATTGACTGATCAGCATTTGATTTTCCTTGCAAGTGAACAGGTGCACTTGAAAAAGTAAGATCAAAGCCTTGAAATGCTTGGAAGTTGAGCGTTCTGAAGTACAGCACCAGTGACAGTACAGGCTAGATTTCTCACTAAAAGGAACTGGTAATTACATTGCCTGTCTTTAAACATTAACACTTGGCTTGTTCGCCATGATCCAGACCTATTTAATACCTCAAAGTTTAAACTACAGAGATCTGAATGACAACCAACAGAATTTATCCAATGATTAAAGTAAGTAAATTATATTTAATGGTATAAGTTTAATGGATCAAGATTACTAACCTGTTTCTTGAGGATCAGCTCCTGAATCACTGTTCAGTACTAAACATCTAATTAACAAAAATATATATTCCAGCCTGCTGCTGAAGTCACATATCCCTGCTGCTGAATCTTTGGGCGTATACAACATTGTAACAATCCAACAATCTCAGAAGCATAGAATACTGTTAAGGTTGTCTGCCTGTTAAGGTTTGCTGGTTTGATTTGGCTATTGGCACTCCCTACAATGTCCTCTTCATAAGCACAGCATTAGCTAGAGGCTATACCATATCTGCCTGCTGGGGGGAGAGTTTAATTATTATCACCTTCTCTATTTACCTAAATAAGCTACAGAGCATAAGTATATAGTCAGGAGGATAGGTTATGATCTCCTCTATTATAACTGTGTGACAGGAACTGTGTGATCATAATCAGCATCTGTGATTATGTTCTCAGTAAGAGAAACCAGCTAATCTTGTAGATATGATACCTTTTAATGGCTAACAAAAGTACATGTTGTTGCAAGCTTTCGGTCCTCTTAGAATACTTCCTCAGGCATAATGAATGGGATGGGGCATAAAAAATACAAATGTACACACATAAAAAGGCATAGACATAGCGAGACTAATTTACACCTAAAATAATACCAAACAAGATGAGCAGAGAAGTAAATACTTAAAGGGGTTGTCTCGCGAAAGCAAGTGGGGTTCAGCACTTCTGTATGGCCATATTAATGCACTTTGTAATATACATCGTGCATTAAATATGAGCCATACAGAAGTTATTCACTTACCTTCCCTGCGCTGGCGTCCCCGTCTCCATGGCTCCGTCTAACTTCAGCGTCTAATCGCCCGATTAGACGCGCTTGCGCAGAAGGGTCTTCTGCCTTCGGCTCGGTTCGGCAGCAGCGGCGTTATAGCTCCGCCCCTTCTACGCGTCATCGCGTAGCTCCGCCCCGTCACGTGTGCCGATTCCAGCCAATCAGAAGGCTGGACATGGGTTCTGCTTATCTTTTCTTATTTTAGCTCATTTCTTGCTCATATTTCTTCTAGTCTCAGAAAGCATTTTTAATCCAAGCCAATACTATAAAATACTGTTATAGCTTAGGGCTCTTTCACATGGGCATATGCGTTTTTATGTGCACCCGCTGGCGCCGTGAAAATGCGTGCATGGGCACACAAATCTAACGTTTGTGTGCGTGTTCAGATGGCCCAGGCCCAGCGCATATATGCCAAGGCCGCAATGCCATTGGGCAGGTAGAGACGGTTTAGCTCTGCTAAGCTGTCTCCCCCTTCCCTAACCCTCACCGACTCCCTCTCTCATCCCCTCCAACTGTTTGCAATACGAGGGGCTTGTCCGCAACCAGCAATGGGAGGGGTGGAACTGGGTGGGGCTTAGCTCTGCCCCACCCCCTCCCATTGCAAACAGCTAAAGGGGAGGACAGAGGAGGAGAGAAGGAGGAGGAAGTTTAGCAGTCCCGCCCTTCTCTGTCCGCTGTCATTGGCTCCCATAGGAGTCTATGCAGCGGCTGACGTATTCGAGGCAGAAAGATAGTTCCAAGACTATCTTTGCTGCCCGATGTAAAAGCGTCCTGCACTATATTGGCCAGCCAGGCGCTTGTTTTACCTCGGGAATATGCCTGTGTCATCTGATAATTGAAATCCAATGCATCAGATGGTAGCGTATATTGGCCGACCGTGAAAACGCTGGCCAATATACGCCCGTGTAAATTAAACCTTAAATGCATAAAAGCCGCTACATCTAATCAGAGTACCGTATATACCGGCGTATAAAGCGACGGGGCGTATAAGACGACCCCCCAACTTTCACCTTATACGCCGGTATACAGAGGAGAAAAAAAAATCCTTACTCACCTGCCCCGGCGTTCTGTCGCGCTCCGGCAGGATGTCGCTCGCTCCTCGTCCCCGGCGCAGCGTTGCTTTCTGAATGCGGGGCTTGAAATCCCCGCTTCCAGAAAGCTAATACACACGCCGGCAGCCATGACAGCATTGAATGGCTGTGATTGGCTGAAGGCGCACGTGGCTTCAGCCAATCACACTATTCAATGACATCATTGAATGGGTGTGATTGCTAACACACGTGCGCCTTCAGCCAATCACAGCCATTCAATGCTGTCATGGCTGCCGGCGTGTGTACTAGCTTTCTGGAAGCGGGGATTTCAAGCCCCGCATTCAGAAAGCAACGCTGCGCCGGGGACGAGGAGCGAGCGACATCCTGCCGGAGCGCGACAGAACGCCGGGGGAGGTGAGTAATGATTTTTTTTTTTACACTTTTTTTTTTTTTTGAATTACCGGCGCATAAGACGACCCCCGACTTCAGACCCGATTTTTCGGGGTTCAAAAGTCGTCTTATACGCCGGTATATACGGTAACAATAATAGAAACATTATGTGCAAACTGAAAGGCAGTACTTTTTAAATTATTCTTAGTTTTTCAATACTTTTTAGTTTCTTTGAATCCTCGGCAGTTATTTTTGCATATCTTTTAAGCATGAACCTGCCTCTTTTCCCATGTTGATTAGTGCTGCATATTTATTCCAAATAAGTGTGGATTCCGTTGGCTGTCTAATCATCTGTTGTCTGTTGTTTTAACAACTTTTCCCTTGTAGAACAGCATGAATATTAATTATCTTATATTTCAGCAAGAATTTTAAAAAGCCTTCCCTCTAATGCTATAAACATTTAATTTAGATGGATTTAAAGACATCAAATCTGATCAAATACTATTAAAGGCTTGTCTCACATGGGCGTATTATCATTGCACACAGCACATAATGCTAAAAGCCCATTATTTTTACTGGGCCAGTGTAATTTTTGTGTTTTTTGGCGCAAGTAACGTGCACAAAAAATCACAGCATGTTCTATCATGTCATGTATAACATGACATAAAATAGTACGTGAGGAATTGGCAACATGCAGCAAGTACGAGTATGCATGTCATTGAACATGATGAGAACCCAGCCTCACATTTCCAGCATTGCAACAAAGTATTATCTATCCCTTCAAGGACCAAACGTGGTAAATTGTACGGCCCTTGGTCCTGGACTTTAATCCCAGCCAATAGCAGACGTATGATGTGAAATTAAAGCATCTGCTCCTGCAATCAAGTCACTAACAGCCGAGAACCCGGAAGAGAAGGGGAGAACGGTTTTAAACCATTTCTGCCTTCTCCTATCAAGGCTACATAGCATCCACTGAGGCCTATGTGCTAAAGAGAAAAATTGGAAGTATCATTTACCCTATGTAACCCGGTGGTCACATGACAGCTGTGCCCCCTGGTACAGCAGAGATGTAGATGTTTTTCCCTAAAGTGGAGAAGTGTTAAATAGTTTGTTTTTTTAAAGACAATATGAATGACCCCAGAGGTATTATATGATGTCATAGAGGACATAGATGTTCAAAAAAATTCTTACAAAAATAAGAAAAAAATTACTGAAAAAATTAAAAATATATACGTAAAAAAAAAAATGGCCCTCCACTCCCATTGCAAACAGCAGCAAAGGGTGGAGAGGAGAAGAGAAGGGGGACAGAGTTTAGCAGTCATGCTGCTAAACTCTCTCCCACCTCCCTTCTCCTGCAGCTGTCATTGGCTCCCATAGAGGTCACTGCAGCTGCCGCTGCCACCGTAGATGTGCTCAATCGGGGGCTTTTACGCTGAGAGATACGCTCCTGTGCACTGATGCATTGTAAACCAGGGGGCAGTGTATATCGGCTGGGGCGTGAAAACCCGGCCAATATATGCCCATGTGAATAAGCCCTTAGATAAATGATTGCATAAATCATGTGTATATTTTAACTAAATGCATTTTTATGTCATAACAACAATTTATATAACTTATATATGGCAATTTGTAGGATCTACTTACACTTCCGCTAAGGTGTCGGGTGCTTTATTAAATGTGTTGTGCTTCTCACTTCATTCTCTGTATGTGTGATCTAACTCTGCATCTGTTTCTCAGTTTCATCCTTCTATATATACTTTCATGTTGGGTCTAAAAATATTATTTGCTTTAATACAATAATCACACAGTATCAATTTAGTTTATATAGTTACAAACATTATGGTTAAAAAAGACATATGTCCACAAAGTTTAACAGGGGTAGGAAGGCAGAATTAATTGCAGAGAATTAAAATAATTAGTGGTAGTAAGGTGGAATAATTGAAAATTTGTTACTGAAGTTCTGATGAACAGTTCAATTATCAGAGCACATGATATTTTATGGCGAATGCTGCCTTGTCAGCAGGCAATAATGCAAGTCCTTTGCATATTTCCCCATATACATTGGTAATTGATGTGTTAACTGACCATTAGATCACTGCTTAAAGGAATGTGTACATACAGACAGGCAGGAAGGACACAGGTCATGTCTATCCTGCATTACTCTTGCCTGTGGCTAATGCCAGAATCAAACGATATCATTATGGCTCCACTATTTACCATAGCAGCCCAGCGATAATAAAGCAATGATTTTAATGATCTTTAACCCCCTAAGCTAGTTTCACATGGACAATTGCGATTTGGCCGCAGGAAAATCGCTGAAAAATTGCATCTTTTCTTTATTTCTGCGATTTTTGGGCGCCAGCACTGCTTTCTTTTTAGAATAATCTTGCATCGCATTGCTGCCGCCCGCAATAAAATCACACAATACTTTATTTCCAACGTCAATAGGACTTTCTAATGTTAAAATGGCATCACAGCGCTAGATTGTTGCGTTGTGATGTGATAAAAAGGAGGCTCCACAGGAAAACCTGGGAGATCACACATCACAGAAACATAGAGCCCCCACACACAAGTAGTGTTTTTATGAGCACCTTCATTAAAGAAAAAAAAATGCAACCTAAACTCACCAAAACTTGTTCCCATAATAAGTTGGAGTTTTTTTTGCCTGTGCTAACAGTGGCCCGCTGCAGGTGACAGAATGCAGCAACCTCATTGTGCTGCCTGCAATAGGCCACTAGTATCCTTAGCATTTTTCCGATGTTGGAGTAGATGGTAGAACGGGGAGTCAAAGGCTCACTTCTTTGCAAATAGTTTTCCACAGTTGAAAGTAGTGTACATGGAGTCTTAGGAGTCGAGGGTTGCAGTGGGCATCCAGAGCAATTGCTGCAGATTTCTTGCCCCAATGAGCTCCACCACCTGCAGACTGCAAGCACCGTAGCAGTTGCTATGGCCATTTTAGCTTACAACTGTGATATTTGCACTGCAGAGGTTACTTTCCAGGAAAATACTAGACACCATAGATAAGACAGGGATATGCAAACAGAATAAAAATTGACTTAATGCTTGGTTGGATCCTATTCATAATGAAACTTGGATTCCCATTAATGTAAAGTTACATTAGTCTACTGCTTTGTATACACATTAAAGTTGTCAATGCGATAATCTTAGGATTAAATAAAAATGACTATTTTTCATATGAATGATAAGTTTCATGATGTAAGGACAAAACACTAAACCATCTCAAAATGTAAGATATTTTTCCTTAATTACACAGCTGGAATCAAACCCAAGATGTAGAACAGATAATTATTTGCTTCTGCAGTTCTGTAGGTTTAACTCTTTATGAGCAACCATCTGCAAATCCCTCACAACTTGCAGGGTTAAATTATACAATTATGGCTTTTTGGAAGGAATAGATTTCATAAATCTCTGGGGGGAATGATTGCTATGATGTAGAGAAAGTAAAAAGTAAAGCTCTTCTAACGCTTTCCACTAGGATCAGTTGGTGAAGCACAATCCCTTTTACATTTCTGCGAAACACCTTGCTTATTTCTAATAAAGTACCTAAATCCAGTATTGATTGCTTCTGCTTTGAATGACATGTAGCCAATATCACACTGCACTGAACTTATCCTTAACATCTAAGGACGGGACTTCTGAAAAGTGGATAATTTACAGTATTCTGTAACTTCCAGAATTCCAGGATATATAAGACCGGACAATAAAAATTATATTAAAAATATTTTTATGCATATTTGTAATCTAAAGTTTGCAAATAAAATAATGCAAAAGTATCAAAATTGCATTGTTGTATGCTCAAATGTCAGCGTTTTGTCAAAGAATCTCACTAAATGTCTCACAGATATTTTGCACTAGTATATTCAGTTTTAACATGATTTTTTTCAGCTGCTCCTCATAGGCTTGGACCAGTTGATCAGTTTACTTATGTAGTTGTGCCATGTCCTGGAGGCTAATAAATGGCACGTGGAGTCCCTGCACCTCTGTAGTACTAAGTCACAGGGAATATGAGTGCACAGGGTCATTTTCTCACTAGGAAACTCCAGCATTCTTCAAAAACATTGTAATTTTTTTATTGTTCCCTTTGAAAATTGACTAGGACGAAGATTATAGGGCAGATGGATGAAAACTGTATCAACCAATCATAGAACAGCTTTCATTTTTCAAGAGCATTATGGGTAATAAAAGCTGAGCTGTGATTGCTTGCTATAGGCAACAAAGCGCTGCAGAATACATTGGCACTATATAAATAAACATTATTATTTATTTTCATTTTGTGTTGGACAGTTTAATAAATCTCCCATTTAAGGAACCATGACACCTCTCAATGAAGTAAACTGTACTCATTAAGAAGCAGCTGCCAAACAAGCGTTTGAGTCAGTGTGCCACAAACATGTACTCAGTTGAACAGTGTGTGCGTTTTTTTTTTTGTTTTTTTCAAAATCTGTGTTTTATATTTTAGAAACAGGTCACCCAAATCAGGTGCCATTTGGGGGTTAAAACTTTTAAATAAAATATCTGTAGTAGTAAAGCACTCAATACAACATTTTAACAAACGTAATAAAAAACAAAATGCCCAAAAGGTCAATAAATAAAAACAGACAGCACATTTGATAGAGTAACGCCTTTTTCAAAAACATTAAAAGCATAAAAAGAGGTTATAGAGGGTGAGAACTATATAATAAGCTTAATGTGAGTGAATCTAAACAGCCCGGCACAGAGACTGGAAAAATAAAGAGGTTGTTATAATGAACGACTAAAAGTAATCCAAACAGAAGTGCACTGGCTTTTGGCATCTCTCTCCCATGCCATTACTTCCTCAAATGTATATAGTTGATCAATGTTTTCAAACCACTGTTGTATAGTAAGGACAGTCTGAGAACATCAGTATTAGGGTGCATTCACACGAACGTATATCGGCTCGGTTTACGTTGTCCTCGTGTGCAGAGGGAGGAGGATGGAAGAGCCAGGGCCAGGAACTGTGCTCCCGCCCCCTCTCTGCCTCCTCTCCGCCCCTCTGCACTATTTGCAATGAGAGGAGGCAGGACGGGGGCGGGGCTAAGGGCCGTGAATTAGCCCCGCCCCCGTCCCGCCTCTCCCCATTGCAAATAGTGCAGAGGGGCGGAGAGGAGGCAGAGAGGGGGCGGGAGCACAGTTTCTGGCCCTGGCTCTTCCATCCTTTCCCCTCTGCACACGAGGACAACGTATATCGGCTCGGCGTGAAAACCGAGCCGATATACGTTCGTGTGAATGCACCCTTAAAGCATTAACATTTTAGCAGCCGTCAGCAGCCATGTCCTTAGGTCACGCAATGTATGTTTATTGTTCATAGATAATTTTTAAACAATTAAAAAATGAAAAGTTCTTTCAGTTAGGGCATATGCTCATTTTGGTTGCGCAAATACACGGGGTGAAAAATATGCTCATACCATGTTTCCCCAAAAATAAGAATTCGTCTTATATTAATTTTTGCCCCAAAAGAGGCACTAGGTTTTATTTTCAGGGGAGGTCTTATTATATTTACCTAGTAGGCTTGGTCCAGGTCCCTCCTGCTGCTCTCCACCACAGCTCTGACGCGCTTCTCGCAGACCTCGGCCACTCATACATCATTTCCTGGTTACGGGATTCACAAATCCCCCCCACCAAGGAAGCGATGCCTGTGATTGGTTCTTTGACTGCTGTTCAGCCAATCAATGCAGCACTGGATGAACCAATGTGATGGCTGTGATTGGTTTATCCAGCACTGCATTGATTGGCTGAGCAGTAGTCGGAGAATCAATCACAGCCATTGCTTCCTGTAGGTGGGATTTATGAATCCTGCAACCAGGAAGTGATGTTGTATGAGCTGCTTAGGACTGGAACCACAGTGAACTGCACTGAACCTCTAGAGAGTAGTGGGAGGGACCTGGACCGAGTCTGCTAGGTAATGTATTCTTTTTTATGTAGTGTAGCTAGGGCTTATTTTCATGTTAGCGCTTATATTTCAAGCCTCCCTGAAAATTAGGCTAGGGGTTATTTTTGGGGTAAGTCTTCTTTTTTGGGGAAACAGGATAACTGCATTAATGTTGTGCATATATATGCAGTCAATATACAGGTCTTCTGAGTATCTTGTGTGCATTTACACATGCTCATTGATTTCACAATCACAAATGCGCACCAAGATAGGTCATGCAGTGTATTTTTTCCAATTGAGGATGATAATCTTGCCATAAATATTCAAAGGGAATAAAAGTTTAACTATTTATTATATATCTCAAATTGTACAGCCCTTTAGGGGGGCCTTTCAGGAAGGCCTTGGGATGTCTTACAGCTGTCTGTTTGAGACTGCAATTCCATCTTTTCCAACTTTTTGCATGATATGTGGCTATTTACTCCTGGGAGAATCACATTATGTATTTTCTGTTGATAACAAGTAATTATAATAGTCATGAAAATGTATGTTTTATCTATTATTAAGCAAAGATACAGCTTAAAAAAGGATTTTTTTCATTAAGTTTAATTCCATAAAGCATTAAGGCTGCTGAATGCCAGAGCTATTTTCATGTGAGAATTATTTCTAAGATCAGTAGACTGTGGATGATTTGTTGCGGACTTAACTTGAGACAGGTGTAAATCTGAAATCACCATTAAAAGACTCCATCTGCAGTGAGCACAATGTGCAAGGCAGCTAACTACATGATGCATGTTAATACTTTAATTTGATTCTTAGCAAAATTCAGATAAATAATCAAGCAAATTTTTGCTATGTTGTTGGCTCGTTTTTTGCACTTTCTGCATTTTTATAATTGGGCCAGATGTTAAATCTTCTCTGGAGGAGATAGATCCTCTGAATGTGGGATGTACTTTACCAGTCATGCATCCCACAGAGCTTTAGGTTAATGTAGGAATCAAACAGTGAGTCAAACACAGCATGTAATACAGTTCCTTAGCAGTTCCTTCAGGACTAACCCAAGTTAAACATAGAAGTAGAAGTCACCTGCCAGGTGTAACAAATGTAGCTCATAGGAACAAATGGGAAGATGTGTTAAAGAAAAGTAACAGAAAATCTTTTAATCTTTCAGAATGGGAAAATAAATCAAAATGCATATTAAACATAATGTTTTGCTGGAGAACCTCAATACTAGAAAGCTTTGAGCCAATTAATTCAGTGTCAGAATTCATTAATGGTGATCTCACACATTGCATTTTAAGGAAAAATGACATATTTTTAGTGGTGTTTTTTTCTGGCCTTTTTTTTTAATGCCTTTTTTAGGCAAGACATTGTGTGTTCAGACGACAGCTGCAAGTCATGAATAGTCCATGAGGCTGCTGTAAAATGTCTCTCTAATGTTTTAAATGCTGTTAAATGCAGCCCAGGCAAGATGGTAGCCCCCATAGTTAAGTATAAACAGCAAAATGAAAAAAAACTACAATAACAAAATTAAAACAGATTAGAAAAATGTAATATGTTTCTCTATCTGGTTTAAATTAAATATAAAAAATGCTGGTATAGTCCCTTTAAGTCCTATTGAGTGGCCCCACCAATCTACATTCTAATAGCTCTGCTGCGTATTAGCTTCAGTTCGGGGACCACGGAGATGAAGGAATCCTCTGCCACAGCTGTCACAGCTATCACAGCTGTCACAGCTATCACAGCTGTGGCAGAGGTCTGTGATGCTATGCCATTGTTTTTAATGGGCTGACGCTGCTGCTTCCCGGGACTCTAGTAGTACCTCAGCTCAGTACTCCCGCACATGTGCAGCAGAGGGGAAGGAAGGCCAGACAGGGGCTGGAGTCACACGGAGCCTGGAGTGAACAAGAGGTATGGAGAGCGAGCATTGCTTTTAGCGAGTATCTCCCCGCTCGAGACGGAAGGTTCAGGTGCCGGCGCGGGGGAGCGGTGAGTAGTGGCAGTCAGCAGGAGGGAGCGGGGGGGAGAGAGGGAGAGAGAGATCTCCCCTCCGTTCCGCCCCGCTCTTCCCCGCAGCTCCCTGCCCGCTGCCGGCACCCGAACCTTCCGTCTAGAGGGGGGAGATACCCGCTAAAGGCAATGCTCACTCGAGCAATTGCCTTTAGCGAGTATACTCGCTCATCTCTAGTCGCAAACTATGGAGGAACTTATATGCCTGATATGCTGTCCCTTCCTTTGCATATGTGGATTCTACATATTGGTCTATGGCTCAGATCCCCTCGAGTGACGTGCATTAAGGACCTAAAGGGTTGTTTGTTTGGTGGACGAACCTTAAAGATTGCTGCAGATTAACTGTATCATATCCCCGCTGCTGCTTCCCCGTTGAAAGCAGTGATGATTTTCAGGAAGGGCTTGAAATATAAGCCTTTCCTTGAAAATCAGCCCTAGCTTTAAAGAAAAGTTTAAAAAAAATGTTACTCACCTAGAAGAGCTGTCCGGCATTTCTCTCCAGCCCCGGCAGCCGTCTTCTGTCTTCTTCAAAAATCCCTGTCTCCAGAAAGCACTGCCACTGATTGGCTGAGCGCTGTGAGCAATCAGAGGAAGCACCCAGCCATCATTGAATGACCATTGGACCATTTTTATGCAGGCTAAAATTCAGCAATAAATGACAACTGAATAAATAGCGTGCGACAGCCACAAGTTTACACGTAACGATTATCGCCTGTTTGACTAGATTTCGAGCGATAATCGTTGCGTATAAATGGACCTTAAGGAATGCGTAAAAGAGAGAAGGTAGCATAAGTCAACATTTTGTGTCAGAATTATTGAGCAGTTAGTATCAGGTTTTATTTTTGTGTATGATCTTCTTAAGTAATTAAATTATATAGTTCAGTATGTTCACTATGCCTACGTAAAAATGTGAATATCCTGGAAGATACATTGCATTATCCTGTGCTGATGTTGAATTACAGCATGCATGGTAAACCAGAGCTGCATTCATAATTCTATCGGCACCTATGGGAGCCGAAAAAATGGAGGAGGAGGGAGTTTACCTGTGTCCAACGCTGGGAAAAGAAGACAGCTGCCTTTATTTAGGCATTAGCAGCCATTCCGATTATTTCTGCTGACCGAGGCATTTACGCGCAGCTGCATATTACTTCTCAGATTCGCTGTAGCCGCCCGAATGAATGGATGAGCAAATGCTAATTTAGATCGAGACTTGATCTCAGATATTCTTCATTCATGTGATTTTTATCTATGATCGTCCGAGCGTAAAGATGCATACGGCCGTGTGAAGGAGGCCTAAGGCTAGGGCTATAAGGAGACTTATTGTAGTGCTACTTTTTGATTTTAACTATCAATCTACAGCTGCAGACCAAGGAATATTGTGAATTGCATGCAATTGAATGCACATCCGTGAACTGCAGCTGTCACTCGATAGTTAAAACTGGAAAGTTGCAACATAAAGCCTCCATGTAGCCCCAGCATACCAGTGGCAATACACTTTAGATATAAATATAGAACAGCCGAACATGCTGGTTTCTCTGGGACTTGCCAATCATTTAAAAGGGAACTTGTCACCAGGTATGAGCCCCTTGTGATACAGAGGGCTAAGGTAGCACTCATGATCTGAAGGTTGCAAGTTCAATCCCCACATGGTTCAGGTAGCCGACTCAGCTTTCCATCTTTCCAAGGTCAATAAAATGAGTACCCAGCTTGGTGGTGGGTAATAAATAATTTATCTGAAAGTGCTGTGGAATAAGTTGGCACTATACAAATAGCAAGATTTAATTTTTAGGTATGAGCACCATAAACTAAGTTGTTGTGCTCATACGGCAGGTTCCCTGCAGTCAAGAGAGGTATTTCTTATATTTATCCATCTCCGCGATCCAGGGCTGTTACCCCAGAAAATCAGCAGGGACCATACAGCCGGACTGCTGACTACAGCCAGTTCGGGATCATGTTTAGTGGGGGTTCCCCTTTTTGTTCCCTCCCCTTCCTCTTCTCTCTCCTTTCTCCTTCCCTACACTTTCTCTTCTATCCATTTAATACCTACATGTCTATTTTATTTTTTCTCCCCTTTCATTATTTTACTATGTAAAACATCTGACCCTTGCAGAAGCAGTCATACATATAACTCCTGACCTCTGAGTTCACTTCATATTCACATCAGTAATTCCACTGACTATTTTTTTCTATAGGATTCAGCGGTTGGTCTGTTCTCAGTTTACAGATTAATCTTGGTTACCACTGGAGGTGAGTTCTCCTTCAATGGAAGTGTTCAAACAAAGGCTGGACAGACATCTGTCTGGGATGATTTAGTGAATCCTGCACTGAGCAGGGGGTTGGACCAGATGACCCTGAAGGTCCCTTCCAACTCTATCATTCTATGAGTCTATGTTCAGATATGCACTTAAATCCTTTTGAATTCTGATATACTGCTCTGTATACACCTTCATTTTTTGTCTAGTATGATTACTGTCTATACTATAGATTACTATCTTAGGGCTCAGTCACACGAGCGTTTTGACGGGCATATTTCCGCATGTAAATAAGATCTGAGAAAGGCTTAAAATATAAGCCCTTCCCTGAAAATCAATCCAAAAATGTGTAAAAAAAAAAAAAAAAAAGGATACTCACCTCTCTGCCGCTGCCGGGGCTCAGCTGCATCCAGCCGGCTCTTCTCCTGCACTGCTATGAGGAGCTCTTAGCAAGCGGGGATTTAAAATCCCCACCTGCTGAAAGGGCTGCCTCTGATTGGCTGAGCACTATGACCAATGAGAGGCAGCTCTCAGCTATTGAATAACAGCTGAGAGCTGCCTCTGATTGGTCACTGCTCTCAGCCAATCAGAAGTCATGCAGCTGCAGAGAGGTGAGTATACATTTTTTTATGTTTTACACATTTTTGGATTGAATTTCAGGGAAGGGCTTATATTTTAAGCCCTTGCCTGAAAATAACTGCAGGGCTGTATGGCCGGCTCCATTGAATTTAATGGCATAACATTGCGGTCCTCTGCCAAAGCTGTGACAGCTGTGGCAGAGGATTTTTTCATCTCTGCGGGGAGTCCCACAATGCTGTCACAGTGTTCAGTGGGACTCCCGGCTGAGATGAAGAAATCCTCTGCCACAGCTACCGCCTGGAAAAAAATCCGGAATTGATATAACTTTCATGTTTCGCCCATTTACATTAAAATCTTTCTGTGCTCTATAAGCCTTACCTTACCTTGTAATAGATGCTCATAAAGCCTCGTACATTCTCACTACAAAGTTGTGATTTCCATTGATGGAGCAAATGAATAACTTTAATAGGACAAGCTAGCAATTTGCAATATACAGAAGACACCTATTAAGGAACATATGTGTGTAATTATTCAGTTGTTTATAATTACTTTCTTGCAAGCAATTTTGCATTTGTTCCTCTGTGAACAATTGAATCTGATCAGTTTTATGTACAGTGATTACCACCGATTGGGAAGTAGGACTTTAAGTGTATCTTCATATATACAAACTGAATTTCATGCATGCAGTACAAAACATTATTATTCTTTTGAATAACTTTGCTGGATTAGAAGACACTAATCGCCCTGTACATATCACCTTTTCATACAAAATAAACAATTTATATGTGTCTCGTTCCACATTTGTTCAAGGTAGCACAGTTTAATGTAACATTATGTTAATGTTGTTTATAAAGTATGGTTTTTTTTGCTGGTTGTTCAGTTTATGCAGTGCATAGTGATGTAAGTTAAGTTCATGCAGTCTTTGTACTGTGTACAAAACTCATCAATGGGCAAGAGCATACGTGGGCCACAAAATCACAGAATTTTATAGCAATGTGACAACGCTACAAAACGCATGTATGAGAAGCCAGTGGTTTCCAATGGGTTCTTTCACATGAGCAATGTTTTGTAGAATGCGATATTGCTAGAATACAAAATCACGGCATGATCTATACAGCCGCGATTTGCAATTTTTTTGTAGCCCATGTTTCCCTATGGAGCCTTCCTATGTGTTGCATTGTATTGCAAAAAAATGCGGTTTTTGTGCGGTGCAATTCAACTTTTAGAGTAGGAAATCCTACTGTAAAAGCCCAAAAATAAGCCCTAGCTGCATAAAAAAAAGAATACATAACCTCTTAGGCGCTGTCAACGGCCCGCACGTCTCCCCTGAAGCTCCCTGGCAATTGCTTGAACTTCTCCGGCAGAGCTTCCTGGTCAGGACTTTGAAAATTCCCACCTCCAGGAAGCTCTGCCTATAAGTTGTTCTCGAGCACTGCAGCTCAGCCAATCAGAGCCAGCGCTCGATGAACGAATCATAGCCATTCATTGATTCAAAACATTATTATTCATTGAATCAATGAATGGCTGTAATTGGTTCACCAAGCACTGGCTTTGATTCGCTGAACCGCGGCGGAGCTCTGGCAGAGCTTCCTGGAGGTGAGATTTTCAAAGTCCCAAGCAGGAAGCTTTGCCCGAGAACTTCAAGCCAGTGCCAGGGAGCTTCAGGGGGAAATGTGCAAGGAGATGACAGCACCTGAGAGGTTATGTGTTCTTTTTTTATGCAGCCAGGGCTTATTTTCAGGATAGGGCTTATATTTCAAGCCCCCCTCGAAAATCCTGGCAAAAGAGTGCTACAAAGTTGCACGACTTTGTAGCTACACAAAATCATGATATTGACGTGAGAAAACTCAGCAATATTACATATAACACAGATGCGATATTGCTGTGATTTTGTCGTGGCAATATCGTGTCACCTATGTGGAAGCTGCCTAATAGGGCAAGAGCGTGATCCCACCTGGGCTCTGGATGTTTAGGTGGCATAAGATCTCTCTTCACAATATAATGAGATATTAAAATAAGTATTTTCGTTGGGGGCCCTGTTACAGATATTGCATTGGCACCCAGCAGCTTCAAATTATGCCTCTAACATAGTATGTTAGGCTGAATGAAGACAATGTCCGTCTAGTTCAGCCTGTTTCAACCCTTAGTTGATCAAGAGGAAGGCAAAAACCCCAAGAGGCAGAAGCCAATTAGCCCATTTGCGGGAAAATTCCTTCCTGACTCTATAATGGCAATCAGAATAATCCCTGGATCAACCTTTGATAGTTCCTACCTAAATATAGGACCCGGAACTACAAACCCGCTGGTCACATAATGTCTATATTCCGTAATATCCTTCCACTCGAGAAAGACGTCTAGTCCCTTCTTAAACTCCTCAATGGATTTTGCCATCACCATGTCCTCAGGCAGAGAGTTCCACAGTCTCACTGCTCTTACAGTAAAGAACCTCCTTCTGTGTTGGTGATGAAACCTGCTTTCTTCTAGATGTAGCGGATGCCCTTTTGTTACTGACGCAGTCCTTGGTATAAACAGAGATCCTTGTATTGTCCCCTAATGTATTTATACATAGTTATTTGATCGCCCCTTAGCTGCCTTTTTTCAAGGCTGAAAAGTCCTAATTTTGATAGTCTCTCGGGGTATTCCAGTCCTCTCATTCCATTTATTAATTTAGTTGCCCTTCTTTGAACCACCTCAAGTACTACAACATCCTTCCTGAGCAGTGGTGTCCAGAACTGTACACAATATTCCACGTGTAGGCCTATCAAGTGCCTTATATAGTGGGAAAATAATGTTCTGGTCCTTCGCCCCTATGCCTTTTTTAATGCACCCCAAGACTCTATTAGCTTTTGCAGCAGCTGACTGGCATTGGTTCCTCCAGGTAAATCTACAATCCATTAGTACCCCCAGGTCTTTTTCAATGTCACTTTTGACTAGCAGTACCCCATTTAGTGTATCTTGGTGACATCCATTTCTCCTGCCCATGTGCATAACCTTACATTTATCCACATTGAACTTCATTTGCCCTTTTTCTGCCCAAGCCCCCAGCTTATCTAGGTCCTTTTGTAGCCACATATGGTCCTCTGTTGTATTAATTGTCTTCTATAATTTTGTATCATCTGCAAATATTGATATTTTACTGTGCAGCCCCTCTATCAGGTCGTTGATTAATATATATTGAAAAGGATGGGGCCTAGTACTGAGCCCCGTGGCACTCCACTAGCGATGGTGGCCCAATCAGAGTACAAACCATTTATTACCACCTTCTGCTTTCATTCTCTGAGTCAGTTCTTTACCCAGATCCACATGTTTTCACCCAGTCCGAGCTGCCTCATTTTACATATCAACCTCTTATGCGGCATTGTGTCAAATGCTTTAGAGAAATCCAGATATATGAGATCAATAGACTCTCACAGGTCCAGCCTAGAACTTACTTCATCGTAGAAGCTGATCAGATTGGTCTGATACGAACAACTCCTCATGAACCCATGCTGGTGAAGAGTAATTTTGTTGTTCTCCTTGAGGTATTCTAGGATGGTGTCTCTCAGAAACCCTTCAAATATTTTTCCAGTTATTGAAGTGAGACTTACCAGCCTGTAATTATCAGGCTCTCTTTAGGACCCTTTTTGTAAATTGGAACCATGTTGGCAATGTGCCAATCTAATGGTACAACCTCGGTCTTGATAGTGTCCATAAATATAAGAAAGAGTGGTCTACCTATCACATCACTTAGTTCCCTTAGAACCCTTGGGTGTATTCCATCTGGACCCGGCGATTTTTCGATTTTAATCCTCTTTAACCGGCTCTGCACTTTCTCCTGTGTTAGGTATGCAATATGTAGCAGGGAAGGGGGGGGGGGGGTGTCATTTTATTTTCCTACATCTTGTGTGACATTTCCTTTTCGTTCATTAATACACTTGAAAAGAACCCATTTAATAGATTTGCCTTCCCCCATCATTTTCTATGATTTTTCCTACATTATTCGTTAAAGGGCCAGTGCTCTCAGTGCAAATCTGTTTACTGTTAATATAGTTGAAGAATAGTTAAGAATAGTTTAGGGTTATTTTTTTGCTCTCTTTGGCAATCAATCTTTCTGCCTACTCCTTAGCAATTTTAATCTTTTCTTTACACATTTTGTTTTTTTTCCCTGTATGATTTTAGAATATTAGAATTTAATGTCTGCTTTACGGTCATCATGGAGCAAACATGGGATTCACACAATTTAATAACAATGCACAAAAAAAACAGATTTGTATTCCTAATCCTTATAGTCTAAGTACGATGTCTTTATACCTGGAATTTATTTTTTCCAAATTATCTTTTGTTCATTGCTATATTCAACATGATACATGCAAATAAACAACACCAGGTTATATAGCTTGTTTTAATATTGTGAATTTTTCAAAACAACAATATAAACTATTGAAATAGAAAACCTGATTTTTATTATAAGTATTAGCACCATTTACATGTCAGTATTCTCATCAATATTTGATATCACTATCTGTAAGCTAAAATTAGGAGTGGGTCCAAAATATGGAGAAATACAAATCTTTCCATAATACTTTTGCTCTGTAGGTTTTACCTCTGGTTTTGGATTACAAATTCTGATGCAAAATATTGACTAGATTACGGACTTGTGAATGAAGTCTTCAGAGGAACAAAACTTTTGCAACTCAATCTGAATACTCCTTCTTTTGATTCCTATGTTGTACATACAAAGCAATGCTGCATAATACATTATTAAACTAAGGCCCTATTCTCTCCAGATTTTGGCCCATATTTTGTACATTCAAAAAGGTATAGAGTTTTATAGAATGATCTACCCATAGGCTTCTTTGTGCAGACGTATGTTCTTTTGGCATACTTTGTTAGGTTAGTGCTTGGTTAGCTACGAGTAATACACATTTAAGGACCACAAAAAAAGTATACTTTGAAATATATTTTTTATATCATGGACGGTCGTGGCAATAGATACAAGTCAATAGGTAAACATTAACTTTCTTTTGCACAGTACTTGACCTGTCTGAAGAACGCAAAGACAAAGCAATTATTTCCTCTTTAAAAGGAAGTATACTTCCAGCATTGATCACATACATATTGCGAACAGAACCTATCATGTTGCTTCAGAATGCTATAGCTATGTTTGATCGTTTATGATTGGCTGATTGTGTCTGTTGTATTGTATCTTATCTCTTATATGCATGTCTTTCTGTCCCATGCAGGCATTTTCTCTTGGACTTAATGATGCTCAGCTCTACACATGGACAGATGGCCTCAGAAGAAAGGATTGGCACGACTACGAAAGCATTCAGAAGGATGCACTACGCTCAGGTATGGAAGTGTTACATTTTATTTTGGAAACTTCATTATATCAATCTTAGTTGAAATATGTGCATATATAAATAGATGAATATGGTAAATACATAAATCTGCACACGTATTTGTGGTCAGGCATAGATATATATATGAATGTTACTTGCCGTCTGAATCCTGCTACATGTGTAAGCTCCAGCAATGATCCTCTCCACCTTCAGTGGGTACACACTTCCAGCTTCACCGTCCAGACCCAAATGGCAATACAAACACAGCATAAATATACTCTTATTCTTCAAAAGAAGATCATGAAGCCGATGTATGATTAAAAGAACATGCTTTTCTTTATTCAATCCGTGCCATTACATGTCCACATTCAAACACAGCCATAGGACGCGTTTCAGCCCTTAAACAGTTAGGTGATCAAGGCTCTGTTTAAGGGCTGAAACCCATCCTCTGGCTGTGTTTTAATGTGGACATGAAATGACATGGATTGAATAAAGAAAAGCATGTCCTTTTTATCATACATCGGCTTCATGATCTTCTTCTGAATAGTAAGAGAATATTTACGCTTTATAGATATATATGCTCTACTTCTATGCAACTGTCTGCCAAGAAAGGGCAATGCCTTCAGGATACATTACTGTCTACTGGCGAATATTCATCAGTAACCAACATTTTCCTTGGCCTTGTACGATATACTAAGCACATAAAATATGGTAGGAGAGTTTAAGATTTTTCTTCGATTTTTTTTTTTTTTTATGTTAATCTAATCTTGTCAATCAAATTAATGTTAAACTGTAACCTGTGGTCTGCATTTTGTTACTTTGGAATTAAAGTCCATAATAGTAAATTTTAATTGGCAAGTTCATTTCTCTCCTATGCATTTTCTATAATAGAAGTAAATTATGTCAGTTATGTATATGTAAAGAACTCTTTTATTTTATATTCTTGAGTATTAGCAAGCCATTGAAAAATAATAATATAGCAGTGATTTTTCAAGTTACAATGGCCTCAGGACACAATATTTTCAACATACAATGGTCTTTCCAAGGCCAGTATAATTTGAAATCAGATTCAATATACAATATGACAAATAGTCCAAATCTTCAACCCATGCATTTTTCTAGAAAATCCAACAATCAGCATGGGCATTCCACTAGTAAAACACCTGTAAATCTGAAGTGCATACACTTATGGGTTGTCTAGTATTGCCTCTACAGTACAGTGTGGTATTACATGTTCTGTGCTGCTATTAATATGTATTAGACTTTATTCACATAAGCCTTTTTATCGCTGCAATTTTTATGCCAGCCGGAAAAGATAGTTCTGGACCTATTTTCTGGCAAGAATATGCCGGACAGTCTTAAAGACTGGCTCTGCTAAACTCCCTCCCTCTTCCGTCACTCTCTCCGCCCCTCGCGTCTGCCTGCAAAGGGAGGGCGCAGGATGGGGTGGGAGTTTAGCACACTAGCTCCCGCCCCATTTTGCCCCCTCCGATTGCCACGAGCCGGCAAGGGGTGGAGAGAGGGAGGGAGTTTAGCAAAGCTAAACTTTTTCTTCACACCCGATGGTATTCTGGGCTGCAGCATATACTCGCCGCACCCAGGTTGTCTGCACAGGTGCTTAAAATGGGAGATGCAGGCATGACTTGGTCATGGCTGCCTCTTGTACATGCAATTTTTGGCCGCTCTATGACCACGATGTGGCCGGATGAAAATCGCAGCACCCATATGAAGGAGCCCTAGGATGAGTTGCTCCTTTGGCACCAGGTGAGGACGGCTTTATTTTATTCTTCTGATATGCTGTGTGTTCTGTACAGGATGTTGAAGAAGCTTTTGCCCTCTATAGAAAATGAATTTACAGCATCCAGTAGCTTTTTATGACAGTTACATATAAGGCCTCTCTTTATTTGTATATATCTCTTTTTCTGTATATATATATTTGTTTAATTTTCATTTGTATTACTTTTGGATTACATTTTGGAAGCTTTGTATCATTTTACCTGTTATCCATATATTTACGGTTTTCCTTTTTTGAAAAATTCTGTTTTGTAGAAGTTTAACAGATCATAGTTACAAAGCCTATTAAAAAACTAGCACACTTCTACAAATGAAAAAAAACCACTGCATATAGTTTGCATGCTCCTGACAAGTGTGCAGAAGCTCATATAACTGATATTAAACAATGGTATTAGGGAGTAGATGAAAAGAAAAAAAAAACTAGGGTAATGGGGTGGCGGGGAAGTTTGAATCTTACACATTGCAGTGTCAAAAAGAGTTCCCAACAGAAAGTACTAACAAATGTCATATTTAGGTTAGTCATTGAAGGCATAGGAAAAGGAGTCTAGGATGAAGCTCTCAACAAAGCCCCATTGTAGACCAAGGTAATAGCATCTGAACAAAGTGGTCATGTCTCCTGGTAGACCAACTTATCAGTTCTTCAGGGTGCCAAATTAAGTTAACTTTTGCCACACACTCTGAAAAATTTGAGCAAGGGGGATCCAGCCAGTAAAAGAGGATCTAGGATTTTGCAGCATTTATTAGCAAAGTGCAAACATTGTGATCTGAAGGGAAATACTGTTTCCAGAACAATTATTTCGAAAGTGATTAAAAAATTAGGGGAGAATGCTGATTTTAAAGTTTGTTTAATTCACTCCCAAAAAGTTTGAATCAAAGGGCAACACTACAAATGGTGTTGTAGAGGGCTAGTCTATGAGATGCAACTCTAGCACTTTTTGGAGTTTGCTAACCTATGTGCGGACAAATATTCTGGACAGAAATGCTATCTAGATAGGAGTTTAAAATGGTTTTCCTGTAATCTGACACAGGTTAAAAAGCTATGGGAAGAATTCAGAATCAGCTTGGTCTCTTGTCAGGTAATCCCTAGCTCCTTCTCTCGTGATATCAAATAAATAGATTTTAAAAAGATAGCTTTTTTGCGAAATAGGTAAGCAACTTAGAGATTTTCCTTGATGTTAAGGTGTTATCAACAATCATCTTTTCAAACTGAGAAAAAAATAGTTTGTTGGTAAATTGGGAACCTTGTTTTTTTTTCGTTTCTTGCATGAAAGCAATGTGTGTTTTTAATTTATGCAGCAAGAGGATAATATGTAGCTTTCTATTCAAAAAATTGAGACCTTTGACATTATAGGAGGTGAATATCAGCTCTGCCATTGAAACATACAGATGAGGTTAAAAGATTAGGAATTTAGGAGAGGTGAGGACAAAAATGTAGGAAAAATAGGGAAAATACAAAGACATACAAGTTATAGTGAGAGGTGTAATTGTGAGACTAAAATTTAAAAAAAATATAAGAAATATAGGTAACCAAGCTATATACTTCAAAGGGTAAATTGGAGTTAGTTACTTGTTAATATGGTATCAAAAAGACAAGCAACTCATGTATTATAAATTGAAAGCCCGCTGACTGGCTGATCTCTGATGTCAAATTGTTACCACTGATCAGACCAACAGGATCAAACACCAGGTAATCATGCTGAGATACCGCTGGGAGAGAGTGAATAGCAGTAAAAGTGTGGTCCTATTGTGCCAACTCAATGGCAACTAAACATATGAAAGTGGGAGGAGAAATAAACCTTGATCATTTACAAATACACAATCAACTATGCATTCCCAACATGGGTTTGCAGATATATAGATAGAGGTTAACGTGCCAGCTAGAAGTTCCAAGCTATAAAATGGGAGAGTCTGATAATGTCCAATATGGGATTAACATAGTAATATAGAGTTGAAGAAAAGTGTTGCACAATTGCAGCATGAAAATACGAGAAGGTCTCCGTAAGAACATAACTCTATAAATAACCATGAGAAAAACAAAAAACATATCACACCCATGGTGCACTCATGGAAACATGCAAAGCCAAATCCTGGGGCAAGGAATTCAAGAACTGGTGGGTTCTTCGCCGGTGTTGAATTTAGAAGCCATCGACCTTGGCTTTATTTTAGGTAGCAATGGCAAATCGGGTGTATTTGAGATCGGACGCCAGGAGGTAACAGCGATTGAGCTGAGCTCCAAGAAAAAGATAGATTTTCTCCAAATTCTGAGGTGTGTGGATGGGTATTCTCCAACCATTCTTGTGGGTTGCAAGGATGAATGGAATAAGACACATGTTTTGAAGCTTCTTCTCCCTTAAAGCCTTGACCAGAGGTAGCTTGGCAAAGACCCAGTACTTAGCCTTTACAAGTGACTTTACCTTTTGACTGAGTGCCTCCAGGGATAGTAAGCCACAAAGCATGTCTTTGGGTAGCTCACCTTTAGGTTTGAGTTGGAGCATCTGTCACAATCCTGACACCTCTATCTGAGCCCAATAACTCAGTGAAGAGCTCCATTTCATTCTCCCAGGTGTCCGGTTAGGCCTTTGATATGCACATTTCTCCATCAGCTGTTGTTCTCCTGATCCTCCTAAAGGATGAGCATTTTATTTATATTCTCTATATGAAAAGTGAATTTGGTGGAAAGGGCATCCGCGTAGTTTGTGAGTGCTGCACAGGTATTCTCTAGACCCTCTACCCAGTAGCTTATTTACTAGACTTCAGTCTTGATCGCTGCTGGTCTAGACATGACAAGTTTTAGAGCTTGTGTTAGCATTTTGCAGAGAAAGCTTTTAGAGATTACCGTTGCATCAAAAACCTGGCCTTTATCTATAATGCTGTAGAGATCCTATTCCTTTATTACTTTTTCTGCTGTTGTGGCGGGTGCACCATCTCATGTCATCTTAGAAGGCCCACTGGGAAAGTACATAGACTGCTTCTTGAGATATTTCTGCAGGTCTGCCTGGTTTATCATGGCTCTTAAAGTTCCCAAAGCATCCCCAGATTTATCTTTTATCTTCCCCATGTTGTGGCATGTTTCAGAGATGCAGGAATGCCAGTTTATGTATGATGTTGAGACAGAGCTACAGGCTCAAATGTCCATCTCTCACAGTAGTCAGGCTTCACCCCCCAAAATATGTATGGTCTTCAAGTTGAAATATTTTCAGCATAAAATGGACATCAAGGAAGCAATTAGTAATGTATATTGAATTACTGCTGTGCAATTAAAGGGGTTCTGTCACTAAAAAAGAAAAAATATATACTTATCTATTCCTCCCCCATCAGTCTACTTACCAGATCTTCACCTCCCTTATCTTCTCCTGTCTCCTGCAGTCCGGGGGATCACTTTAGCTCCAGCTGCCTCATTCTTCTTCTCCCTTTGAGGTTACATACATTTGGTTGGCAGTCTTCCAATGTACATTGCATCACCGCTCACAGGCCAGCAGGAGGACTGCCTATCTTCTTCAGAGATTGCTCATGTGAGCTGTCTCTGAAATAGATTACAATTCCTTCCTAGGCAGTGAAGCTACAGAACAGGGATGTGACCTTCACTGACCCAGCCGGAAGGTATTTGTGATAAGCAGCCCTCATAACAAGCTGGGCCCAGCCTGCAGTGAGCTGACCTGGGGCACTGGAGAAGCTCACCAGGAGAAGATGTGATAAGGAGACAGACAGGGTAGGGATAGGTAAGTTTAGATATTTTTTTTTTAATGACAAAACCCCTTTAAATGAAAACAAATGCATGTCTATAGACTTGGACATATGTGTATATTTTGCATTTAGAACCAGAGATACCCTATTGACATTACACTGTAAGTATCTCTTCTTGTTATCTACTTCATCCAGTAGACATCAGCTGATGAAGCCAAGCAATTACTTTGAGGTGATCTACTTTGTGAAACAAAACATATTGACTTCAAATACTTAACTGCTATAATTGTCATGTATCAAGTCTCAAATAACATAGTGAATACATGAAAAGCATGGCGGGTTGTTCAAACTCCATATTTAAAAATATATTGCAACATTTAATCCTGAGATACTATACTGTTAGTCCATCTGTTTAACTATTAAGATGTACAGTAGCTAAGGAGTCACTATTTGCTACAGTCCAACAGGCCAATAAAGATGTTGCAGGTTAAAGGGTACTACTGTTGAAACAGAAGTATTATGCCCATTACACAAATGACACTTAATCCCGATTGTTTTTCACATGCGTGTGCAACATATTACCCCCTCACATAACCTTAGAGCAAAACGATATCAGTGTAAATCTTTCTGTTTTAACTTGCTAAAACGTTCAACATTTTGCATTGTCTTGATATCTTATTGGACTTTGCTCTCTTCTTTGAAACTTTGTAGAGTTTCATGAAGCTTGGCTCAGCTTGACTCATTTACTCAAATATCATCAGTTTGATTCCAACTTTGAGGTACTACTGTGGTATATTCTGCTTTAATCACTTAATATCTTAGATGCCTGTGTTAATTTCAGCTGTTGCAGCATTGCTAATAGAAAGAGTCCTTGACCCATTTAATACAAAAAAAAATGTAATTGGCTATTTTGCTATCTGATGTGATAAATGGTTGGTAAGTTCATTGCTCCACAGAAGAACATGTCACGCAGCTGACAAACAGCTCGGTTCAGAGGGATCATTTTGCTTTGCATTTTACTGTCAGCCAGGAATATAAGGAGTTTTGTACAATATCATTAACCGTACTTACTTGCTGGCCTGGCCCTGTATGTGGAACTAAGGGAAAAAATTAGAGCCAGAATCAAGACGAAGATTCAAAAGATCCATCAATAAAACAGGGAAAACATTTTGCTCAGGTACAAATCTGCTTATTGCTTTTTCAATATGTTTAAATAAAATCCTATTCTGAACAGCCTTATAATAAATGGCAATTTAGCAAGAAATGGGTAATTGTAAAGAGTTTAGAAGGAATATGTCGTACAGTTTAGAGTACCATGATTATCTCTAGAAAGAAGCAGGTAGTAAAAATCCATCATTTTACAGAGGAGGAACATTCACGTGAATTCATGTGAATTAAAAAAGTACCAGTGTTTGGTTTAATCAAATAGAAGAGAAAAATTTGATATAACATCTTACTAGTAGAGGATATTGGGGCGGACTTAATTTAAAAAAGGTAATTGTGCACAGATGAAAATTATGCAATTGTTGCAATGTTATTCTTTAGTGTCAGGTCCTGACTGGGCTACCAAAGTACCAGTAGACCTTCCATTCAGCCTGGGCTCTGATGAAGCAGGAGGTTGATGGTGCTGTATGACGCAGCTGGGACAGATGGAGGTAGAGGCGCTACATATAAAAACTGAACTTTACTGTACAATGGTGATATCATGGAGGTGCTAGGGAAAACAATGCAGTACCTGATAAGGTACAGGCTTCCACAATCACCGTAGGGCAGGTACAATCGCCGTAGACCCTAATAAGATGCAGTATGCCAGAGTATAGAATGGAGGAGCTAATTGTCCAGTGCAGACTAATATGCAGCCACCCACTAAACCCAGCCCACATTTGGAGGGAGTGACTGCAGACGAACATTCTCTGCAATGTGAACGATACCATAGAAGCCAGCCAATGGATGAGTGCGTCCCACCATACAGGATTACAACTCCCACTGATATAGCAGTGGTTTGCCCTGTATCTCAACAATGTACTATGGTAGTTAATTTTAATAAAGCACAAACGGCCTTGGTCTTGAAGGAGCTAAGAAATATTTGGCCTTGTTTAAATTGAACAGAAGGCACACATAAATTAACAAGTGGCTCATACACATCATTATGAGTTATTTTACTAAATTATAGCACTTTATTGTCAAAATAACTCATAATGATGTGTATGGGCCACTTGGTAATTTATGTGTACTTACATGCACTAAATTCAGAGCTTGAGCAGGTTCAAAGTTGGGCAACTAAGTTTAAAATAGAAAGGGTGGACTACAATACCCAGATAGATGATCAAAATTGGGGTTATTTAGTTTAGAAAAACATGGCTGAGGAGTTACCTAATAACTATGTATAAATATATCAGGGGACAATACAGAGATCTCTCCCATCATCTATTTATACCCAGGACCGGGACTGTAACAAGGGGGCGTCCTGTACATCTAGAGGAAAAAAGGTTTCTATACCAACATAGAAGTGGGTTTTTTACTGTAAGAGCAGTGAGACTATAGAACTCGGCCGAGGATGTGATGATGGCGAATTTGATAAAAGAGTTTAAAAGGGGCCTGGACGCCTTTCCAGAGCATTATAATATTACATGTTATAGTCACTAATGGCCCTTTGACATGGGCCAACAGTCGGATAAACGACTGCACGAGCGCTGAAGTCACCGCTAAGGTCATCAGCACTTGTGCAGAGAGTTTACCCTGAAAGACTTCACAGCTCGATTACGCACTTCTTGTCAGCTTCCATGTGAAATACTGAGCAAGTAGCGTTTAGACAGAATGACAAGCTGGCAATCTAGCGATGGTTTTCAAGCTGACTGAAAAGTCAGCTTAACAACCTGTGAACGAAAAGTGAGTGATTTTTGTGTATTTACACTGCACGATTATCACTCAAATTCATTTGTTTGAACAAATTTTGAGCAATAATCGTTTCATGTAAATGGACAATAATTACTTCAGAAGGATCGGTGATCCAGGGATTATTTTGATTATCGTATTGGAATTGGGAAGGATTTTTTTCCCCAAAATGAGAAAAATTGGTTTTTGCCTAATGTTCTTTTTTCTCCCGAGCTGTATCTTTCAAAAAATATTTATGGGTTTCACCTGCCCTCTCGGTTGAGCAATTTTTCAGGGGGGTAATTGTACTGTTGGTACACTAATTTTTCTGGCTCTCACCTATACTCTTATCCAACTAATTTTTCCGGCCTTCGCCTACACTCATGGTACCCCAATGTTTCAGGGGTTGGCCTATACTCTTGCTACAGAAATTTTACTGGGGTCTGCCACCTATACTTCTGCCACATTAATGTTACAGGGGTCTGCCTATACTTCTACTATATAAATGTTTCAGGAGTCTGCCTATACTTCTGCTACAGAAATGTTACTGGGGTCTGTCTATATTTCTGCTACATAAATGTTACTGGCGTCTGCCTATACTTCTGCCACATAAATGTTACAGGGGTCTGCCTATACTTCTGCTACAGAAATGTTACTGGGGTCTGCCTATACTTCTGCCACATAAATGTTACAGGGGTCTGCCTATACTTCTGCTACAGAAATGTTACTGGGTTCTGCCTAGACCTCTACTTCAAAAATGTTACTGGGGTCTGCCTATACTTCTGCCACGTAAATGTTACAGGGGTCTGCCTATACTTCTGCTACAAAAATGTTACTAGGGTCAGCTTATACTTTGACTACAGAAATGGTACTGGGGTCTGCCTATACTTCTGCCACATAAATGTTACAGGGGTCTGCCTATACTTCTGCTACCGAAATGTTACAGGGGTCTGCCTATACTTCTGCTACCGAAATGTTACAGGGGTCTGCCTATACTTCTGCTACATAAATGTTACAGGGGTCTGCCTATACTTCTGCTACCGAAATGTTACAGGAGTCTGCCTATACTTCTGCTGCCAAAATGTTACGAGGGTTTGCCTATACTTCTACTACAGAAATGTTACAGGGGTCTGCCTATACTTCAACTACAGAAATGGTACTGGGGTCTGCCTATACTACTGCTACCAAAATTTTACTGGTGTCTGCTTATACCTTTTCTACTGGAATGTTACATGGGTCAGTTCATACTATGGGTGCACACAGACTTCCCATCGCGGTGTTTTATCTATCTGGCCCAAAAACACTGACTGACTAGGGCATGAATTGTGGGCCGAGGCCAATATGTATTTTCTCTCGCGTTACCCAAGTTATCCGGGGCACTGCTTTGGGCCAAACAAGAGGAGCAATACTGCACTTATGAGACGTTCACAGCTGCACTAGCCATTCTATGCCCGCGATTGCTGAGGATTTGTGCAGAGGCCTATGTCCTCGGTGCAGTGAAAGTCTGCCATGTTTGGGCACTCTGATTTCTTCATGGTTCATTTCTTGGGTTGCCTAGGACCCACCTATGCTGTGGGTGCACACAGACTTCCCATGGGGGTGATTTACCTGCCTGGCACAAAGTCACTGACTGACTTGGGTAGGGTGCAGAGTGCAGATGGCTTTCTCCTTGCGGTGTCGATTGAGCTATCCGACACCAACACAGAATGAATAGTGTGAGGGGACCCGGATTGCCCATTGCTATGTAACTCGCGGCACCTTGGGTCACACAGTGTGTTTGCTGGGACCGAGCCTGACCAAGGGCCCGCTCGCATACTTCCCACACAGGTTGCAGCGGGTCCTGGTCATGGTTTTTTGGCCTTGTAAGGCCACCTCCTTCTCCTGCTTGCGGTCAGGGGATCAGCGCTGGGCATCATGTATTTGCTCTCGTGTTACCACAGTTATCTGAGACACTGGTTTGGGCCAAAGAAGAGGAGTGTTACTGCAGTAATGGGACGTTCAATGCTGTACTAGCATTGGAGTCCGCTTCATGCCCATGATTGCTGAGGGTGTGGGCTGAGGAGTATGTCCCGGGGGAACAGCAACTGCGCCAGGTTGGGCCTGTGGAGCTTTTCCCTGGCTAATCCAGTCTTTGGAGCGGTGAAAGAAAACGTAACTGATTTAATGAGACCTTCACAGGTGTACTAGCATCGAAGTCCGCTTCATGCCCGCGATTGCTGAGGGTGTGGGCCGAGGCCTATGTCTCGGAGGAACTGCAACTGCACCAGGTTGGGCCTGTGGAGCTTTTTCCTGGATAATTTAGTCTTTGGAGCGGTGAAAGAAAACGTAACTGATTTAATGAGACCTTCACAGGTGTCCTAGCATCGAAGTTCGCTTCATGCCCGTGATTGCTGAGGATTTGTGCAGAGGCCTATGTCCTTGGCGCAGTGAAAGTCTGCCATATTTGGACACTCTGATTTCTTCATGGTTTATTTCTTGGGTTGCCTAGGACCCACCTATGCTGTGGGTGCACACAGACTTCCCATAGCGGTGTTTGACCTGTCTGGCACAAAGACACTGACTGACTTGGGTAGAGGGCAGAGTGCAGATGGCTTTTCCCTTGTGGTGTCGATTGAGCTATCCAACACAAACACAGAATGAATAGTGTGAGGGCACCCAGATTGCCCATTGCTATGTAACTCGTGGCACCTTGGGTCACACAGTGTGTTTGCTGGGACCGAGCCTGACCAAGGGCCCACTCACATACTTCCCACACAGGCTACAGCGGGTCCTGGTCATGGTTTCTTGGCCTTGTAAGGCCACCTCCTCCTGCCTGGGGTCAAGGGATCAGCACTGGGCATCATGTATTTTCTCTCTTGTTACCACAGTAATCAGAGAAACTCGTTTGGGACAAACAAGAGGAGCGATATAGCGCTAATGAGACGATCACAGCTGCCCAAGCATCGGAGTCCACTCTATGCCCGCGATTGCTGAGGGTTTGTGCAGAGGCCTATGTCCTCGGCGCAGTGAAAGTCTGCCATGTTTGGGCACTCTGATTTCTTTATGTGTACTGTCTTTGAATTCCTTGGACCCACCCATGCTGTGGGCGCACACAGTCTTCCCATAGCGGTGTTTGACCTGTCTGGCACAAAGACACTGACAAAGACACTGACTGACTTGGGTAGGGTGCAGAGTGCAGATGGCTGTCCCCTTGCATTGTTGATGAGGTACCTGACACCCAAACACAATGAGTAGTGTGTGGACACATGGATTCCCCATTGCTATGTCACTCGCAGCACCTTGGGCCACACTAGGTGTTTGCTGGGACCGAGCCTGACCCAGGGCCCGCTCACATACTTCAAACACAGAGTATTGCTGCATTGTGAAGATGTGTAGAAGTGCTGGGCTGGCACCTGAATCCCCTTATGCCCACGTTTGCAGCTGGTGACATTTTTGAGGCGGAGGTGGCACGGGATTGGAATGATGATCGTACGTTAATTTATCATCGATTTTCAACAGCATTGTGGGCTATCCCCCACCCCTTTCGAAGAGGGTCGCTGCCTGGCCCTGCCAACCCTCTGCTGTGTGTGCCTCTGGTTCCTCCTCATCGCAGACACACTGAGAAATAGACATGAGGGTGGTGTGGCTATGAAGCGAGCGTGTGGAATGAGGGCAGCTGAAGGCTGCACAGGGACAGTTATGTGTGCGCTGTGGATGCAGGGTCGTGCGGGGTGTTGGGCAGCATGTAACCCAGGAGAAGAGGCAGTGGTGTGACCCGCAGGCAGTGATTGTGCTTGGTTGCAGGTAGTGTGGTGCTTAGCTAAGGTGTGCCTTGCTAATGAGGGTTTATCCGAAGTAAAAATTGTTAGGGGGGGGCAGACTCTAGCCTCTATTGTGGCTTAATAGTGAGATCTGGGAGCCTAAAAATGCTGCCCTGCATGCTGCCCCTTCCCTATCCGTTTCTGTGGTGTTTCCATGACTTTCGGATGTTTTCTGGTTTTTCACAAGTGAAGATCTATGCGGAGCATCGGTCATATACAAAAATGCTCGAGTCACCCATTGACTTCAATGGGGTTCGTTACTCGAAACGAGCTCTCGAGCATTGCGAAAATTTTGATTCGAGCAACGAGCACCCGCTCGCTCATCTCTAAGAGAATGTAAGTAAATATACCAATAAAAAGAAAATAATAATTTTGCTATATGTTACATTCTTCTAAAACACATTGTACTATAACCAATTTCTGTCTCTGAAACGTACAGAATGAACTTTAGAGATCTTTAGCAGCTGGAAGAGGAAACAAAATGAATGTGAAATTCAGCTCTTCTTTTGAAGATTGGTATCCCGCTTAGACGTCTATTTCTCATTGAGACTATATTAATCTTGTATCAGTCTCAGCAGACAGTGACTAGATAATATTCTTAGACATAATTGAATACAAAGTTTAACCTAGTAATTTTAAACTAGGAGCAGTTGCAGCCCACTGGGTAGTTAAACTGTTACCAGTTGCATGGAAGTGGGTTGTACTGGAAATAGTGTGAGCCTGTAGGCACAAAAAGCTCTTTAGTAAGATTCATATCAAGCTGTACATGTATAACAGACATGGCATACTCTCCATACTCTAGAGATAGCTGAATGCAGTGAAAGCTGAAGTGTAGCTCTAGTTTTGTGGTGGGTTTAACTTTTACCAGAATTTTCCATACTATGCTAGCTGGTTGCCTAGGTTACAAAACTGTCCACTATATTTACTCCATATGCTAGTGGTACTTTTAAAATATTGAGGTACAGACTACCACATGACTGGAGCTATTGTACTCTTAAAATACCTTTCTATAATCTATTTACAAAATAGGCATCACATTTACATGAAGATGCAATACAGTTTACTGCATCAACAGTCACTGCAGGTACTATCATCTGATCCTGAGAAACAGTTGCCCTTTCATGCCAGGCCACCATCTGGCACAAGAATTTTAAGCTTGATGGAAAATTATTCCATGAACCAGAAGTACACTCAGCAAGAAAAAGATACTGTATAACACAATGTTATAGTGATATACACTATATGGACAAAAGTATTCGGGCACTGCATGTTTTTCAGAACAAGTGCTTGATTCTTCTATTTAGTAACATGTCGGCCCTCCTTCTGCTTATATTACAGCGGTAACACATCGAGGCGTACTCTCCACAAGTTCTCTGTAAGTCTGGGCAGGAATAGCTCGCCATTCCTCATGCAAGGCTGTGAGAAGAGATTGTTGTGAGGATGGGCGTGGGTGGCGGTGTCGTACCCGTCGCTCCAGTTCGTCCCCCCAGTGCTTGATCAGATGAATAGTTATTACAAAATTAGCAGCTTTTTATTTTCCCCATGCCCTTCCTAGCATGCCGTTCGGCAAACTCAGTATTTGCATATTTGCTGAAAAACATGCAATGTCCAAATGCTTGTGTCCATATAGTGTCAGTTGTAATAGTATTTGAAGAAAGGGCAAACCATACTATCCTTTACTAATGTGACTGTCTATGTAAATGTGTTCACTGTTTTGTTTGTTGCTTTTGCTTGTATGCCATCTAATATATGACTTCATACTGCAATATTAATTGTTACCAATAGGTGACTGTGTTGTAGCACAGATCAGGATAAGCATATATAAGGGAGTTGCTAACAGGAAGTGAGTCGGAGTGTGTCTGCAGCCATATGAAGGGCATAGGTCCCCTATTAATGGAGCAGTAGACTCTTACTCAGCTGCTGTGAGATATTTCTGAGGAGACTATGGTGTGAGAGAATTCATTAGAGGAGCAGGATGAAGTGCCAGAGAAAGACTTAAGAATATGTTTTTTTGTATTGTGATATTGCTGTCTTGTGTATACATTTTGTGTGTGGCACACATGTTGCATTATGTTCCTAAATAGAGATGAGCGAGCATACTCGCTAACGACAATTGCTCGATCGAGCATTGTCCTTAGCGAGTATCTCCCTGCTCGGAAGAAAAGGTTCGGCGGCCGGCGCGGGTGACAGGTGAGTTGCAGCCATGAGCAGGGGGGAGCGGGGGGAGAGAGGCAGAGAGAGATCTCCCCTCTGTTCCTCCCCGCTCTCCCCCGCCGCTCCCCGCCCGCCGCCTGCAGCCGAATCTTTGCTCCCGAGCGAGCAGGTACTCGCTAAGGGCAAAGCTCGATCGAGCAATTGCCCTTAGCGAGTATGCTGGCTCATCTCTATTCCTGAACCATCTGTTTGAAGTCAACATTGATGTATGAGAACCTAAAGTTGACAGATGTGAAGTGTAAGTGTTGGTGAAGTTATACTGTTTTATTCTTTGGTGAAACCAAATGTTTCTTTAAGGCTTGATTCACACGAGCGTATATACCTGGCTATGTAGGTGCGTTTTCAAGGCCAGCTGTTATACGTGACCATCTGAGGCATTGGTTTCCAATGAATTCGTTCACATGGGCAATTTTGCGGAGTGTAAAAACATCGCACTGTAAAAAATAGATCGTACGTGACCAAAATCCGCACCTTCTATTATACACTGGGTTAAAAGATAGTTCTATTTTTCAACCAATATACGCTGGCGGATCCCATAGACTCCTATGGGAGCTAGATAAAAAAAGGGATGGGGAGGCAGTTTAGCAGCGTTCAATGCTGTGAATAGCTTACAGGTGCCTCTATTTAGACATTTGAAGTCATTCCGAGGATTTAAGCCGAGCGAGGGATTTCCGGGCTGCGAGGTATTTTTTCGCTAAAACATCACACCTAGCCGCGTGAATGGATAAGAAAATACTAATTAAGCTTGTGGCTTGATCGCGGAAAATCGCCTATTCATGCGAATTCACAGCGTGTCCGAGCGAAAGCAAAAATGCATACACTCCTGTGAAGGAGCCCTAAAGTTTAGTTCTATCATGTGCAAGTCCACTAAACTATCAAGACAAACATTCTTATCTGCGGAAAGTGTAGTGTGTATTTAATTATTAACTGTAACCATCAAGCATGCCGTGCCTCTGCTGTGTGAAAGATTAAACTAAAGTCACTCCAACCATTATGGCCTAAAGTTGGTTCCTATTTCCATTAAAGGAAACATTGCCCCTTCTCTTAAAGCATTGACTGCAACGAGTTTGCCATACACATAGATATATCATTACTGTTCGATTTAAGTTTTAAGGAATGGTAAAAAAACATATTCAGGCATTAGCATACCTAAAGATGATGTACACACTTTACTAAAAATTGATTTATAGGCTCGAAATAATTAAGGATCTCCCATAGATATATTTTAAACTAGACACACTATTATTTTCAAAACACATCTAATTCTTTTTCTATCTCCCAAAAAACTTGATGCAAAAAACAAAACAAAACACAAAAGTCCTATTTTGGTAGGAAATCTTTGATAAATCAGTAATTCTTAGCAAAACTCTGTAGCCCTGTTCACAAACGGTGCAGGAGATATATATATATATTAGAGATGAGCGAGCACACTCGTCCGAGCTTGATGCTCATTCGAGTATTTTCTAGCCAATAAACATGCGGAGAAGGCATTACCACTTCCTGCTGTGACGTGCCAGCCCTCTGCCCGCCAACAGAAGTGAGTGGCTGGGCCGATCAGGTGACCGCTGAGTACTTAAAGTGGTCCCGCCCATGGCTCGCCACAGACACATGCTGGCAGTGGTTAGGGAAAGTGCTGATGCTTATACAGGGAAAGTGTTAGTGTAGGATCCTGTCTTCAAGAACCCCTACAGTCCTTCTTAGGGCTACTCCTCATTGTGTGCATTACAGTTGTGGCTGGCTGGGAGCAGTAGTGCAACATTTTTTTTAAGCATCTATCCCTCTGCAGAGCATTACAGCTCTAGCATTCTTAGTCTGCAGTGCATTAGGCAGAGTTGACGGAAAGAGTTGCTTATAAAGGGAAAGTGTTGGAGTTGGATCATGTCTTCAAGAAACGCAACTGTCCTTCTTAGGGCTACTCCTTATCGTGTGCATTACAGTTGTGGCTGGCTGGGAGCAGTAGTGCACCTTTTTTTTTTTTTAAAGCATCTATTCCTCTGCTGAGCATTATAGCTATAGCATTCTCAGTCTGCAGTGCATTAGGCAGAGGCCTCACCGCGAAACAGTACTCCAATATTTCCTGGGACACTGCAAACCATTTCAGTTAAACGGTTCTATGTGTGCAGTGCATTAGGCAGAGGGCTCACCGCTAAACAGTACTCTAATATTTACTGGGACACTGCAGATTATTGCAGCTATACCGTTCTATGTGTGCAGTGCCTTAGGCAGAGGGCTGACTCTCATCGCTAAACAGAACTCATATTTCCTGGCCCACTGCAAAACAGCATTTCACAGATACCATTCTATGTGTTGGGTGAAGTAGCCGCAGTTATCAGCACTATACACTGGCTGTATAGCTTTCTGCCCCTGTGCAGAGCGTCCTTCTTAGGGCTACTCCTCCTCATGTGCATTACAGTTGTGGTTGGCTGAGAGCAGTAGTGCACCAATTTATTTTTTAAAGCAACTATCCCTCTGCAGAGCATTACAGCTATAGCATTCTCAGTCTGCAGTGCATTAGGCAGAGTTTAGGGACAGAGCTGCCGAGATAGGGAAAGTTTTACAGTTGGGATCCTCTCTACAAGAAGCCCAACGGTCTTTCTTAGGGCTACTCCTCACCGTGTGCATTATAATTGTGGCTGGCTGGGAGCAGTAGTGCACTCTTCTTTTTTCTAAAGCATCTAGGCCTGTGCATAGCATTACAGTTATACCGTTCTCAGTCTGCAGTGCATTAGACCGAGGTCTCACTGCGAAACAGTACTCTAATATTTCCTAGACCACTGCAAACCATTTCAGTTAAACTGTTCTCAGTCTGCGGTGCATTAGACCGAGGTCACACCAAGAAATAGTACTCTAATAATTCCTAGGCCACTGCAAACAATTTCAGTTATACCGTTCTCAGTCTGCAGTGCATTAGACTGAGGTCACACCAAGAAATAGTACTCTAATAATTCCTAGGCCACTGCAAAGTATTTCAGCTCTGCCACTGTGCAGAGCATCTCACAATATCCTTTTCTTGGAGGGGTTGAGATAGCTGCAGTTACCAGCACTATCCACTGGCTTTAGAGTCTTCTCCCACTCCATACAGCCTCTTATCTACAAGTCCCTGTGAGCAGTAAATGACCCCTAGGTATCAGCGCAAGGCAGCGGGTTAATTTTTTCAAGTCACAGCATAGAGCCTCCTCTATCTACAAGTCTCTGTGTGCGGTGAATTAGCGACAGTTGTCAGCGCTGTACAGTGGGGTAATTTATTTGGGCCCTGCTTAATCCTTAATCCACCATTATAAAGAGTAGGGGTAAGGGTCGAGGACGTGGACGTGGGCATCCAAGTGAGGTTGTGGGCACAGGCCAAGTTCCTGGACCGGATGAATCACAGCCGGCTGCTGAGGGATTAGGAGAGAGGCAAGATTCTGGGCTCCCCAGATTCATATCACAATTTGCGGGTCCACATGGTAGACCTTTATTATAAACAGAGCAGTGCGAGCAGGTCCTGTCATAGATGGCAGAATCGACCACCCAGTCTTTTATGCAGTCCACTACTCCTGGCCTAGGGACTGAATCCTCTGGCTGCTCCTCCTTCCTCCCAGCCTCCTTACTCCATGAAAATTACATATTCTGAGCAGGCAGACTCCCAGGAACTGTTCTCGGGTTCCTGCCCTGAGTGGGAAAAAATGGTTCCTCTCTCACCTGAGGAGTTTGTCGTGACCGATGCCCAACCTTTGGAAAGTTCCTGGAGTCCAAGTGATGAGGCTGGGGACTTCCGGCAAGTGTTTCAAGAGCTTTTTGTGGATGAGGATGATGAGACACAGTTGTCTGTCAGTGAGGTAGTAGTAAGGAAAGTAAGTCCGAGGGAGGAGTGCACAGAGGATTTGGAGGAACAGCTGCTGGACAATGAGGAGACTGACCCCACCTGGTTTGCTAAGCCTACTGAGGACAGGGCTTCAGAGGGGGAGGCAAATGCAGCAGCAGGACCAGTTTCAAGAGGCAGTGAAGTAGCCAGGGGTAGGAGGCAGAGCCAGAGCAAAGAATCCTGTAAACTGTTTGCCAAAGCACCACCTCGTGGCAAGCCTCCGTGCAGAGGGCTGGGTGTTCAAAGGTGTGGATGTTTTTTAGTGATAGCGTGGATGACCGACGAACTATGCAATAGTGGAATACCAGCTGCAACATGGGTGGCGGAGTGGTAGTCAGCCTCCGCAATTATTTACTGAGGAGTGGGCATGGATGGCAGATATCTGCCAGGTCCTCGGAAACTTTGAGGAGTCTACCCAGATGGTGAACGGTGATGCGGCCATCATTAGCGTTACCATCTTGCTGCTTTGCCTGCTGAGAAGTTCGCTGCTAAGCATAAAGGCCGACGCTTTGCGGTTGGAACAGGAGATGGGGGATGACAGTATGTTGCTTGCTAGCCAGACCCTCCTCATGTCTATATCTCAGTGCATTTTGGAGGAGGAGGGGGAGGGGGAGGAGAAGGAGGAGGGAGAGACAGCTGGCCACACTGCAGAGGGTACTCATGCTGTTTGCCTCTCATCTGTTCAGCGTGTATGGGCTGAAGAGGAGGAGGAGGATCCTGAAATTCATCCTCCTAGTGAGGACAGCAATGTATTGCGTACTGGGACCCTAGAACACATGGCTGACTTCATGTTAGGCTGCCTTTCCCGTGACCCTCGCGTTAGATGCATTCTGGCCAACACGGATTACTGGGTGTACACCCTTCTCGACCCACGGTATAAGGAGAACCTTTTCACTCTCCTTCTCAAAGAGGGATGGGGTACGACAGTGATGCAATACCACAGGGCCCTGGTGCTAAAGTTCCCATCTGACAGCGCTAGAGGCAGAAGGTGTAGTTCAGAGGGCCAACTAGCAGGGGAGGCGCGGGGATTAGGCAGCATGTCTAGCGTAGGCAGGGGAACACTCTCCGAGGCCTTTGCTAGTTTTATGGCTCCCTAGCAAGACTGTGTCACCACTCCCCAGTCAATGTTTCAGGGGTTCACCTGCACTCTTGCTACAGAAATGTTACAGGGGTTCGCCTATAATCTTCCTACAGAAATGTTACTGGGGTCCGCCTATACTCTTGCTACAGAAATGTTACAAGGGTCCACCTATACTCTTGCTACAGAAATGTTACAGGGGTCTGACTATACACTTGCTACATCAATGTTACTGGGGTTCGCCTATATACTTGCTACTAAAGGGTTTGAGAGGTTGACTCATACTCTTGTTACAGAAATGTTACTGGGGTCCGCCTATACACTTGCTACTGAAAGGTTTGAGGGGTTTGCCTATACTCTTGCTACATAAATGTTACAGGGGCCCACCTATACTCTTGCTACATAAATGTTACTGGGGTTCACCTATACACTTGCTACTAAAAGGTTTGAGGGGTTCACCTATACTCTTGCAACAGAAAAGTTTCAGGGGTCCGCCTATACTATGGGTGCACAAAGGATTCCCATAGCGGTGTTCAGCTGCCTGACACATACACAGAATGAATTGGGCAGAAATGTGGGCCGTGGCCGAGGTCCTTGGCGGGGTGAAACTCTGCCATGTTTGGGCACTCTCTTTTTTTCCTGTTTAATACTGTCCCTGGGTTCCAGGGGCTCGCCTATACTGTGGGTGCACAAAGGCTTTCCCATTGGATTGTTCAGCTATCTGACACATACAAAGAATGAATTGGACAGAAATGTGGGCCGAGGCCGAGGTCCTTGGTGGGGTGAAACTCTGCCATGTTTGGGCACTGTGATTTCTTCATGTGTTCTTCGAGTTTGAGTTTCATGGGCTCGCCTATGCTGTGGGTGCACAAAGACGTCCCTTTGCGTTGTTTTACCTGTCTGGCACAAATACACTGATTGACTTGGGTAGGGTGCAGATGGCTTTCTCATTTTGGTGTTTTACCTATCTGGCACAAATACACTGAATGACTAGGTCAGAAGTGTGGGCCGAGGTCCTTAGCGGGGTTAAACTCTGCCATGTGTGGGCACTCTGATTTTTTCATTTGTAATACCGTCTTTAAGTTTCATGGGCCCGCCTATGCTGTGGGTGCAGAAAGACTTCCCATTGCGTTGTTTTACCTGTCTGGCACAAATACACTGACTGACTTGGGTAGTGTGCAGACGGCTTTCTCATTGCGGTGTTTTACTTATCTGGCACAAATACACTGACTGACTAGGGCAGAAGTGCGTGCTGAAGTCCTTGGCGGGGTGAAACTATGCAATGTGTGGGCACTCTGATTTTTTAATGTGTAATACTGTCTTTGAGTTTCATGGGCTCGCCTATGTTGTTCGTGCACAAAGATTTCCCATTGCGGTGTTTTAGCTATCTGGCACAAATACACTGAATGACTTGGATAGGGTGCAGAGTGCCACCTCCTCCTCATGCTTGGGGTCTGGGGATCAGCGTCGGTCAACATGTATTTGCTCTCGTGTTACCACAGTTATCTGAGACACTGGTTTAGACCAATCAAAAGAAGCATAACTGAATTAAGGAGACGTTCAGAGCTGTACTAGCATCCAAGTCCGCTTTATGCCCACAATTGCTGAGGGTGTGGCAGACACTGAAGTCCGGGGGGGGGGGGGGATGCAACTGTGCCTGGTTTGGCCTGTGGAACTTCTTTGTGGTTCATCCTGACTTTGAAGCAATGAAAGCAACCGTAACTGATTTAATGAGACGTTCACAACTGTACTAGCATCAGAGTCTGCTTTATGCCCACGATTGCTGAGGGTATGGGCAGAGGCCAAAGTCCTGGGGGGGGGGGGGGATGCAACCGCACCAGGTTTTGCCTGTGGAACTTCTTTGTGATTCATCCAGTATTTGGAGTGATGAAAGCAACCGTAACTGATTTAATGAGACGTTCACAACTGTACTAGCACCCCAGTCCTCTTTATGCCCATGATTGCTGAGAGTATGGGCAGAGGCCAAAGTCCTGGGGGAGGATGCAACCGCACCAGGTTTTGCCTGTGGAACTTCTCTGTGATTCATCCAGTCTTTGGAGTGATGAAAGCAACCGTAACTGATTTAATGAGACGGTCACAACTGTACTAGCATCCCAGTCCTCTTTATGCCCACGATTGCTGAGGGTGTGTGTAGAGGCCGAGTAACTGGGGGGGGGGGGGGGGGGGGGTAAAACTCTGCCATGTTTGGGCACTGTAATTGCTTTATGTTTAATACTTTCCTTGGGTTTCATGGGCTCGCCTATACTGTGGGTGCACAAAGATTTCCCATTGCAGTGTTTTAGCTATCTGGCACAAAAACACTGAATGACTTGGGTAGGGTGCAGAAGGCTTTCCCATTGCAGTGTTCAGCTATCTGACACCTACACAGAATGGTGTGGGGACACATGGATTTCCCATTGCTATATAACTCACAGCACCTTGGGTCACACAAGGTGGAGGCAAGGACCGAGCCTGATCCTGGGCCCGCTCACATGCTTTCCACACAGAGTATTGCGGGTCCTACCTCAGTCATGGTTTCTCAGGCTTATTATGCCACCTCCTCATCCTGCTTGAGGTCTGGGGATCTGCGTTGGTCGGCATGTATTATCTTTGGTGCTACAAATTACCACAGTTATCCGAGATACTAGATTGGAGCATTCACAGGAATCGTTAGTGATTTCATGAGACTTTCACAGGGTCACTGTATACCTGTGGTGGCTACTTTGGTGACACCTTCTGCTTCAAACCAATCTTTGGTGTTAGTATGCGCTGCTGCATTGTGGAGATGTGTAGAAGTGCTGGCACCTCAGTTCCTTTTATGCCCACATTTGCGGCTCCTGACAATTTTGTGACAGAGTGTGTTTCTCCGGTTCCTCCTCATCCAGTACGCACTTATAAATAGGCATGAGGGTGGTGTAGCTATGAAGCGAGCATGTGGCATGAGGGCAGCTGAATGCTGCGCAGGGAAAAATTTGTGTGCGATGTGGACACAGGGTCGTGCAGGGGGATGGACAGCAATGCCAGCATGTAACCTAGGAGAGGAGGCAACGGTGTCACCTGCAGACAGTGATTGTCCTTGGTTGCAGCTAGTGTGGTGCTTGGCTAAGATGTGCCAGCGCGTGTGCCTTGCTAATGAGGGTCTGTCCCAAGTAAATAGTTAGGGGGGTGACCGACAGGCTCTTTTCCCCCTATTTTGGCTTAATAGCGGGACCGGGGTGCCTCAGATGCAGCCATGCATGCTGCCCCTGCTGTTCCCTATTCGTTTCTGTGGTATTTCCATGACTTTCTAATGTTTTCAGGTGTTTCACAAATCATTCCCTATGCGGAGCATCGGTCCCATACAAAAATGCTCGAGTCCCCCATTGATTTCAATGGGGTTCGTTACTCGAAACGGGCTCTCTAGCATTACGGAAAGTTCGACTTGCGTATCGAGCACCCGAGCATTTCGGTGCTCGCTCATCTCTAATATATATATATATATATATATATATATATATATATATATATATATATAGTGAGACAGTGACCGGCAAAGTGCTGGAGGGCCGTTACATTTCGCCTAGGATGCTCTCCTATGCGGCTTTAGGGAGCACTTGGGCAGATACATTCCACCGAGCAGCCTGGGCTCTGTGGAGGAAGCCGGCAGTATGGTGTCAGTAACATTAAGTTATTGACACGTTGTAGTGTGTAAGTGGCTCCAAGCCACATAATCCGGGCCGGCTTTTCCTGGAGTGGTCAAAGCGAAGGGTGGGATGGCCACTCCCACGTACCAGTTGAGGCTGGTACCAGGCCTTATAAAGCCTGGGCCTACAGGTCCTACAGAGGAGAGCTGAGATGTCTGCAGGTCTGAGAGCCTGGCTGGCTGTGCGCAGGAACCATTTGTTTACAAGTGTGTAGACAGGGATGATCCATGTCTAGTAAGTGCTCAGGCGAGCAGGATTTACTTTATGTTGGCCTGAAGTTAAGGCCTGTGTTTTGCTTTGTTTGCACTGAAATAAACCCAGGCGAAGCCTGGACTAAAGACTTTATCCTGTGTGTCACTGTCTCTGACTGCTTATGCCCAGGTCGCTACCGATCCTAAACACTAATCCTCCCAATATATATATAGCATTATGCATAAACACCAGACATATATATACTAGAAGATTGTTGACTAATGACTATAGCTTAGAAACTGTCATGTGAGCAACTGATACAGTGTTATCAGGTTTTTGCAATGCATTATCTAGTTGTTCTTATAATTATTTATTCTACAAAGCAACTGTAATTTGAGCAAAACAAAACAATTCTAAAACAATGTATTACTACTAAATGCACAACTATAGAATTATTCCAAATCAGTGGAGAGTTAAGAAATCAGCTATTTCAGCCAACTTTCATCTAATGTGTATTGATTGGCCACTTTAATTTCTTAAAGTGTGTATCTGCTGTAGATATTCCATTATTGGGATTTATGATTGCATTAGAGGAGGACTGCTGCTTTAAGGACTTTTTACACAGTTACATGGCACCAATCAGGCCCAAGCGTTCCTACGAATGCTCGTTTATCTGACAACCGGGCCGTGTAAGACAAACAAGCAAGCATGCCGTTTACGTAAGCATAAAAATGCTCTCTAGTCAGCTGCACATCTCCTGGTACAAGCAGGGAGATGTTCAGCTGATTTATGACAGCTGTATGGGAAAAAACAATCATGTTAACGATTGGTTGTTCCCATAGAGCAGATAATCTGCCTGTGTACATCGAGAGAACGTACGCTGACAAACATGCTCATTATCAGTTAGTGGCCAATATCCCAGACAGAGTACTATATATATCATGCTATGTACTGTACATCATATTCTAAATATAAATGCATTGGTGTTATATTTTGTTTACCCTCTTTCAAAACCATACAAGTAAATGCATATAGGAAAGTAATGTTCATTGTGTAGCTGAAAGTCTTCAACTATCCAGTATACCACAGTATATAATGTTTTGTTGCTTACGTACCGTACTTCCTTTTTTAACATTGGCACATTTTCCAAGACCCAAATTCAATACATATACTGTCGTTTATATCTGAGGTCAAATCTAATTCCCAGGACAGGGCTCTTGTAATATGCTCTCTACCATTCCACCAAAGGCAAGCTTTCTATCTGTTTTGTTAGGATTAGAGTTGTCACTGCTAATTAAAGTCACATCAGTTTTATTACCTGCAGTTCTTCGATCGGAAAGACTGTATCCTAAAGCAAAATGAGCCCATTACAAAATGAGCAATAACAATGATAATAATGCTTCATTTATCTATTCCTTATTAGTTGGCTTTATTTATTGCTTTCATTCTCTATACGGTATATACTGTAGATGTATAGAATTTTACATGAACTTTACATATACAAGCTAGCCATTTGTTAGTTTAGAATTTTGCTCTACTTCGAAATGAAAACTGTGTTTCTTTATTCTTTGTTCTTCTTTGAGTTAAAATTACTCACTGTGCTGGAAAACTAGGGAGTTTTTACATGATGCAGATTGTATTCCATTGGGAAATGAGTTGAGACAAAAATCTACACAGCATGAACACAAATCCCCATTGCTTTGTTTTCGGTTTGTTAGGGGACCACATTCCCCAGCAGTGAAAAAAAAATTACTAAATAAATTCATATGCTATAATGGCAGATGTTGTCTTAATTACTTCTGCTCAATGTAAGTCTGAGAAAATAGGAACAATCTTGCTAATTAATTTTTGAACTGAAGTTGATGCATTTGACCAATTCATAGTAACTTACTAATCTAGTTTAATTACATGGATGAAAGGTTGTTTATAATAAACTAATTCTGTGGAATGGGGATGGTTCTATATTATATAGTTATAGAGAATAAGCATACGCTTGACTTTAAAATGGTTGTCCATCTCGACAACCCCTTTTTTTTAAAATGCAGTCAGGTATTCAGCTGATTGCCATGAGTATGGTTTTAGTAAACGCTCGGGTGATCACATCTTTCATATGGCACCAAAATCATTGTTGTTGGCAGTACATCTCCCTATATAAACAATATATGCTGAACAATAAAACAGTATGGGGAATAAACGATCACATGAATGATCATTCGTCTTTCATACTATACATCTTCAATCTGCCTGTGTGAAGACCAAACACATGAGTGCTGATCTTCTTGATCTGTAGTTGTTACACAACTTGGAATGGACTTGGCCCATTTACGCACAAAGATAATCTTTCAAACGATTGAATGATTGACAGTTTTAGCAAGCGTTTTGCATAAAGTGTTAATAGACACTTATGCCCATTAACATTTTATCAGCTTCATTTGCATGTAAAAGGTCCTCCGGGAACTGTTTGAAGAGCACAGCATGTGGTCTGAGTTCTGCACACAGCTACAATGTAATCTCTGACTCCCGTGCAGAACACAGCGTGCTGTCCCTCTGCCTCAACAAAGTATTTTAAGCTTGCCTTAAAATCATCAATCAGCCGAAGAATAAACAATGGCAGCGTTTACATGCAACGATTATTGCTCATATGCCATTGCGTTGAATTAATTTTGAGTGATAATTGTTGCTTGTTAATGGGCCTTTAGATTGTACTTCTTTGCAGTTAGAAACCATTATAGTACCTATATCAGTAGCTGTTAATGATTAACTTACGCCGTGAAATCTACTAATGTGTTGGCTCTCATTTAGTGTGAGAACTAGAGCTGCATAAATGCCTGTATTGTCCACCAAATTATTAATAGAGGCTAAATGATGCTTATATGTTATATGCCTGGGAATAGGGATACTGGATTTGGTAGGTCAATGGCAGCTGCTACGGTGTGTTGCTATTTATGTGTGTGAAGACATTTGTAATTTTTTCCCTTTGTGTACATTAGTATCTTCAGTCATACTGAAACCCACCCATAAATGATAGTAAAATATCATGATCAGATATGCCAAATTACATATATTTATTAAATAAATATAAATGGGTCATCCAAGGACACTTTCTGCTGCACAGGGTTTAAGACCAACATAAAATAAAATCTACCCAGCTTCTCAACTTGCCTGCCACTTTGCTGCCACCCGGACCTTGCTAGTCTTCACTTCCAGGTGCAGGGAACTGCATCCAATTATCAGCTCACTACAGTTGCAGTAATCACATAACCTGGTGTCAGGACATCATCACTCTGCAGTAGGAAGTGAAAACCAGTGGGGGCCAAGTGCCGACAGAATAGGAGCCACAAAAAAAGTGAGTATTTCTTTTGTTATGTTTGTCTTGCTCTAGAGCAGCTTTTGAAAAAGTAGTCCCACATAACCCCTTTAGAGACCTTTAACCCCTTTCCTCCACAGGATGTAAGGGTACGTCATGGCAGCGGGGTACTTCCCACAACTGGACCTACCCTTACATCATATAGATAGTGCGAGATAATAAGAGATCTTGCGCTATCCGGCAGCGGGAGCCGGCTGTCACTGATAGCCGGCTCCCGCTGCCACAGTGGGAGTGCATCAGAGATGTGACCCTCACTGTTAATCCCTTCCCTGCCACGATCTATGTAGATTGCAGCTTGGGGAAGGTTCCCAGAGGGAGCGCGCTCCCTCTGTGACGTCATCGGGCTCTCCGCATGTAATCACAGAGAGCCTGGCTGGTTGCCATGGTAACGGGATGCCACCTACAGGCGTCCTGTATTACCGTTGCCTATGATTGCTATAACAAGCGATAAGGCATTGCAGGAAAGAAGTCCAGAAATGCCTTATCATAGCGATCATCGGTGCTGTGGTGTAAGTCCCCCAGAAGGACACAAATGGTATAGAAAAAGATAAAAATAATGTACAAAAAATAAACATGTAAAAAAAATGCTTTTTTGTGCTTTTTCTCATATTAACATAAAAAAATTAAACAATAAAAAATCACACATATTTGGTATCATATTGTCCATAACGACATGTGCAATAAGTTGAACATCCTTTTTATCCTGCACAGCAAAAAGCGTAAAAACAAACACTAAAAAGTGATTAAAAAAGCTGTATGTACCCCAAAATGGTGCCAATAAAAATTACAGCTCATCTCGCAAAAAATAAGCCCTCACAGAGCTCCGTCCATGGAAAAATAAAAATGTTATACGACTTTGAATGCACCGATTTAGAAAAAAAAAGATTTCCAAAAAAAGGGTTTTTATTGCAGGAAAGTGGAAAAACCTTAAAAAAATGTAAGAATTTTGGTATCATTGTAATCATACTGGCCCGCAGAAAAAATATATTGTGTAATTTATTCTGCATAATTAACACTTTAAAAAAAATCTATGGCAGAATGTAGAGATGAGCGAGTATACTCGCTAAAGGCAATTGCTCGAGCGAGCATTGCCTTTAGCGAGTATCTCCCCGCTCGAGATAAAAAAAAATACTAAAAGTTTTAAATTATAGTCTATGTATCAAAAAATCACAACAAAAACTACAGTTCGCCACACAAAAAACAAGCCCTTATACGCCTTGGCTGTGTCAACGGAAAAATAAAAAAGTTATGGCTTTTAAAATGGAGGTTAAAATCTGCCAAAAATCAATGTGTCCTTAAGCCCAAAATAGATCATGTCTTTAAGGGGTTAAAGAGCATGAGAATCACATTTTTTATTTATTATCATCAATAGATGGCAAAAGGGTCTTATGAATAGTATGGATCTTTGAACCTCATGCAAAAATAGTCTTCTTAAATATGAATACAAAGTTAGCATTGTATGCTCTTATGTCCTGTTGTCTCATTGATGTCTATTTGTTTTTGGTATTTGCCATTGTGCATGTTCACGTCTTTCTCTGATTGTAAAGTGCTGCAGAATATGATCATGCTACATAAATCTAAGTATTGTTAGAGGTTTTTTGAACTTAGTTAATGTCTTTCATTCAGTTGTTCAGCAACTCATGCACAGTGCACCTTACGGGTTGATAACTGCTTACAGGAACAAGCTAAGATAGATTTGGCAGACTGGATCCAAGAATGCTGGTCTATGGCTCAGTAGTTAGCACTGTTGCTTGACAGCACAAAAGCTATGAATCTATTCTTTCCAGATTGGCTTTTTTCATTGCACAAGGAAAGCAGTTCCCTGACAATTTGATCTTATGGTCATGTTTTACTGCATACGTTTTAAATAGCCCCCTGTTTCAGTAAACTTTAAATGATATAAGATGAAACATTCAAATATTAATAATGAAATATTCATTACAGAACTATTAATGAAAAGCATACCTGAGTTTTCAACAAAGTTTCAAAAACATAACAAGTTCTCCTTACCCACTTTTTTGCTAGTGTTTGCACCCTGTTTTATATGTGTAAGTTTTGATATATACATGGTTTTCCCTATTTTTCTGCTGTTTGCAATCCAATTTTAGCAAGCCTATCATTCTACCAGTAGCTTACTGTGCTGTACTTCCTTGCCCTGATGTCCAATAGTCATTTGTACAGTTTATAGTCCAATCAGCAGGGGCTAGTATCTGAAGGCCCGCCCCTCTGCTCTCCCTGGGCAATTCAAGTATTCTGGCCAAATAGTGAGTAAACCAAACATAATGTGTGTGTACACACACACACATATTCCCAGGAGAGGTGAAGATTGTGGAGATGGTTATCACAGTATCTGCATATCTGTCAGCCTGCAGCCTCTGAGTGCATGGGAGTACCTCTATGAATATAGTTCTTCATCCCATTGCTAAGGCAGTGTCTCTGTGTCCTTGTTACTATAGAATCTCTGTACCTAATGGTACACAGTGGATTGCAGAGACTATGTAGGGGAGACCCCTAGGGGCAGCTACTTCGAACATTATTTACAATGGTAAAGCAACAAAATTTGTAACATAAGTATATTACAGAAAGGGTAAGACTAACACAAGCTAGTAGATGGATATAAGTTGTCTGGATGTTAGTACTCCTTTAAAATAACACTAGCCATCCTATTCTATCAGCACAGCCAAAGACAATATTATATCCTTGGTATTATCACAGGAGCACATTGAATAAGGCTTTGTCCATAGTACCACTTCCTAGATGTAGCAATTTATAGTTTGCTACAATTGTGTATTTAATGCATTAAGTGTCAAGTTAACATTTGCGTTGTATTGAACCATAGTAGTATTTGAGGTCTAACTGTTCCTTTGTATGCCTCTGATCTCATATCAACAGATATTTCATAAGGAATCCAACAGAAAAAAATGTTCCATTGTGTGCCATATTGCAAAAATGTTTTTCCCTAGAAGAATTTATTTCAAGGGAGAATATTTCCAACATAACAGAAACTGATGGAGCGCCATACAGTGGTGCATGTAGTCATTGAGGCTCTGTAATCAGGTGAATCCATACATGGTGGATTTCCTGTGGATTTCACCTGCAAACTTGCTTATAGAATTTACCATTTTCAATGTAGTAGGTTGAAGTACACTATAAATCCTCAGCACATTTTGCAGTAACATTGGCATATAACACATTCCACCATGTATAGAGTTTACGTAGGGGACTCCATGTAGTGGCATACAGTCTACTGAAAATTGATCTGCTGTGTATATGGGATCTTATGCTCCCCTACCTCACTTTATGTTACACTGCAACTTTGTTTTCCATCTACATTTGCTACATTAGAAACATAAATGCACTCATTCTGTTCATAGAATCATAGCATTAAGATTTAAGGGAAGATATGAGTATATCTTCTGTATTAATTCCTTTTCTGGATAAGGTTCATTGACTTTGTAATAGTTCTAATAGTGTGCATATGTTAGACTAAGTTAAAGCCCTGAGGGAGTTGCAAAACTGAAGTTCTGATTATAAATCACAACAGACATTACAACAGTTTTTAAAAGGGAATATTATACTGTTGTAAGCACGATTACTGAGGACAAGTGGATTATAAATGGTCCTTCTAGATAATTACTGTGCAACCCATTCATTTCAAGTACGGTAAAGTATTTATATAGGAAAAAATCTCCTTTTATTGCATCCACTGGCATATACTGATTCATTGAAAATATAATTTATAGAAGACAATGAGACAGCTGGAGTTAGACGTATAGTGATTCAATATTCTTAACAAGACATTTAGAATTTTGATAAACATTGCTTCAAAAGATTCTCTTATGTTAAGGATGCACCACATTATGTTAGGGCTCAAGTGCATGGCTAATGTGAGTCATATACATCCATATTATTGATCATGTGTACTTCCTCATAAAATTTGAGCAATGTAGATGTATTGTACGGACACTGCATTACAGATCAGCACATCACAGATCTCTAATAAAGCCAGGTGAATGAACTCTTAGAAAACAATTAATTTAGAAGGCTAAATATACGAGGGGCTGCTGATAAGTCTTTGGCTTTACCCAGAAAGAAACGAGATTGGAAGATGAAACTTTACCTTTATTCCACATACCCTCCACTGATATCAACACACTTCTTACATCAGTATTCCAAGTTCTGTTAGCCTTGCAAGAAGAAGGATTCCGGTTGTGCCTCAAACCAGTAATCCGTAGCAGCCATGGCATCAGAAATGGTGTGAAATTTGGTACACTTGAGGTGTTTCTTCAGGTTTGGAAACAGATGATAGTCGGAGGTAGGAAGATCTGGTGAATAAGGTGGGTTGTCAACCAGCTGGAAGCCTAGCTCCACCAGTTTTGCCGTGGTCGCTTGTGCAGTGTGAGCAGAGTTGTTGTCTTGCAGAAACAAGATTCTTTGGACAGCTTGCCGCGCCTTTTGGCCTTCAGAGCTGTCTTCAATTGGTCCAAAAGTTCAATGTAATACCTTGCATTGATGGTGGAACCATTTTGAAGGTAGTCCACTAGCAGCACGCCCTCCTTATCCCAGAACACAGACACCATCACCTTAGTGGCTGATTTTTGCACCCTGAACTTGTTTGGGTGAGGAGAACCACTGTGCCTCCACTCTTTTGACTGTTCCTTGGTTTCAGGGTCATACAAATAAATCCAGGTCTCATCCATAGTGACCAGTCAATCCAGGAAGTTCTTATCAGTTCGGAAACGCTGACAAATGGACGGGGAAATTTTCACTCGCATGCTTCTCTGATCTGTTGTCAAACATTTGGGGACCCACTTTGCAGATGGCTTCTTCATGTTCAAATGTTCATGGATAATGACACAAACACATTCACGAGAAATCACCATGATGTCTGCTATTCCTTTAGCTGAAATTCGCCGATTCTCCAGTATGAGGTTGTGCACAGCATCGACGATCTCTGGAACAACAACCTCTCTTGGTCATCCAGGACGTTTCTCATCATTGGTGCTGAAGTGGCCCGTTTTAAATCTGGCATCCAGTTCTTAACTGTAGAATATGAAGGGCATTGATCCCCCAATGTCTGCGACATATCACCATGAATATCCTTCGTGGACTTTCCTTGTAGAAACAATAATTTTATCACTCCTCTGTTCTCATTTGCTGTGAATATCGCCTTAGACTCCGCCATTTTGTTTTCCCGCGCGCCTAGATCACTGTTGCCGTAAGCTACAAACACAAAATTTTGAAAACATATATTAGACACATAAGGCTTTCATGTGATGTAACATTCGTTACCATAGAAACAAAAAAAAGAACACAAAGCCAAAGACTTATCAGCACCCCCTCATATAGATGCCAAGATATAATAATTAAAGTACAACTTTTATAGTGACCCTCCAGTCAGGAGCTTAAAATTGATATGAAGTCAGTACTTACAAGGAATGATTATCTGCTATTTCCTTTTCCTTTGATGTTGCTCTTTGGCTGCTTTTTAGCTCAGCTCTATTAGTATAGATCTTTGATCTATGACTTTAGTTTAGCTCCACTGCCTAATCTGAAGTAGTCTGGGACACATGACTTCCTCATTCTTGGTTCAAACCTGCTTCTTCTGCAGCCTGAACCAATAATGATAATTCAGGTGTGTTTAATACTACCTTAGATTTGGCACTGAAGCTAAACTCTGTCCTAATAAAGTTGAACTAAAAAGCAGCTAAGGAGCAAGATCAAAGCAAAGATAGCAGATAATCACCCCTGGTAAGTACTGACTTGTATATCAATTTTAAGCTCCTGACTGGAGGTACACTTTAGAGAACCTTACTAAAAATTCTAGGGGCTTGTTTCAATGGCAATTCCCTCATTTTTTGCTACTAGTAGAAAGCCAGTCCCAAAATGGCAAATCCAATCTATACATATAAACATTTACACTCAGGAGCCACTTGCTGCAGCTCACCGTTCTTCACATTCATTGGCTCTTTATTGTCTCATTCTCTCTACTTGCATACCTCAATGCTCCTATTTACTATTACTACATTGACCCGATGTTTGCTACGCGAACACAAAATATTTCAAGGGTGGTGGTTGTGAACTTCTAAATCTGCTTGGTTAGGTAATTATTTAGTGTCACTTTGTATTTAGAGCAGATATCTAATATAAAAAAGCCTAGAGGTCTTTCTCTGTTTGTCTGTCTTTCTCTCTGTTTGTCTGTCTTTCTCTCTGTTTGTCTGTCTTTCTGTCTGTCTCTCTCTTTCTCTGTCTGTCTCTTTCTCTGTTTGCCTGTCTCTCTCATTGTCTGTCTCTCTGTCTGCCTCTTTCTCTATCTGTCTTACTATCTGTCTCTTTCGCTGTCTGTCTCAGTATTGCTCTGTCTCTCTCTCTCTTTCGTTTTCTTTCTGTCTCTGTCTGTCCTTCTCTGTCTATCTCTTGCTCGCACTCTCTATCGCTCTCTTTTTTTGTCTCTATTGGTCTCTCTCTTTCTGTCTCTATTGTTCTCTCTCTGTCTCTATCACTTTCTCTGGGTCTCTCTATCGCTCTCTCTCTGTCTTTCTATTGCTCTCTATCTGTCTGTCTATTGCTCTTGTTCTGTCTGTCTATTGCTCTTGTTCTGTCTGTTTACCGCTCTCGTTCTGCCTGTCTATCGCTCTCGTTCTGTCTGTCTATTGCTCTCTCTGTCTTTCTATTGCTCTTTCTCTTTCTGTTTCTCTCTGTCTCTCTATTGCTATTTCTCTCTATTTGTCTCTCTATCGCTCTCTGTCTGTCTATCACTCTCTGTTTTTCTACGCTCTCTTTCTGTGTTTCTATGTCTCTCAATCACTGTCTGTCTGTTTCTCTCTGTCTCTCTAACGCTATCTCTGTCTCTCTATAGTTCTCTCTTTCTCTCTGTCTCTCTATTGCTCTCTCTGTTTCTCTATCACTCTCCCTCTGTCTGTTTCTCTATTGCTCTCTCTGCATCTGTTTCTCCATTGCTCTCTTTCTGTCTGTCTCTCTCTACCTATCTCTCTTTCTGCCTATCGCTCTTTCTCTGTCTCTTTATCGTTTTCTCTCTGTCTCTGTCTCTCTATCACCCTTGGTTGGGCAGTGTATGGTGCAGCTTAGTAGTGTATGCCATGCCTGAAGCACAGCAACACACAACCATAGACTTAAAATTGTAACTTTCAACCTGCCTGACAGATCCCTGAATGTATTAAACTCACATTTAATGATTTTACGGCACCGATGAGCACGTGTAGATGAATAATAGGAGATGCGCCACAAGGTCTGTTTCTAAATTCTTAACCACCAATATCCAATCCCTTGGGATTAGGGAGAGCTGCAGTACATGCAGAGGGCTTCTCTTAGATAGAGGACCCCCAAGAGAAAGAACAATGCGCTGTTAGAACAAAAGGCCCTGCGCTGGGGTCACGTGTCTCCACCGAGGCTCACGTGACACGGCACATGACCGTTATGACGTGAAGACACGTGACCGCAATGACACGGCGCAATGAGCACGTGTGTCATCTAATGACACCAACATCATACACCAAAGTTAAAGCAAAGGTGTCAAAATTTGGTGCAAGAAAAAGCATGTAGGCTTATTTATATTAGCTATATGCAAGGACATACCCTGATTTTGAACTACTTAAGTTTGGAATTTCTTAAATCAAGATTTTGCACTTTGTGAAACCATTGCTGTGGAACCTCATTAGATGATTAATGAAAAAGTGTACATTTTATGATGTAGGCTTGTGTGTTTGATTGATGGAGGTACATTTACCCTGCTTCTGTGGATGCTGATGTGAGTCATAAAATTAATTGTACAGGGTAGGCCATGAAAAAGCAGCCCGGCACCACACTCTTATGAAAGCTGTGTAAAAGAAAATCAGTTTTTGTTGCCCATAGCAACTAATCACAGCGCAGCTTTCATTTATTATACTGCTGAGGTGAACCTAAAGCTGTGCCATGATTGGTTTCTATGGGCAGAGCTGTTTTGATAAAAAAAATTGCACCACATCATGCTAAGATATACATATTTTATCATGGTGTGGTGCAATATATATATATATATATATATATATATATATACTGTTTTCACTAAAATGAAGAAATACATGGGATTTAAAGTATAGATTAACATTTAAAGAACCTTTCAGAAATAATTATTCCAGTCCTTAACCCCTCAATGCTACAGGATGTACAGGTATGTTCTGCAGCTTTGGGGTATGTATGGTGGGAGATCACAGGTCTATCCTGCTCCGTACAATGCAGGTGCTGGCTGTTTTTGATAGCAGCATTTAAATGACCTGCCGATGTTTGGGGGTCGTGTATGGCCTCCTGCAATGACATTTTGCATTGGTGAATGTTGTCAGAAGAAAAAATAAAGAACATCAGAATTGCGCTTTTTTGGTCACCCCTATCTCCACGAAAAGAAATGCAATAAAAAGCAATCAAAAAGTCGAATGTATTCCAAAATGTTACCGATAGAAACTACAGGATGTCCCCCCAAAAAATGGGCCCTCACACAACTATCTCGGCGGAAAGGTAAAAAAAGTTATGGCTGTTAGAAGATGGCGTTAGAAAATAATTTAAAAAAACGTAAAAAAAAAAGTAGTACAGCAACAAAAAAACGATACAAATTTGGTATTGTAGTAATAATACTGACCCATAGAATAAAGTTATTGTGTCATTTTTGTTGCAGTGTGTGAGTCGTAGAAACAAGACGCACCCAAAGATGGCGTCATTTATTTTTTTCCATTTCAACTTAGCATTTTTCAGTACATTATATGGCACATTAAATAGTACCACTGAAAAATACAACTCGTCCTCAAAAAACAAGCCCTCATATGGCTGCATTCTTAAGGGGTTAATATATTAGCACTACCTATAGAACAGGCCTGACATATATACGGCTTATAGTGAATATCCCTTCATTGTCATCATACTGCCACAGATGTCTGTCTAGTCAGTTAATAGCTTTGGGACACTTGATTAAAACCTCCTCACAGTCTTCAAACTGAGGTAAAGTGATATTGAATTCTGAATTCCCTGCAGTCATGGTTAGATCACTCCCACATTTAAAGAGAGTTCTATAGGTAGTGCTAATATATTAAGGAGTAGAATAATTATTTCTGAAAGGTTCTTTAAATGTTGATCTATACGTTAAATTCCATGTGATATTTCTACCTTGTAGTGGATACTGTAGCAAGCAGTTTGATTAACTTACATATGCTGCATGCAGCGTACAAGTTTTCCTATGATGCCTAGGAAAAATCTGGAAATACTGTATCTTGCATTTAATTTTCATTTTTCATTTTCACTTGTCAATCACTGTCAGAATATGCTAGTGAGTGATACAACACTAAGCCAATTCAAATATATGGCTATATTGCAGTTTTGTTTTCTAGGAATTATCGATATTTAAATGCTGCTGATAATTGGAAAAGAAAAATCCTAATTGTGAGCAGTGATAATAAAAGCGCAAAACTGAAGAGAAGCATTTTAATGTGTCAATATAATCAATTACCACACATGATAACAAGCCATGATGAATTTTCTAACAAGGCTAAACGTGAGATATTGTATATCCACTGGGTCTCCAACAAACTCACACAGTATGATTTATTCAGCAGGCAGAGGGGGAGAAAATACTGGAAAGACAGCTATGGCAGCATGGCTCCTAGAAAACAAACTATTGATCATGTTAAAATCCAGCATATTCGATACTTCGTTGCCTCCGATGTTGCCTCTTATGCAATGGAATGCTGGCTAACACTTGTCTAGTTTGCCTGCAAGCTCATGTGAACTCTGAATTGTATGGCCAGCTTAAAGTGGTTTTCCATGAAAAAATTATTGATGACCTCTCCTCGGGACAGGTCATCAGTTGATCGGCTGTTTTTGCAGATTAACTTTTTAATAAAGCAATACGCACTTTATTGGATTGCTTTCTTTCTACATTGAACTCTGACGTCTAGCCCATGTATCATTCCTGCACTCCTTCGAAATGAAGGTTTTAGTCCGACACACATATACACAGTGAGCATCCTTTCAAATTCTACATTACTTATTACTCGAGTACTACATTACTTGGAGAGCTCTACTCGAGTAACGAACCCCATTGACTACAATGGGAGACTCGAGCATTTTTGAATGTGGGACGCTGGGTCACGAGCTTTTTTTTCTTTCTCTCTCTCTCTCACCCTCCCCCTGCCTGCCAATGACGCGCGCTGCGTCGCGGCAGGTAGGGGCCAAAACAGGCACGTCACAGCGGGGCGGGGTCGAACACGATTTGATGCTCGTTCGAGTAACGAGCACCATCGAGTACACTAATACTCGAACGAGCATCAAGCTCTGCAGAGTATGTTCTCTCAACTCTAATAAAAGGTAAATGTAGGTTATTGTGTGGCATGTAAGATGGATAGGTAGATAGATAGATTAGATAGATAGATAGATAGATAGATAGATAGATAGATAGATAGATAGATAGATAGATAGATAGATAGATAGATAGATATGTAGTGGCCCAGAATGCATATTCCTGGCCCCCTCCATAAACGTCATACATGTCATGTCTTTTGTAGATGCGCTGTGCAAAGTGGTCTAGTCATTTTGTTATGTGTATTGCACAGCTGCAGCAAGTGAGAGGTTAATGTTTGCATGAGACTGGGAGATGCCTGCAATGTATCAATATTTGTCTACTCATGTGGTATATAAGAGTTGATAAATATGAGTGAGTTAGAGAGTTCCATTTCTTCTGGGTTCCTAGTAAGAGTGCCAGCCACATGGGGGTACTTTCAACCCTCACATGGTGAAGAATAGAAGAGGAAGAGCAGTTTCTGAGGATCGATATGCCCATAACTTTAATAGATGCTCATTTACTATCAAGCGGCCGAGCAGGCTGCACACTATCTTCACATCTCTATAATTTAACCATCCTGGTGATACAGCCCCCAAATTAAAGGGGTCTGTTGAAACGCGTTGATGGGACAAAGGGGAATTATATCAAGTTAACCCTATGTATCCAGTGATTAGTCTAGAGAATTAGATAAATGACAGATCACATAGGACAAAGATTTACCAAAAGAGATAATTACTGGGCAATTTATTCTATCAAGTAGCACCTTGATCGGGGTATACTATCTACTTTACATCTGAGAGATACTGACCAGGAGAAGTGGATGTAGAGCATGCTATTAGTATTCATATCAATATAATGCACACAACCCTATTGGATATAAGACATAGCGGTGTGAAGTATGTACATCTCTAGCTACTAGTGTTCATGTCAGTGCAATGCACACAACCCTGTCTGATATGAGACACGGGGGTGTAGAGTATGTACATCTTTAACTACTAGTGTTCATATCAGTGCAATGCACACAACCCTGTCTAACATAAGACACAGGGGTGTGGAGTATATACATCTCTAACTACTAGTGTTCATATCAATGCAATACACACAACCCTGTCTGATATAAGACACAGGGGTGTAGAGTATATACATCTCTGAGTACTGATATTGGTGCTTAATGGAGTGTCAATCCGCTTACCAGGAATAGGAGTAGCTGCGCCAGAACTTGAATAAAGGCAATTAGCAGCCCTCCTTGAGTATATATACCACTTATAGTGAAGAAACAGATATACTACTGTGGATTCAACTTGTTATATATTCAACAGTAGAACATTCTAGGTGCTACAACGTGTATCCTAAAAGATACACCTGATAGGTGAGAGTAATAAATATCTGCATAAATATTGCAGTTATTACCTCAACCTTTATTTGGTTTTTATAATAATTTGTTGACACGTCAATTTTTAATGATTTGAATTAAAGGTTATATTTTAACTTTATTGGTCCTTTCGGTGATAAATTTAATAGTTATACTAAGAACGTTACTGTCACGGTGATAAATATCATTGTGCCTTGTATTAAGTTCCTGTCAAGTAAAGTTTTGCCAAGCCCTGACCATTCCCAGGGACGTTACACAAGTCTTCGGCTCATTTATTTACTGCCGAAGGTCATTCCGGTGGGTAACGGAATGGTGGCGTCATCCGTGACAAATTTAACGCTTGTTCACATGTTTATTGACCATCCCTCTCCTAGGGGTGTCTGGAAGAGGCCCTGCACTGCCCTGGCCGAGGCTACGTGTGTCCCTCCAAGAGAAGCCTGGTAAGTGCTGCCGTGACAAGCATCCACATTACCCTCCTAGCTCCTCAACGTATGCCCAGCGTCTGGGGTCCCCCTACGTCATGTTGCAGATAGATAGATAGATAGATAGATATTGGATATACAGATAGAGAGGGATAATTTTACTGTCCCAATTGACCAATCCAGACATATCAGAGTACTTGTACAATAAATCATGAAACAAAATCCCTTTTACTTAACCTCTGCAAATTACAGTGCGATTGTCAAAGACCCTTATTTTGTGAAGACAAAAAAGAATGAAGGTCTATGCATAGCTTGTAGTAAAACATCTAGGAGACAGCTGGCATTATTACTGAAATGAAATATAAAAGGAATCCTTTCATTACAAGAAGTAGTTACCTTAAAATATTCTTTTTGTGCACTTGCCAGAAATACAGATTGGGTTTTGCATATTTATTGATAGTTCAGATGACACTAGAGTATGGGCTCACAGTGCAAGAAACATTTTATAAGATGACCCAGCACTATATTAAAAAGCAATTGATTTGCTTCCATTGAAATGTTCGTTTGTGTTTTAAATAGAACCCTTTTAAAAAGTCATGGATCGAACATAATGGAGCTTAAGTGATTAGTTAAGGGAACATAATATAATGATTTATAGTAACTGTAATCGGGTGTACAAATTGGAAGACATTAGCTTACTGATCGTTTTCTGTATGGGGGCAGGGGTGGAGCATAACACATATTCTCTTTCCTGTAAATGTATCTTCTATATACTTCTTTTATGATAATGAAGATGGTTTCATCCAATACCAATTAACAATCAGCATTAGTTTCTATGTGCCACTTATCAGCATATTTATGGAATGACTGTACTACAACTCAAACATGCTAAGCATTGAAATCAATCATTGGTAAAATATTTAGCAAGAATGAACTCTAATGCAGCTTATCAGTAAAAATTGAACTTCAATGGCTAATGTTAACAAGAGTTTTTTTATTATATTCTTTATTTATTTTACTGTACATAATATCTGAGCAAAACCCACATTTCTCTCATCACACCATACAAAATATATACATTTTATTATATAAAAACATGGTGTTATACCCTGATCTGTATACTTGAAAAAGGCATCTATATACGCCGAAACGTGTAGTATGTATTTGAATAAAAGGTTATACAAATACCTGCGACTGCTGGGTCTCATCTGCATTACTAAACCCCCGGATCCTGAAGCGTGGAGATTTTTTGTCCATTCATCTATTCTTCAACCAAGCCCTGCTAAAATCTCAGAGCGACTGCTGGCTCCCAGACGCTTTACCAGACCATCTAGACATTGGACAAGGACGACTGTTTTTTTATTCTACAAGCTGACATGGACATCAGGTGCAGGTGGATCCCTACTCCTGTGGGCTTTCCACCTGGCCCCGGGTGAATATTCCTTTTTCCATTACTCTACATTTAAGTCTCCTAACGAGGATCAGAGGTGCTGTTCTAAGGCTACAATCAAAGGTGATGGTATTCCATTCATGTTCAACCTCTCCTCCATGTGTAACCCAACTGTGCATAGTACCCTAAATCTAACCCTGGTCAAAAGCCTTGAATGTGTTAGGTGAGACCAAAGCCCTGACTCTAGATGCCTCATATGGAGATTGGATTTTTCAAAGCAACTGGTGGTTTTTGCAGGTCACAGAATGAACTTGGCTTAATTTCCAAGTCTTATAGTTAACAAAGAAGCTGTCTTGATGCTGCAGTTTGGTACAGGAGGTCTTGATTGGAAATTTGATCTATTGTATTATTGAATGTAAAATTATTGTTTCTTGTATGTTCCTGCCTTAAAGCATGCCTAAACTTTCAGCTGACATTTCAGAATAAGTTATGTGTGTACATAAGGAATAACACTATTTCTGACCATTATATTATTTGCATCCTCTAATTTTCCCCTCTGTAGGTTCCATTTCCAATTCTCAGTTTTCCCTGAGCTAGTGAGTGGAGATAAGTTGCTATGTCCCTTGGTGTAAGCACCGAGTCGTGACCGACTCCTAGAGTGATGTCACATAGTGATGTTTTCTTGGCAGACTGTTTTTGTGGGGCGGTTTGCCATTGCCTTCCTTAGTCATCTTTACCCCCCAGCAAGCTGGGTACTCATTTTACTGACCTCAGAGGGATGGAAGGCTGAGTCAACCTTGAGCCGGGCTACCTGAAACATGCAGGCATTGAACCTGCAACCTTCAGGTCGTTAGCAAGAGCTTAGGACTGCATTCTGCTGCCCTAACACTGTACGCTGCACGAGGCTCAAGCTGATATGATATCTCCATATATAATACACAGATAATAAAGGAGTTTCTGTCCCCTATCTCTATCTGTCATATACAGCAGATGCAATGTGGAGGACATAGTAGAGAAGAGACGTATTGAGCAGTGTACATATCATTACAACAAGAAAAGCCGGCTCCTTAAAAACACATATTTTACTCTTCTGTTATTTTAAAAAATCCAGCTGTGATCAAGAGAGAAGTGTTTTTCGAAACACATCTGAGTGTAAATATGGTACCTACAATTTGTGATTTTATGGTTTACTTAGAATAAAAGAAGTGTTTTTAAAGAGGCGGCTTTTCTTCTTTTTGATGCTATTTAAGCTATTTGACTCATGGTCAGCCTGAGCTCCTGAAAAGCTTCAATCCGGGTAAATACTACTTACTAACAAGATGAAGATAACGTTGTGTTATGTATTTTGGAATACATGTGATTATACTAGATATGAGACAGGAAACACTTAGTATTAGCTAAAGCAATACGTCTTTATGTGTGCCTCTTTACTTCTCTCTCACTTGGCTCCTCCTCCCTCGCTTTTCCATAGACTTCAATGAGCAGTATATAATCTGAATTGTCTGTGGGGTGGTCATTAATATATCTACTGATAGTAAGTAGGTATGCATTTTAGGCACTATTTTGCATTCTTGCATCACTTACATTACCACATTGATTACTTACCTGTTAATTAGGCCACCCAATAGAGGAGTCCTGTTTAACTATTTGTTTGTTGTGCTTTGTAATAATAAATACTGTTGTATAAAACAGAGAGGAGTATTATATAGGTGGTATTAGTGTAATATGTCAACACCAGATGTGTGGGCATGACCGAGCTAAGGTAGAAGTAACGCCCAGGTCATGCCCATAGGTCTCAATTGGCTGTGGCGTATCCAGCTTGACGAAGCTGCCGAAAGCTTGGTGCATCATAGGGTGGTCGGTAACGGCTTACATGCAGCGATCTATGTTGATCACGGCGTGTAAAGGGTTTTTCACAGAGGGAGGGAGCTCCCTCTGTTTTTGGTCATCAGACTCCTGCGATAAAATAATCACGGAGGCCCAATGGGTTGTCATGGCAATTGGACACCAGACACAAGTGTCCTGCTCTGCCATCAGCCCCGGCAGTGGGAGAGCTGGCTGTCAGTGATAGCCGGCCTCCCGCTGCATCAGCTTGGGGGTGCTTTGGTGCAGTGACCCCTGCTGTTAACCCCTTACATGCTACGATCTATGTAGATGTAAAGGGTTTCACAGAGGGAGTGTGCGCTCCCTCCGTGAGGCCATTAGACTCCCCCGAGAAAAATCACGGAAGGCCAACGGGTTGCCTTGGCAACAGGACGTTAGATACAGGTGTCCTGCTTTGCATTGCCTCCACCAAGCTCTCTCTCGCCAGCTCGATGAAGGAGTATGTTTTCTGCAGCCAATCTGCAGCTGTGGGCGTGACATGGGCGTTACCTCTAGCTCAGCCTGGTCACACCCACATTTCCGATGGAGATATATTACACTAATACCTATAGAGGTGATACCTTCATTGTCTAACCAGAAAAATTAATTATGCAAGCTTTCAAGGTTATTTAATGCCCCTTCATCAGGCTTGCCAGATTATAACTGAGGAAACATGTTACACAAGAAATCAGAGACCGTATGATTAGCTTACATTTAAAGCAGACAGGATAACAAATAGAAGGAAAGGTGAAGTGTGTAGATAATGATAAACTAAAGTAACACAACTAAGGTTTATGTGCAAGATGAAAGGGAGAGAGTTGATGATTGAAGACATCGCCAATTAAGCTGATGGGTGTAAAGTGTCCATATAGCCTGAGGCAATGTTCAGACCATGTGTTAATGTCTGGAAACTCCTCATCAGTTTCAATTCACATATTTCCCTGTTTCTGTCATTTTTAAATAGTCATAAAGCGGCCAACACAGGAAGGTCAATCACTTCTGGCATTGGAACCTTAACTGAGAATATCTTTGGCTGGGTTGCAAATATTCTAAAACCCCTAGTGAAGTGCACACCCAGCTATGTCCAGGATACCACAGACAGTCTATGTAAACTGTCAGCCCTGGGTCCACTACCAGAGGGCACTGTAATAGTAACTAGTCTTCATTTGAGAAAGACATATACCCGTCATCACACTGTCTCTGATCTATTGTGTATAAATTTGTTTCCTCAGTTATAAACTGACAAGCTTGATGAAGGGGCATTGAATAGCCTTGAAAGCTTGCATATGTCATTTTTCTGGTTAACCAATAAGGGTATCACCTCTATAATACTTTTGTCTTTTTTATAGAACAGTATTTATAGGGGATCCATTATAATGTAAAAAATTCTTCACTTACCTATCTTCTTCTGGCTCCTCCAGTCCATAGGGTCACATAACCACAAGCTGGCCGAATCTTCTCTTTCCGGTGATGTAGCGTCCATTTGATTCATCTTACTTCCTGCATGGCAGTGTATGCTACATTACTAGTGACATAGTGTTTACTACCTAGCAGGAAATGTTGAGTCCTCAGCAGTCTGTTTTAGCGCTCAGGCATGTAATATCTACGCAAGTGCGCATGCACAGTGTTTTGCCGCAAGTGTTTATGGTTCTATGTCTAGCATATGAACACTTACCCATGACACTGTTCATGCGCACTCGCATCGATATTCTATGCCTGAGTGCTAAAACAGGTTCTGATCACACAGTGACAGGCTTTGTCTGTGTGACTGATGCCGTTCACTAACCAAGCAACACTTTCACTTACTAATGAAGGAAGCGCACACTGGTTAATGTAGGTGCCTGTCGCACAGACATAGCCTGTCACTATGTGACCAGAGCCTGTAGTGGCCAATGAGCTCTGCGGAGAAGGAAAGTGTTCATTACTAGAGATGAGCGAGCACCAAAATGCTCGGGTGCTCGTTACTCGGGACGAAATTATCGCGATGCTCGAGGGTTCGTTTCGAGTAACGAACCCCATTGAAGTCAATGGGCGACCCGAGCAATTTTGTATATCGCCGATGCTCGCTAAGGTTTTCATTTGTGAAAATCTGGGCAATTCAAGAAAGTGATGGGAACGACACAGCAACGGATAGGGCAGGCGAGGGGCTACATGTTGGGCTGCATCTCAAGTTCCCAGGTCCCACTATTAAGCCACAATAGCAGCAAGAGTGCCCCCCACCCCCCTCCCAACAACTTTTACTTCTGAAAAGCCCTCATTAGCAATGCATACCTTAGCTAAGCACCACACTACCTCCAACAAAGCACAATCACTGCCTGCATGACACTCCGCTGCCACTTCTCCTGGGTTACATGCTGCCCAACCCCCCCCCACGACCCAGTGTCCACAGCGCACACCAAACTGTCCCTGCCCAGCCTTCAGCTGCCCTCATGCCACACCACCCTCATGTCTATTTATAAGTGCGTCTGCCAGAGGAAAAGCAGGCACACACTGCAGAGGGTTGGCACAGCTAGGCAGCGACCCTCTTTAAAAGGGGCGGGGCGATAGCCCACAATGCTGTACAGAAGCAATGAGAAATCCAATTCTGTGCCACCTCCATCAGGAGCTGCACACGTAGGCATAGCAATGGGGAATCTATGTGCCACACACTATTCATTCTGTCAAGGTGTCTGCATGCCCCAGTCAGACCGCGGTTTTTTATAAATAGTCACAGGCAGGTACAACTCCGCAATGGTAATTCCGTGTGCACCCACAGCATGGGTGGCTCCCTGGAACCCACCGGCGGTACATAAATATATCCCATTGCAGTGCCCAACACAGCTGATGTAACGTCAGCTGTAATGCAGGTGGGCAAAAAATTAATTGGATTACACTGTAGGCGAGGGCCCCAAAAAATTGGTGTACCAACAGTACTAATGTACGTCAGAAAAATTGCCCATGCCCAACCAAGAGGACAGGTGAAACCCATTAATCGCTTTGGTTAATGTGGCTTAATTTGTAACTAGGCCTGGAGGCAGCCCAGTTAAAATAAAAATTGGTTCAGGTGAAAGTTTCAATGCTTTAATGAGCATTGAAACGTATAAAAATTGTTTACAAAAATTATATGACTGAGCCTTGTGGGCCTAAGAAAAATTGCCCGTTCGGCGTGATTATGTGAGGTTTCAGGAGGAGGAGCAGGAGGAGGAGGAGGAATATTATACACAGATTGATGAAGCAAAAATGTCCCCGTTTTTGATGGTGATAGAGAACGATGCTTCCATCCGCGGCTGCAGCCTACGTATTGCTTAGGTATCGCTGCTGTCCGCTGGTGAAGAAGAGAAGTCTGGGGAAATCCAGGCTTTGTTCATCTTGATGAGTGTAAGCCTGTCGGCACTGTTGGTTGACAGGCGGGTACGCTTATCCGTGATGATTCCCCCAGCCGCACTAAACACCCTCTCTGACAAGACGCTAGCCGCAGGACAAGCAAGCACCTCCAGGGCATACAGCGCGAGTTCAGGCCACGTGTCCAGCTTCAACACCCAGTAGTTGTAGGGGGCAGAGGTGTCATGGAGGACGGTGGTGCGATCGGCTACGTACTCCCTCACCATCCTTTTACAGGGCTCCCGCCGGCTCAGCCTTGACTGGGGAGCGGTGACACAGTCTTGCTGGGGAGCCATAAAGCTGTCAAAGGCCTTAGAGAGTGTTCCCCTGCCTGTGCTGTACATGCTGCCTGATCTCCGCGCCTCCCCTGCTACCTGGCCCTCGGAACTGCGCCTTCAGCCACTAGCGCTGTCGGATGGGAATGTTACCATCAGTTTGTCCGCCAGGGTCCTGTGGTATAGCATCACTCCCGAACCCCTTTCCTCTTCGGGTATGAGAGTGGAAAGGTTCTCCTTATACCGTGGGTCGAGCAGTGTGTACACCCAGTAATCTGTAGTGGCCAGAATGCATGTAACGCGAGGGTCCCGAGAAAGGCATCCTAACATGAAGTCACCCATGTGTGCCAGGGTACCTGTACGCAACACATGGCTGTCCTCACTAGGAAGATCACTTTCAGGATCCTCCTTCTCCTCAGGCCATACACGCTGAAAGGATGACAGGCAAGCAGCATGGGTACCCTCAGCAGTGGGCCAAGCTGTCTCTTCCTCCTCCTCCTCATCCTCCTCAAGCTCCTCCTCCTCAACGCGCTGAGATATAGACAGGAGGGTGCTCTGACTATCCAGCCACATACTGTCTTCCCCCGGCTCTGTTTCCGAGCGCAAAGCGTCTGCCTTTATGCTTTGCAGGGAACTTCTCAAGAGGCATAGCAGAGGAATGGTGACGCTAATGATTGCAGCATCCCCGCTCACCATCTGGGTAGACTCCTCAAAGTTTCCAAGGACCTGGCAGATGTCTGCCAACCAGGCCCACTCTTCTGTAAAGAATTGAGGAGGCTGACTCCCACTGCGCCGCCCATGTTGGAGTTGGTATTCCACTATAGCTCTACGCTGCTCATAGAGCCTGGCCAACATGTGGAGCGTAGAGTTCCACCGTGTGGGCACGTCGCACAGCAGTCGGTGCACTGGCAGATTAAACCGATGTTGCAGAGTGCGCAGGGTGGCAGCGTCCGTGTGTGACTTGCGGAAATGTGCGCAGAGCCGGCGCACCTTTCCGAGCAGGTCTGACAAGCGTGGGTAGCTTTTCAGAAAGAGCTGAACCACCAAATTAAAGATGTGGGCCAGGCATGGCACGTGCGTGAGGCTGCCGAGCTGCAGAGCTGCCACCAGGTTACAGCCGTTGTCACACACGACCATGCCCGGTTGGAGGCTCAGCGGCGCAAGCCAACGGTCGGTCTGCTCTGTCAGACCCTGCAGCAGTTCGTGGGCCGTGTGCCTCCTATCTCCTAAACTGAGTAGTTTCAGCACGGCCTGCTGACGCTTGCCCACCGCTGTGCTGCCACGCCGCGCAACACCGACTGCTGGCGACATGCTGCTGCTGACACATCTTGATTGCGAGACAGAGGTTGCGTAGGAGGAGAAGGAGGAGGAGGAGGGTGGTTTAGTGGAGGAAGCATACACCGCCGCAGATACCACCACCGAGCTGGGGCCCGCAATTCTGGGGGTGGGTAGGACGTGAACGGTCCCAGGCTCTGACTCTGTCCCAGCCTCCACTAAATTCACCCAATGTGCCGTCAGGGAGATATAGTGGCCCTGCCCACCTGTGCTTGTCCACGTGTCCGTTGTTAAGTGGACCTTGCCAGTAACCGCATTGGTGAGGGCGCGTACAATGTTGCGGGAGACGTGGTCGTGCAGGGCTGGGACAGCACATCGCAAAAAGTAGTGGCGACTGGGAACTGAGTAGCGCGGGGCCGCCATCATACTTTTGAAAGACTCCGTTTCCACAACCCTATACGGCAGCATCTCCAGGCTGATAAATTTTGCTATGTGCACGTTTAACGCTTGAGCATGCGGGTGCGTGGCGGCGTACTTGCGCTTGCGCTCCAACACTTGCGCTAGCGACGGCTGGACGGTGCGCTGACAGACATTGGTGGATGGGGCCGAGGACAGCGGAGGTGAGGGTGTGGGTGCAGGCCCGGAGACGGTAGTGCCTGTGCCCTGAGAGGGGGGTTGGATCTTAGTAGTAGGTTGGGGCACAGGGGGAGAGGCAGCGGTGCAAACCGGAGGCGGTGAACGGCCTTCGTCCCACCTTGTGGGGTGCTTGGCCATCATATGTCTGCGCATGCTGGTGGTGGTGAGGCTGGTGGTGGTGGCTCCCCGGCTGATCTTGGCGCGACAAAGGTTGCACACCACTGTTCGTCGGTCGTCTGCACTCTCAGTGAAAAACTGCCAGACCTTAGAGCACCTCGGCCTCTGCAGGGTGGCATGGCGCGAGGGGGCGCTTTGGGAAACAGTTGGTGGATTATTCGGTCTGGCCCTGCCTCTACCCCTGGCCACCGCACTGCCTCTTGCAACCTGCCCTGCTGCTGCCCTTGACTCCCCCTCTGAAGACCTGTCCTCAGTAGGCGTAGCAAACCAGGTGGGGTCAGTCACCTCATCGTCCTGCTGCTCTTCCTCCGAATCCTCTGTGCGCTTCTCCCTCGGACTTACTGCCCTTACTACTACCTCACTAATAGACAACTGTGTCTCACCGTCATCGTCCTCCTCACCCACTGAAAGGTCTTGAGACAGTTGCCGGAAGTCCCCAGCCTCATCCCCCGGACCCCGGGAACTTTCCAAAGGTTGGGCATCAGTCACGATAAACTCCTCTGGTGGGAGAGGAACCATTGCTGCCTAATCTGAGCAGGGGCCTGAGAACAGTTCCTGGGAGTCTGCCCACTCCTCAGAATGTGTCATTGTAATGGAGTGAGGAGGCTGGGAGGAAGGAGGAGCAGCAGCCAGAGGATTCAGAGTTGCAGCAGTGGACGGCGCAGAACTCTGGGTGGACGATAGATTGCTGGATGCACTTTCTGCCATCCACGACAGGACCTGCTCACACTGCTCATTTTCTAATAAAGGTCTACCGCGTGGACCCATTAATTGTGAGATGAATGTGGGGATGCCAAAAACGTGCCTCTCTCCTAATCCCGCAGCAGTCGGCTGCGATACACCTGGATCAGGAGCTCGGCCTGTGCCCACACCCTGACTTTGGCCTCCGTGTCCTCGCCTGCGTCCACGTCCTCTAGGCCTACCCCTACCCCTCAGCATGGTGTATTACCAGTAGTGCAGAAACAGAACGCTGTAATTAAATGTGCCGCTTATTGGCCTGTGGTTGGAGGCTGACTTCGCTTACGGAACGCCAGGAAATAATTTTGCGCTGTAACACTTAGCTGGCTGCGTATGAATTAGGGGGACAACTACCCCCAGCAGAGACCCAGTACACTGAGGACAGTCACAGGCAGCCCAAATAGATTTTTTTTGCACAAATGTTTTTGGAAAGGCCCACTGCCTATATACACTGTATATGTCTTCTGTCCCTGCGTCACCACTACTGGCCCTGGAGTTTGTAAAATAACTGCACACTGTTGCACTGTCGACTGGAATACAGCAGTGATTTAACAGCCAACACAGAGCCAGGAATTAATTTTGCGCAAGCCTGCTGTAACACTTAGCTGGCTGCGTATGAATTAGGGGGACAACTACCCCCAGCAGAGACCCAGTACACTGAGGACAGTCACAGGCAGCCCAAATAGATTTTTTTTGCACAAATGTTTTTGGAAAGGCCCACTGCCTATATACACTGTATATGTCTTCTGTCCCTGCGTCACCACTACTGGCCCTGGAGTTTGTAAAATAACTGCACACTGTTGCACTGTCGACTGGAATACAGCAGTGATTTAACAGCCAACACAGAGCCAGGAATTAATTTTGCGCAAGCCTGCTGTAACACTTAGCTGGCTGCGTATGAATTAGGAGGACAACTATCCCCAGCAGAGACCCAGTACACTGAGGACAGTCACAGGCAGCCCAAATAGATTTTTTTCCACAAATGTTTTTGGAAAGGCCCACTGCCTATATACACTGTATATGTCTTCTGTCCCTGCGTCACCACTACTGGCCCTGGAGTATGTAAAATAACTGCACACTGTTGCACTGTGGACTGGAATACAGCGGTGATTTAACAGCCAACACAGAGCCAGGAAATAATTTTGCGCAAGCCTGCTGTAACACTTAGCTGGCTGCGTATGAATTAGGAGGACAACTACCCCCAGCACAGACCCAGTACACTGAGGACAGTCACAGGCAGCCCAAATAGATTTTTTTTCCCAAATGTTTTTGGAAAGGCCCACTGCCTATATTCAATAAATATATGTCTTTTGTCCCTGCCTCACAATATATGTCTTCTGTCCCTGCCTCACAATATATGTCTTCTGTCCCTGCCTCACAATATATGTCTTCTGTCCCTGCCTCACAATATATGTCTTCTGTCCCTGCCTCACCACTACTGGCCCTGCACTATGTATAATTACTGCAGGGCGCAATGCTCTGCACGGCCGATATACAAAAAAAAAAAAAAAGTGCAACACTGCAAAAAGCAGCCTCCACAGTACTGCACACGGTTAGATGTGGCCCTACGAAGGACCGTTGGGGTTCTTGAAGCCAAAAATACTCCTAACACTCTCCCTATAGCAGCTCCGGCACTGACAGCACTCTACCTCCTCTATGTCAGAACAAATCTGTGGCGAGCCGCGGGAGGGGCCGATTTTTATACTCGGGTGACACCTGATCTGGCCAGCCACTCACTGCAGGGGGGTGGTATAGGGCTTGAACGTCGCAGGGGGAAGTTGTAATGCCTTCCCTGTCTTTGTATTGGCCAGAAAAGCGCGCTAACGTCTCAGAGATGAAAGTGAAAGTAACTCGAACATCGCGTGGTACTCGTCACGAGTAACGAGCATCTCGAACACGCTAATATTCGAACGAGTATCAAGCTCGGACGAGTACGTTCGCTCATCTCTATTCATTACCAAACAGTGACCCAGTGGTCTTCATACAGAGACAGAAGTGATTACACAGGCAGAGAGATCAGCTGAATTTCTGCCCAACAGTGTTGGGCTGCAAATGATGGCATTGATCGCCGGAGATCGTACTTCACTGCACATGATCATAAGGCTAAAAAGGAAGAATACTTAAAGCTCTGTGCATTATCTTGCAATTAGAACCATGTACCCCTTTAGAGGAATTTGTTTGGGAAGTGATGCCATGAAAAAGCCAATACTGTGCTGCAGAGTATTCACTTATGTATCAGTGGAATGAATTATGTAAAGCCTACATAAATCTGCTATATACATTATTGTCCTCACATAATGCCCTAACTGACAATAGTCCAGATTAAGGGATGGAGTATATAGTGCTCATACATTTAATTCCTCAGATAAACTTTACAGTATTTATTGTAAGTGTTGTATTAAATGGTGATACATTTCTTCCAGTTTTCATTGACAGATTGGCATTCTTAGAGCTACGAAAGAATTCTTATCATTCCAGCTCTGTAAAAGATTGTGATGCTGTAACATTGAAAGCTGAACAGAATAGGATATGTAGACTTTTCCACTCACTGGTTGCTATTATCAGCTGTATGTAACAGTCTACTGCTTGTCACTTCTATCATTAAATAAAAGGAATTCTAGTGAATACTGGTCTTTGGTGATAAGTAACTACACTGAAGAGAAGCAGAAGAACTTTAATAAAAACTGTACAAAGAATTCTAGAGATATAAAATGTACTTACAATTTTAAATTAAAACCTTTAAATATTTTACCTATAATAGAGGCTAAACTTACAGTATAAAGTTTCTGGGTTCACTTCCTGACCCACTTTTGAATGTTGATAAATTTGCTTTACATTGTGCGCTAACTAGACTCCCAAAGTTACCTGGGTGGTCTTCCTGGCACTCCAAGTCACTTCTCTGAACACATCCCCTTCACTTTGAGAGACTCCACTGCTCTTGATCGGGAGGATAGAGCTAAAAGAACTGATGGTTTGACGCTACACTCTAAATATATGCGCCATGCAGGGCTTTTTGGGATTTCCCTTGACATGTAGGACCTGATCATTCTTAGGTTTCCAACTGTCTGAATTTTTCAACCAGCCAAACTGATGAAGGGGTGTGACCTATTATTGTACCTTGACGCCACCAGAAGCTAGGGGTTTGATAGGAGGAATGTCCCTCTTACACCCCCAGCTCCCGATAGGGTGAAGGCACAAAGGTCCTAGCTGCACACTGTACATTGATTACTGGCTGCCCTGCAGCCTTAGGCTGATGGTCACTTCGCTTCTTAGGCTTACATTATGAGCTGTAAATGCTGCCATGTTACCGCTGTAACATGCCAGCATTAACATCTAATAATGTAATCCGAAGAAGTGAAGTAGCAGGGCAGCCAGTAATCAATGCACACACTGCAGCAATCACTGTAAGCAGACCACCCGTTCCCAACTCTCGGCTGGCCACTGCCTTGCTGCTGCATCCCGCCAGCTCTTGCAGCCTCTGTGCTCGCTGACAGCTGCTCCCCCGCTCACCTGAATGTTGGCGCTGGCCACGCATGTGGTCTGCCTCCGTCGGGACAGGCTGCCCCCTGGCACCTCATTGTCCCCTCCCGCCTGCTCCCTGGCTCAGTGCTCCCAAAGTGGTCCGCCACCGTGAGAGCTGTCCAGCAGGCGCTTGTGTCTGCAGGGTTGCACCTCTAGGATTTGTTGTGGCCGGTGCCTCGGTCACGATGACAACTGCTAAGGCAGCTGGGCTCCGCAGTTGCCAATCTTTAGTGCCTACCAGGACCTACAGGATCAGCACATGTGCAGCCAATCCCATTCAGTGGGCGTAACTCCCCTGTCAAGCTTGACTGCACCAGGACTTCCTGTTGGCGTCAAGATACAATAATACCCTGGCACATAATTTAATAAAGGAGACGTTTTACACTGCATTATCTTTTATCTCTAATATATTTATGTATATTTAGAGTGTTGTGCCAAACCACTAGATCTCTTAGCTATATCTTTCCATTCATTCATGCCCACCTAGGTGCTGCGTTATCTGGTAGGCAGTGCCTCTCTTATTACTAGCACCAATAAAACCCCCACAGTCATAGGGTGTGTTTACACAAGCGTGTTTTTGTGCGTACATACGCACGCACAAAAACACGCTTCTATTTGCAACAATGCATTCCCTATGGTGTGTGCACATGTCCGTACAATGCTGCTGGCGGCTCCATTGAAAACAATGGTCTGCCGGCACCCCTGCATTCTTTTTCAGGGAAGGGCTTTACATATAAGCTCTTCCCTGAAAAAGAAAAATTTTAGTGTAAAAAAGAAAAAAATGCAGGCATTCTCTTCAATGGAGCCGCTGCTGCTGCCGGCGGCTCAATTGAAGACAACGGTCTGCTGGCACTCCTGATTTGTTTTTCAAGGAAGAGCTTTACACATAAGCTCTACCCTGAAAAAGAAAAATTTTAGTGTAAAAAAAAATAAATTACTTACCTGTCCGCCACTGCTGTGTCCCCCGCGAGGATGAAGAACACATCTGCCACATGCGGCAGATGTTTCCTTCATCCCCACTAGTTAAAAAAATTCCCTGCTGCTACATCTGTTACACACGCGGCTGTGCCCCCGCAGCTGAAGAGAGGTGAGTATCTATTTTTTTGTTTTTTAAACCACTTTTACTTGATTTTCAGGGAAGGGCTGATATTCAAAGCCGTTCCCTGAAATCAATTGCCGGCAGCAGAATGCTTTACTGCAGCTGACATGTGTGACAGCTGCGGTAGAGAATTGAAGAATTCCTCTGCTGCATCTGCCACAGATGTGGCAGATGTAGCAGCAGGGAATTCTTTGAACTAGCGGGGATGAAGGAAACATCTGCCGCATGCAGATGTGTTCTTCATCCCCGCGGGGGACACAGCAGCGGCCGACAGGTAAGTACTTTTTTTTTTTAACACTACTTTTAATTGGCTTTTCAGGGAAGGGCTTATGAAGCCTTTCCCTGAAAAGCCATTCACGGCTGCTGGGGCTCAGCGGCGACTTCTGCCGCTGTCCCCGGCTCTGCACTGCTGTTTTGAGCTATCAGCAGCCGGGGATTTAAAATCCCCGCCTGCTGGTAGCTCTGATTGTGATTGGCTGAAGTGCTTCAGCCAATCACAATCAGAGCTACTAGCAGGCAGGGATTTTAAATCCCTGGCTGCTGATAGCTCAGAACTACGGAGCTGGGGACAGCACTAGAAGTCACGGCTGAGCCCCGGCAGCTGAAGGAAGGTGAGTATTGATTTTTTTAATGCACTTTTTAAAATGGCTTTTTCAGGGAAGGGCTTATGAAGTTCTTCCCTGAAAAGCCCTTGACGGGGATGCCGGCAGCAGGATTCTCTACCGCAGCTGTCATGTGTGATAGCTGCAGTTGAGAATTAAAGAACTCCTCTGCTGTATTTGTCACAGATGTGGCAGATGTAGCAGCAGGGAATTCTTTTAACTAGCGGGCGTGAAGGAAACATCTGTCGCATGCGGCAGATGTGTTCTTCATGCCTGCAGGCGTCACGGCAGCGGCGGAGAGGTACGTTTTTTTTTTTGCACTATAATATATTTATTTTTCCTGAAAAAGAATGCAGGTGATTATTTGTTTATTTTAGTGGCTTATGGCAGTGCTGTATTCATTGCCCGGTTAATCAGGTGATGTTTACTGGAGAATAATTTAACTGAGAATCATCTACTTATTACTTAACAAACATATCACTGAGTATACAGCTAAGTATACAGCTCAAGAAAAAAAAAACTAAAACAACTCTGGGTAGATCGAACAAAAATGGGCTGCATGGAAAAAATGCTGGGGAAAAAAAGCAATTACTACATCAGAACCACAGATCCACTGTTTACAATATGCCAAACAACACTTAGAGAAGCCTCAAAACTTCTGGAATAAAATAAGTTGGCGTGATGAAACCCAAATTAAACTTTATGGTCATAACCATAAATGCTGTTGGGAGAAAAGTCAACAAGGCCTATTAAAGGAAGCACATCCTGTGTCCTGAAGAAAGGAGATGGGGAGATGTTTGGAGCATCTTATCAGAAAGTATAGGAGATGAATTTGCATTCATCGGCACAGAAGCTTTGTCTGGAGTACCCTTGGAGTATTCAATGTGACCATTATCCGAAACATAAGGTCAACTTGAACCTTCAGTACTGGCTACAGCAGAAAAAAGTGGAGGTTCTGGAGTGGCGATTACAGTCTTCTCACCTCCAGATCACTGAATCGCCTTGCAGAGATTTCAAACATGCAGTTCATGCTAATTAACCAAAGAATTTACAGGTTTTTCTATAACTAATGGGCATTTTTATCTCACGAGAAAATGATGGATCTCATTCTGTTCTATCACAAAGACCACATGCTATTATTGATGGGAAAGAATGCAATATACAACATTAAGGACTAAGAGTATGTAAATATTTGAACAGGAGCTATTTATTATTTCCTCCTATTGCTATGATGTGTATGGCGAGTATGCAAATTTGACATGTATAATAGTTTAACTTGAAACACATTAAAGATAACAGATGTGTTTCATTTGCTCACTTATGTTTTCTTGAAGAATGGTACTTATCTTACAAATTCTGCTTGTGATATGTAAACCTATGAAAACAATTGTATCTTAATAAGTTGACCCTATTTGGCATCTATTTTACTTGGGTGACAAAAAAAAGAGAATGAGGAGTACCATGTCTGTACCTAAACGTATAAATATGAGGAAGAATCCAGATGAGTATTTTAGCCCCTTCGTGACAGTCATATGGCTATATGCGTCCTACGCCCTATGCAGTTGGCACATATATAGCTGCACCTTTCATCTTCTCTTGTTGGTCTCAGCAGCCTTTGTGCTCTTCTTCACCTCTCTCCTGTGGCTCTTCCTGCACCTGCCCAGCATTATCTACTGGGCAGATAATGAGATGATAATGGGCAATCAGAGATTGTTGGAAAAACAAACTCTCCTCCCTGCTAAGCTTCTGCCACTTTCCCCACAGTGATCTCTAAAGAACTAGAGCAGAGCTGTAGAAACGGCCATAAAGACAGGCATAAAATCATACATGTAAAATATGTGCATGTGTGTGTGTGTGTATATATATATATATTACACATTTTATTTGGTGATACATTAAATTCTCCTCTGTAATTTAACCCCTTCATATCTGCTAATTTATTTCTAGGACTAAAAGATATTTAAAATTTACAGAAAAAAAAAAACTTTTCTCAGACTAAGGGCTTATTCAGACGACCGTATATCGGCCGGTATTCACGCCGGCCGATATATGGCGTCCCTCTCTGCACGGGGAGGAGGCTGGAGGAGGCTGGAGAAGCCGGGAGCAGTGCACTGAGCTCCCGCCCCCCTTCTCCACCTCCTCCCCGCCCCTTGGCACTATTTGCAATGAGAGGAGGCAAGGTGGGGGCAGAGCTAAGTTCCACCATTGCAAACAGTGTTGAGGGGCGGAAAGCAGGCAGAGAGGGGGCGGGAGGTCAGTGCACTGCTCCCGACTCTTCCAGCCTCCTCCCCCTGCAGAGAGGGACGCCGCATATTGCCCGGCGTGAATACCCGGCCGATATATTGTCATCTGAATAAGCCCATAGCATTGCAAAAAATGTAAAAATTAATTTAGCTGCATACGTAAGGTGCAATTGATTTAAAAACTACATCATTAATCCCATAAATAAAAATTGATCAAAAAGTAATCTGTATCCCAAAATGGTACCAATAAAAATTAAAAGTTATGCCTTAAAAACCAAGCCCTCATCCAGCTGCGTCAACCGAAAAATAAAAAAGTTAGGGCTTTTACCCAATAGCATTTTTTTTTAACGCTGCAAGTTTGTGCTTTTGCAATTTTTGTGCAATGCAATTTTAACATTAGAAAGTTCCATTGAAAAAAACGTAGCGATATTGCAGCGTTAAAAAAAATGCTAGTGGTTAGAAGCCCTTATGGGAGTCAAAAGATGCAAGCAGAAAGCAATTTAAAAAAAAGATATTTAATTGTTTAAAACTACTACATAAAAACCTATATGTTTGTTATAGCTTTAAATATACTGATCCCCAGAATAAAAATATCATGTCATTTTTACTGCACTGTGACTGCCATAAAAACACCCCCCCCCCCCCCCCCCGCAATGGCACAATTGCAGTTTTTTTCTGCATTGCGCCCCACTTTGAAATTTTTAAAAGTCCTTCGATGCATTATATGGAATGCTAAATGGTACCAGTGAAAAGTACAAGATGTCCAACAAGCTGATTTTTGGAAAGCATGGATACCAGAATTGCAAAACGTGACCTGGACAAAGGAGCATCAATAACTCTTGGTCATGAAAGGGTTAAAGTGATATGTATTGGTTGATCTCCTGCTGATGCAGAAAGGTCTTATTTAGAGATGAGCGAGCACCAAAATGCTCGGGTGCTCGTTACTCGGGACGAAATTTTCACAATGCTCGAGGGTTCGTTTCGAGTAACGAACCCCATTGAAGTCAATGGGCGACCCGAGCATTTTTGTATATCGCCGATGCTCGCTAAGGTTTTCGTTTGTGAAAATCTGGGCAATTCAAGAAAGTGATGGGAACGACACAGCAACGGATAGGGCAGGCGAGGGGCTACATGTTGGGCTGTATCTCAAGTTCCCAGGTCCCACTATTAAGCCACAATAGCGGCAAGAGTGGGCCCCCCCCCCCCCGCACTGTCAGCGTAAAGATCGTTCTCCTCTGCCATAGCTGTAACAGCTGTGGCAGAGAAGAACGATGTTTGCCCATTGAATTCAATGGAGCCAGCAATACAGCAGATTCCACTGAAAGCAATGGGCTGCCGGCGATCGCAGGATGAATTGTCGGGAAGGGCTTAAATATATAAGCCCTTCCCTGCAATTCATCCAGAAATGTGTTACAATAAAAATATATACCGGCATATAAGGCGACGGGGCGTATAAGACGACCTCCCAACTGTCACCTTATACGCCGGCAATACAGTGGAGCAAAGAATAAAAATCATTACTCACTTCTTCTGACGTTCTGCGGCGCTCCTGCAGGCTGTCGCTCCCTCCTGGTTCCCGGCAGAGCATTGCTTTCTGGACGCAGGGCTTGAAATCCCCGCCTCCAGAAACACAGCCAATCACAGCCATTCAATGACATCATTATCATTGGCTGTGATTGGCTGAAGGCACGTGTGTTTCTGGAGGCGGGGATTTAAAGCCCTCCGTAGAGAAAGCAATGGTCTGCCGGGAACCAGGAGGGAGCGACAGCCTGCAGCAGCGGCGCAGAACACCAGAAGAAGTGAGTAATGATTTTTATTCTTTGCTCCACTGTATTGCCGGCGTATAAGGTGACAGTTGGGGGGTCGTCTTATACGCCGGTATATATTTTTATTGTAACACATTTCTGGATGAATTGCAGGGAAGGGCTTATATATTTAACCCCTTCCCGACAATTCATCCCGCGATCGCCGGCAGCGCATTGCTTTCAATGGAGGCGGCTGTATTGCTGGCTCCATTGAATTCAATGGGCAAACATCGTTCTTCAGAGAAGAATGATTTGTCTTCTATATGTTCTCAGTGGGGTCGGCGCTGCTGCCGCCGGCCCCATTGAGCGCATATAGAGAAGAGAACAGAAATCGCAGATCGCACATAGGTGCGATCTGCGATTTCTATGGCCTAAGAAGGACCGTTGGGGTTCTTGAAACCTAAAATACTCCTAACACTCTCCCTATAGCAGCTCCACCAAGATACCACTTTCCCTGAACTAATGTCAGAATGCATCTGTGGCGAGCCGCGGGAGGGGCAGATTTTAATACTCGGGTGACACCTAATTTTGCCAGCCACTTACTGCAGGGGGGTGGTATAGGGCTTGAACGTTGCAGGGGGGAGTTGTAATGCCTTCCCTGTCTTGCTATTGGCCAGAAAAGCGCGCAAATTTCTCAGGGAAGAAAATGAAAGTAACCCGAACACCGCGTGGTGCTCGTTACGAGTAACGAGCATCTCGAACACCCTAATACTCGAACGAGTATCAAGCTCGGACAAGTATGCTCGCTCATCTCTAGTCTTATTGTTGTTAGCCACTCAGAAGTAAATGCATGAATTTAGCAATACAAAGACTGAGGCCTCCCACACATGAGCATGACGTAATTGCGCCCTGGAAGGAGTGCTAACACATCGTTTCACGATCATAACCACATTCCTTTACTGTGCTTTTATGCGCTGCCAGGCCTATTCAGATTTGCGCGGGACAACCGCGCCATGTTTGAACAGTCTACTCAGTACACTGGGCAGCTGACTCAGTAGGTGGGGCAGCCGACCTAGAAGGTGGGTTAGCCAACTTAGTAGGCCAGCTAGTCTAATTAGTATCTAGTGTTATCAAATAACAGTGTGAAATTGCGCCTTCAGTGCGCAATTTTGTTCGGGAAAAGCATTTACGCACCCCAAAGACTCCTATGGGGTCTCAGGTGCACAAATGTGCATAAAATTAGACCACGTTGTGTGTTTTTTTGTCCAGCGGAAATGCGGACGCAAAAACGCTCCAAGTGAGAGAACCGATTGAAATCAATGGGTTTTAATGGATGCAGTTTCTGCACCCGAATTTCTGGGTGTAAAAACAGGCGCAAAATTGTCCATGTGCAGGAGCCCTGAATAACAGAAACCTGTCTTTCCAGATATGGCAAAATTTGGTAATAGAGTGGACACTTCTTTCATATGATATAAACTATTTCTAGCATACTTGGAATCCACTAAAAATGTAACTTAAAATATTCAAAATTAATATTCTACTTCAAAATCTTCAAATTATGCCCGTAACCACCAAGCCTTGTGCCTTGTACTGTGATCGTCAAGCCATGCATCTCCTATTGGAATAAAGTTAACCCCTTGATATCAGCCATATGGCTATATACGTTTTAACTACACATGCTCCATGCAGTTAGGATGTGTATGCTGTATATAGAGTACTAAGAAACTGAGCCCACTCAATACATGGTGGGTATCAGCTGTCTTTGACAGCTGACACCTGCCTGCAACAGCCACAATTAGAGATAAGAAGGATCACGACTGTTGATCCTTTAAATACTGCTGTCAATTCTAACAACAGCATTTAACTGTCCGAATTGATCAGGATTTAAATGTCCTGAATGTTCCCTTCATGATCAGATTATGGGGGATTCTGTCCAGGTGCCATGGCAGCCTGGAGCCTTCTGAAGGCTCTCTAGGCTATTTTGATTGTTTGCCTGATAAGGTGTGCTTGTGGCGCATCTTTAATAGGAAGTCTGTTACAATACGGTATAATGCAATACCATAATATTGCATTATACCGTATGTATAAGTTCAAATCCCTTACGGAGACTAAAATTAACTAAAAAAAATAAGAAAAGACTTTTTATTTACTCTAAAAAAGCAAAAAAATATTAAAGGTTAAAAAAAAAAAACTTTTCCAGTCGCCACATCAAAAAATGAAAGAAAATAAAAAAAATTGTAAAACTTGATATCCCTCTGTTCATAAAGAATACATTTTTTTAAAAATATCATATTATTAGTCCAGCATGATGAACATTATCAGAAAAAAAAATACGCAATGACAGATTTTGCTTTCTTTGATCACCCTGCCCCAAGTGATCAAAAAGTTGTGTGTACCCCAAAATTGTATCAACAATAAATGAAAAATAAAAAAGTTATGGGGGTCAAAAGATGGTGACAGAAAACAATTTTTATGAAAAAAATGTATTTTATTTTTTTAAGAAGCAGTACAAAAAAATTATATGAATTTGGTATGACTGTTACCATGTCAATCCACATAATCAAGACTTGTCATTTTTACTGCACCATGAATAAAGTCCCCCCACCCCTCCCCATGGTGCATTTGCTTTTTTTCTCATCGCGCCCCTCTTAGAAATTTTTAAAAGTCTTCCAATGCATTAAGTGTTATCATTGAAAAATATACTTTGCCCCTGCAAATATAAGTCCACTTGTAGATATTTCTCTGGAAAATACAAAAATGTATTCTTTTTTGAAATTTGGGATTACCAGAACTGTAGACTGTGGCCTGGAAACATGACTTGGAGTCTTGGTCATGAAAGGGTAATATTTAGAGATGAGCGAACCTACTCGGCCACGCCCCTTTTTTGCCCGAGTACCGCGATTTTCGAGTACTTCTGTACTCGGGCAAAAAGATTTGGGGGGCGCCGTGGGTGAGTGGGGGGTTGCAGCGGGGAGTGGCGGGAAGAGGGAGAGAGAGAGGGCTCCTCCCTGTTCCCCGCTACTACCCCCCACGCTGCCACGCCTCCCCCCGCCCCCTGGCGCCCCCCGAATCTTTTCACCCGAGTACTGAAGTACTCGAAAATCGCGGTGCTTGATCGAGTAATTACTCGAAACGAGTATGTTCGCTCATCTCTAGTTATATTCAAAACAACAGCTATGTGTCTGCCTCTTAAGAAATGAACCTTTTACAGGTTTGCTTTGAATTGTAAAGAATATTTCGTTTCTAGCTTGCGATATGTATAGAAGCACATTAAACAGACTTATATCTCTTCGTTTGGCAATTTGATGAAAACTAATTTACAGGTATGTGTGCACAGTGGATAAAAATTAAATTAGAGCAGAAATGAAACCTTTCTAGAACTAGTTAGATAGAAACTCTTGTTCAAGAATGGCTGAGAAAGTCTGTAACATTTTTCAGTAGATTGAGGATAATGGATATAGCATTAAGAAGGCATGTACAGTACAAGGAAATTGAAAAATCAATAAAGGAAAAGGGAGAGGTGGATTGTAATAAGAAAGTGAAGCTAAGAATAACTGCCATGAAATGGCATGTGAGGTTAAACGATGGAAGAACTTCTCAAGTGCTGCAAGCAAGATACATGAGTGGATTAAGCCTCGAGGTTAATAATGTTAAACTTGTATTGTTAAAGAACACATACAACAAAAGATCATAAACTCTTGGATATGATGTGTAATTATTTTTTGTCCACTGTAGACAGTGTCAGAGTGTACTGGAAAGCAAAAAGGAATACAGAAAAAGGAGTACATTTTAAACTCCACTCTTATAAATTAATGAAATTTTGTATACATACATTTATATTCCATGAGCAGATTAGTATTTCACCACACAAAGGTAGACAAAGTCTGGAGTTATATCTCTAGGAACCTGAGTGACAAGAAGCAGAAAGTAACAAATGGTACTCACCTTTGGGAATTGTTGAAAAGTAAGCAGAACACTGAATAAGAGAAGATTAGTGGAATTACCATCCTTTTTTGTATGGCTTTGTTCCCACGAGTGTATATCAGCCTGCCGTGGCAAGCCAATATACGCTACGATCTGATGCATTGGATTCCAATTCATCAGATCACATGGCCGTATTCCCGTGATGTAAAGCGCCTGGCCGGGCCAATGTAATGCTGGGCACTTTAATGTCGGGTCTAAAAGATAGTCCTGGAACTATCTTTTGGGCCGGAATATGTCAGCCACTGCAAGGGCTCCTATGGGAGCCAATGACAGCAGCCGGAGAAGGGAGGTGGGATGGAGTTTAGCAGCATGACTGCTAAACTCACACCCTCTTCTCTCCTCCCCTTCGGCTGATTGCAATGGGAGGGGGCGGCATGGGGGCAGAGCTAAGCACTGTCCCGTCCTGCCTCCTCCCATTGCTGGCTGCAGACAAGCTTAGCTCTGCCCTTGTTCCACCGCCTTCCATTGCAAACAGCCAAAAGGGAAGAGAGAGGAGGTGAGACGGGAAGGGGCAAGAGCTTTGGGTTATATGCGCCAGGCCAATGCCGTCTGAGTGTGCGGACAAACGTTAGATTTGTGCGCCCGTTCATCAGTTTTTACTGCTCAGATCGTAGCATATATGTGAAAACAGCGACCAATATATGCTCGTGGGAACAAAGCCTATGACTGTATAAGGGTGCATAAATATGTGGAGGATTTTTGTGCAGATCCGTGCCAAAACCCACAATATTTGGTTTGGATTTCGAGGTCGATTTTGACATGGATACACAGCATATTTCACTCTTTCAATTGAAGAGATGAAGTCTGCTGCAGATTCATGTCAAAATCCACACCAAATGGTGCATATTTTTTTGCTGCAAATCCTTAGCAAATCCACTAGTATGAAAACAGCCCTACTGCTTATTCACATGACAGTATTTTTCATCAGTATTTTGTAACCCAAAACAGGATCGAAAATACGGAATAAATGCAAATCTTTCCATTATACTTTCTCTCTGTGTGTTCTACTCCTGGTTTTGGCTCACAAAATACTGATGAAAAATGATGAGACAGGGATTCTTATAAGATTTAGCCAAGGAAGGACAACTCCATTACATTCAAGCTGGATGTCAATACTCGAACTTGGGAACTCACGTGCTCCATGCGGCGACTCTCCCTGGTGAGCTATTTAGCCTCCTGCGCAGCTTCCCTGCTTAACCTTGACCATTTTTTTTTGCTCCTGTAACCCAGCTCCTGACTGCTCTACCCTGTTTCCTTGATTGTTCACCTTATGTAAACCTGGCCCTGTTCCACCCTCAGCGCATGATTATTGTGCTCTTAGCCTTTTGTCGGGATCTGCTACCAACTGCTCCTCTCACTACAATTACTGCTTCTATGTCATGACCTCTGGCTTCACCCTGACTATGCTACCTGCCTGCTTCTTTTGTACCACAACTGACACTGGCAGTGTACCCACTTCTGACTTGCCTGATTACACTATCCACCCATACCGGTTGTGACTAGGGACTCCAAACCTGATTGCTACACTGGAGCCATTGCTTCTATGAATTACTGCTTCTATGTCATGACCTCTGGCTTCACCCTGACTATGCTACCTGCCTGCTTCTTTTGTACCACAACTGACACTGGCAGTGTACCCACTTCTGACTTGCCTGATTACACTATCCACCCATACCGGTTGTGACTAGGGACTCCAAACCTGATTGCTACACTGGAGCCATTGCAGCCCTACCTACTTAAGGATGAGTAGAAAGGGAGTCTCCTCACTGTAAGAGACCTTTCACATGGGATGGAATATTCCATAACAGTGTTGAAGAATATGTCCTCCTGCAGAATATTCCGCACCAAAATCTGGACTGCTAATGTGCTGATTTTGATATGGAATGGAAAATAGCTAAATTCTGCTCGTAATTTCTCATCAAAATCCATAGTTAGCCTGTGAATTTTGGTACAGAATTCCAGGATGTCCCATTTGAAAGATTCCTAACTCTGCATGCATGCTGGGCTCCTATGTTGAAATGTGTTAGCTACTTGTTTGATTATAAGTGGTAATAATGAAGGAAATGTAGAGCAGCTCATAAAAATTGATAAATACTGTCATGTACTTACTACTGTAAGGCTCTGTTCAGATGAGGTCGTTGTGTGTGGTTAAGAAAAGCATTGAAACCGCACCCAAAAACCACAAGCTGCTTTGGGCTGGTTTCACACGTCTGTGATTGGTGAATGGCCGTGATTGATTCATCGAGTGCTATCTCTGATTGGCTGAGCAGCGTTGCTTGAGAAACAATCACAGCCAGAGCTTCCTGGAGGCAGGGATTTTGAATCTCCAAGCCAGGAAGCACTTGCTGAAAACTACAAGCAAGTCTCCAGAGCTGAAGAGCACGGCTGACTTGACAGCGGCTGTTAGGTGGTGGTTATTTTTATTTAATTTTCATGTTGCTAGGGCTTATTTTCAGGGTAGGGCTTATATTTCAAGCCCCTGCAAAAAATCCTGGAAAAAGAGCACTACAAAGTCATGTAACTTTGTAGTAACACAAAATTGTGATATTGCCATGAGAAAACGCACAGATATCGCACAGAACACAGATGCAATATCGCTGCAATTTTCTCATGTGAAAGAGCCCTAACAGTGATTTGCCAAGGTATTCTGTACAGTTCCATTAAAAACTACAATCACACTGAACACCACATTAAATCATGGAAAAATTATGTGATTTTTGGGGTGTAATTTTTAATGTGGTTTTAACTGCACCTTAAAGAAAACCTGTCATTACCTTTAAGCCCAATAAACTATTTTATATTGGGCTCAAAGGAGAGGGAATGGAAAGTCTGGGGAGCTGTGTTTAATACTCACCCATTCTCAATTCCTGTACTGTGTCCTCTTGAAGTGGTGCGCACACACATTGTGCCTCTTTTCAGCATGTTCTGTGCATACTCTCTCATTCATCTCTATAGGACTGATCCAGCTGAAAAGAGTCATGTTGTGTACATGTGTCAACTTTGCAGGAACATAGAGCAAGTCCAGAGAATCGGGTAAGTATGATACACAGCTTGCTATTCCCTTACCTTTGAGCCCCATAACGTAGATTATGGGGCTGAAGGGTGATGACAAGTTCCCTTTAACTACCCCATCCGAATACACCCTAAGAAGTTAGCATGGCAGTGATATACTACAATACAATAGCCTTTATCAGGCTTGATAAAGGCTATTGTATAGCCGAAACGCGTTGTATACACGTTCCAATAAACATTGCCTTCTGAGAACCCAAGAATCTACTCTCTACACGCCGACCAGGATTTTAGGGGTGTCAACATCACTGACACCCCTACGAAGTAAGTCAGCCTTTTGCCTATTACCTATCGAACCAAATATACTGGAGCATCAAGGCCTTTTGCTTGTGTATATATTGATGAAAGCTGCACTGTGATTGGTTGCTATTCCTTATACTGCTGAGGTAACATGAAAGCTGCGCTATGATTGGTTGTTATTTCGTATAAGGCTGAGGTATAATGAAAGCTGAGCTGTGGTTGGTTGCTATTTTTTTATACTGCTGAGGTAACATGAAAGCTGCGCTGTGATTGGTTGCTACTTATACTAATGAGGTTACATGAAAGCTGTGCTTTGATTGGTTGCTATTTCTTATACTGCTAAGTTAACATGAAAGCTGCGATGTGATTGGTTGTTACTTTCTAAACTGCTGAGGTAGCATGAAAGCTGTGATTGGTTGTTATATCTTATACTACTGTGGTTACATTAAAGCTGCGCTGTTATTGGTTGTTATATATTAAACTGCTGAGAGAACATAAAAGCTGTGCTGTTATTAATTACTCTTTCTTATACTGCTGAGGTAACATGAAAGCTGTGCTGTGATCGGTTGCTATTCCTTAAACTGCTGAGGGAACATAAAAGCTGTGCTGTGATTGGTTGCTCTTTCTTATATTGCTAAGGCAGAATAAAAGCTGCACTGTGATTGGTTGCTATTTCTTATATTGCTGAGGCAGAATAAAAGCTGTGCTGTGATTGGTTGCTATTTCTTATACTGCTGAGGAAACATGAAAGCTGCGCTGTGTTTGGTTGTTATATATTATACTGCTGAGGTAACATGAAAGCTGTGCTGTGATTGGTTGTTATATATTATACTGCTGAGGTAAAATTAAAGCTGCGCTGTGATTGGTTGTTATATATTATACTGCTGAGGTAACATGAAAGCTGTGCTGTGATTGGGTGTTATATATTATAAAGCTGAGGTAACATGTAAGCTGCGCTGCCATTGGTTGTTATATATTATACCGCTGAGGTAACATGAAAGCTGCGCTGTGATTGGTTGTTATCTATATATATAAAAACGAATGTATGTCTGTCTGTCTGTCCTCGCAGCAACGCGAGTATTGACATATAAATATACAACTTATATATCCAATAAAGTTTGTATATAAATAAATATTAATATAACACATTATATATATATATATATATATATATATATATATATATATATATATATATATATATAACAACTCATAATCTCAACAAAACAATATTGCTCATGTTAGCAAAAAAATCAGCACCATATTGATGTTATGTTACTTATAAGGCTTGAACTACACAGTGACTTTTGCCTGCAACAGGGGTTACATGACCAAAACGTCCTATGTAGCCTTCCAACCACACACTCACATCGATATGAATGAAGCCACAGATTATCATGAGTTGCATGTCACAAACAAAGCTTGATAGATTTTTGCAATCTGCAACCTGCAGTTTTGCCCAGCTGTGATTTGCACTGCAACCCCATTCACTTCAATGTGCTTGCAAGGTTGCAGGGCTGCAAAAGTCGCCAAAAGTCGTTGTGCAGTCCTAGCCTTAGGGTTCTTGGGAGTTTAAATTTAGTATACTCAGATTCTGAAATCTTTTTTTGTCCTGTCTTCTAATCTTTGCTGCATCTTATGGTCAGATTTCTCCTATCATTAAAAAAGCAATCCTTCAGTGATTGCCAATAGAATCATGAACAGCCAATTAATTATTCTAGAGTACTGTTTGTATTTTTGAGTACCCGATGAAGGGGTCAAAATTGTGTGGTCATTCCACCATAAAATACCTACTTCCTCCTTCCTAGTCCTATTATCATCTGCCCGGACACATTCAATTCAATATATTTTTTTATTACTACCATTTTTCCCGAAAATAAGACACTGTATTACATTAATTTTTGCCCCAAAAGAGGTACAGTGTCGTATTTTTGGGGGTGTCTTATACTTACTTAGCCGGAGGCGTCTAAGTCCCTCGCGCTCGTCTCCAGCACTGTAGCAGGCTGCCATGTCCTCAGCGTTGACACCACACTCTCTTTCAGGTGACGGGGCTTTGAATACCTCATTTTGCAGGGGAGAAACACTCCTGTAATAGCAGCATAATAGAATCGCTTATGTTGATGTGAAAAAATACAGCAGGAAAGATTGTCTCATTTTAAATTTCAGGGGATTGCCATGAATTCCCATTATCATGATGCACTATAGACGGCATTTTATAATAATCCATATTCAGTTTGTCTTCTGCTAATTGGATGGTGGAGGATTTGTCATTCGCATAGTTGCTTACCTAATTTGTAGATGACTGTTGATGAGAAAAGAAGTAAGCCCATTAAAACAACATATTGTTGATTTCCAGGCAAAAACTATTAATGACCTTTCTTGAGGACAGGTCATCAATCAAAATACTAACAACCACTTGTCTGTGAGTGAGTTACATGCTCCGCCCCTGATCACATGACAGTGATGTCATCGCCGTTCCTAAAACATAAAGCCTTTGGAGCCTGACAGCAACCACGTGCTTACAGGACCTGTGATGATGTCATCATCATGTGATCAGTCACCTGTGCTCTGACCTCTGACGCTGATCACATGACAATGACATCATCACAGGTCCTTCACTTTATTAGAAAACCTGCAGAGACAGACATCAGCTGTGTACTGTAAGGGTTGTACTTTGCTGGAATCTGTCTCCCTCAGTGTTTCTAGCACCACAGCTCCACATGTGGTTGATTTAGCTAGCTGAGTATGGTGTGCTCAGCTCAGCCAATCCTCAGGGTCTGTGCTCATATTTTATGTGTGTGCAAGTCTGGCTCTTATTGTCTTGGTAGTGTAAGGACCCGCAAGGCAATGAGGAGCCTTGTAGTGGCTTGTGGGCTTAAGTATGTTGACCAATATATGAATCAATATCTTGTACTTGTTATAGCTATTCCATCTGCTTATGCGTGTGGGAATGCTTGGTGAGTGTCTGAGTTATTGTTAGTCTCTGTTAGATCCTTGGTCACTTACCTTTCAAGATAGGGAGAGGGGTTAATTGGTGCTAGTTTCAACTGATGTTCCCTATCTTTGGTAACGTTCGCGTGGGCCGGTGCTCACTTGCCCACATGAACTTAACATGTGCTTACAGGACCTATGATGATGTCACCGTCATGTGATCATCCTCCAAAATGCTAGCATTCAGTCAGCAGCACACACTTTATACCTCTAATCGGGAAGTAAGGAAGATGCCCACCCAAGAAAGGATCTCGACCCAAAATCCAAATATCCAAGTGCACAAAAAAGTTCAAGGGCAGCATGGATGATGCAAACTTATTGCATCAGTCAGGATGCATCTTTGTTTCTCCACATAAATACTTATAAGGAGAATAAGTATTTATGTGGAGAAATAAAGATGCATCCTGACTGATGCAATAAGTTTGCACCATCCATGCTGCTCTTGGATATCATCATGTGATCAGTCACCGAGCTCTGAACTCCGCCCCGTATCACATGATGGTAACATCATCAGAGGTCTTTCTATATTTTGACCAACTCCAACCGTCATCACAGGTCCTTCAATCAGTTACATGTGATGATGTCATTCACTATATTATATTATAAGTGGCTCATTGCACCACCAGAAACTCTGGTACTATAAATAATGTGAATAGCTAATAGTTAATCACCTGGGGCCTGTCACTCAGGATTTCCGTTGATGACCTCTCCCGTCCCCTATGAGGCACATCTGACCCACTGTGGGATCCCAAGTGGTTTTGCCAGGAAACCCCTTTTAAGGGTGCGGGCAGACGAGCGCATAAACGGCGCGTTTTTGCGACCAAACGTATATACGTGACCATCTGAGGCAATGGTTTCGAATGTATTCGTTCACATGGGCGATTTTACGGCGCGTAAAAACGGCAATTCGAAAAAAACGGAACATATGCGACCGAAATACGCGCCAACGCATATTCGATCGCCGAAAAGACCGTTTGCAAAGTAGGAACAAACGAAAATACGCTTTCTAGCTCTGGTCGTGATCGGTGAAAAACGATCGCTCGGGCGATTATACGTTGCGCTCGTGCGAACGTAAATACGCCTACGCTCGTCTGCCCGCACCCTAAGACAGTTTTTGAGATTTTTAAGCTAGAATATCCAAGTAACAAGTAAAAATCCCCAAAATAATTCAGAATTTGTCTAAGGATGAATCTCTAGCACGTCTTACAGTTTTTCTGCTACTCAATTTGTGGAATGAATTATTTCTGCTGTATTATTTAATCTGTACATAGACAAGTGGGGCAGACAAGAACTAGGTCCTGTAAAACGCTAAGACGATGCCATACAAATACAAACTATAACATATCTTGTGGTTCTCAAGCTTCACCTGTGTGCAGCGCATTTATTAGATCTTGATTGGAGGAGAATGATGCACATGGGAATCTTTAATTAGTGAAAGCAATCAGTGCGCTGTTGAAGTGTGAAAGAATAAGTAGATGGCTGCAGTATCCCTGAAACGAGCTCCAGGTGTATTGAGCTATTGAATTTTAAGTGAAAAGTGGGCAATGTATAAGAAGAAATGATAACATCTGCTGATCATGACAATTGTAATTATATGCTTACCCTTTCAAAAAGTATCTGAAGTGGCACTATAGGCTCAGGGACTTGAAATTCTTAACTTTGGTACAAAATACTGTTGAGGCTGATAAGCATATATACAGATGGAGCAAGGTTAATTTGGAGTTGGAGCAGAAACAAAGGTCTGTGTTTAATCACATCCTTATCACTCACACAAAGTGCTGCATCCATAGAACAGCATACTATTTTTAACTCAACGTTATCATCAGTGGAGCAAAATGCATGCACCTAATATTCAGGTTCAGTTCCTTTAACACTATAATCACTTGGTGCATGGCACCTTCCTAATACGTGAACAGAAATAGTTCTTCTCTCCCATTTGCATAGTAAAACTTTAAATACTGATCATATTCTACTCTTCAAAACATCTTTTATCAGTGCATGGGCAATATGCAATAGTTAGGCTGGGTTCACACGGGGTGGAATTGTCGCAGAATTTCCATGCTGACTTTCTGCACGGAAATTCCGCCTGCAATTTTTATTCCAGGATAAAGTAGCAAAGTGGACAAAATTTTTGAAAATTCATCCACACGCTGTGGAGAAGCTGTTGCGGCAAAGACGCGATGAAACTCACATGCCACGCGGAATTCAAAGCCGCTACATGTCAATTTTATCACCATCTCCACTGCAGCGTAGCTGCTTCAAAACCCGGGGCAAATGACGCAAGTTTTAAAGCTGCATTTCTGCCGCAGAAATCTCATGGTATTTCCTTGTGGTCATTCCGTGAGATTTCCACAGGATTTACACCCTGTGTGACTGCAGCCTTTGGCCGTGGTCAGACGAGCGTGGTTTACACACTGCTAACCTATGTGTAAACCACTCTGCTGGCATGCAGGGAATTCTGCACATGAATGGGCTTCCCCTAGCTCAGTGGAGCAGCCCAGTCACACATCCGTGGTGCGGACAGCCTGCTTCCACTTTTCTCATAGTAGCCTGTGGTAAGCACCTTGAACAGCTCGCACCATGGAGCTAACAGGCGAGTCTGAGCTTCTAAAAAGGGTCTGTGTGAGGTTGCTATAGAAGCATGATTTCACACACTGCTGTAGCAGCATGTAAAACACGCTTGTCTAACCGAGCCCTTAGGGTGGCTTCACACGAGCATGTTTTTGTGCATGCATACACACGCACAAAAATACACGTCTATTATAACACATGCATTCCCTATGGTGTGTTCACATGTCCGTGTTTTACAGGTGCGTGCCTGTAAAGATAGGACATGCGTGCACAAAAGGGAATGCACGCATTGCCTTCAATGGAGCCGCGGCTGCTGCTGGCGGCTCAATTGAAGGCAATGGTCTGTCGGCACCCCGTAAATGTTTTTCAGGGAACAGCTTTAAATATAAGCTCTTCCCTGAAAAAAACCATTTTAGTGCAAAATAATTAATATATATATAATCACCTGTCCACCGCTGCCGTGTCCCCTGCATGTGGCAGATGTTTTCTTCATCCCTGCGGGGAAAAACAATTTACTGCTGCACCTGCCACATCTGTGACAGATGCAGCAAAGGAATTCTAAATCCCTGCGGGCAATAAAGAATTCCCTGCTGCACCTGTCACAGATGGGACAGATGCGGCAAAAGAATTCTAAATCCCCGAGGGAAATAAATAATTCCCTACCGCAGCTGTCACAGATGACAGCTGTGGTAGGGGATCCAGCTGTCGGCACCCAGTAATTGTTTTTCAGGGAAGGGCTTTAAGTATAAGCCCTTCCTTGAAAAACAAGGCAGAGTAGTGTAAAAAATAATAAACACCACATACTCAAATCCCTTTAGCTTCCGGGGCTCAGCCGCATCCTCTCATCAACGCCTGCTGAAAGAGCTGCTTGTGATTGGCTGAGGCGCTCAGCCAATCACAGGCAGCTCTCGCCTGTCATTCATTCAGCGAGAGCTGCCTGTGATTGGCTGAGATGATTGGCTGAGAACCTTCATACACGTGTGTTTTTGCATGTACAGAGGTGCGCACCTATGAACGCACCTATGTACGCACAAAAACACGCTCATGTGAAGCAACCCTTATAATTACAATTATGTAACTCTTGGGTAATGCTAGCTTAGTTCAGATATTCAAATCTTGTTTTTTTTTCCTCTATATTTGGTGTATTTGTATACATTGAACAGGTGGCCTTGACATAAACACCAAACATAAGGCTCCAAAATATGTAACTTCATGACATACAGTTGCACATCTCCAGTTGATGTGTACTTTAAAAAGAATATACACCACACTGTATGTGTTGTTCTGCATCACTCTAGAGAGCATGTTTCTACTGCACAAAGATCAGCAGGCGTATGCTTAACACCACTCCAGTCGAGACTTGGTATGGTGCATGGTGAACTTAGCCTTTCGTACAGCAGCTTGACCATGGAAACCCATTTGTTTTAGCTCCTAACAGACATTTCTTGTGCAAAAATGAATTTTGTAGTAAGCAATGCAATAGAGGATAGGTGATTCTTATGTGTAAGGTGTTTCTGAACTTGGTGGACCAGTACTGTGAGCTGGTGTGGTTTCCATTTTTGAAGGAAACCTATCATCACCTATGAACACCATTAATTAAGTTATGGTGCTCATAGGCCAGGTTCCGAGTACTCCAGGGATGTTCTCCAGGTCACTCCTGAAAGTTGCCACACAGACAGTGCAGTGGATTTAGCTCACCAGGTTGTGCATGTGCCTGCACACAGACTACAGAGATGAGTCTGCTGCACTGTCGGTGCATTGAATTACACAGGTAATTGTGTGGGAAAGGGGAGCATAAAAAGTACTCCATGAGACCTGGCCTATGAACACCTTCACTTGGTATATGGTGCTCATAGGTGATAACAGGTTTCCTTTAAGCCTGAGGCATGAATACTTCTATTTCTTCAATTGCAAATATTGTAAAGGGGGTTTTTAGGCAGCAGGGGTTTTTAGGATACACAGGGGTCAGAGAAGAGCCATTGCTTCAACCCTGAGTAGTGGCAGGCGTATCTCTCATTAATTTCAATGAAAGATACGCCTGCAATTACAAGCACCAGCCACTAAACAGGGGTCAGAGCAGTGGCTTCCGCTCTGACCCATGTGTGTCCTGCACTGACAGGTGGCTCTGCCTAGAATACCCCTTTAATAACTCTAAAAAAAACACTGCACACCCGCAGGGACATTCTTATCAGAGCTCAATCATCTTGTCTCAACATTTCACGTAAGGTTTTCCCTGTCTAGGTATTTTACCCTTACTTGCTTCTAGTGCTGAGCAAACTTTTTGGCCGGTTCACTGAAAGTTAGCAAAAAGTTTGGTCCAAATTAGTTCAAACTGAACCAAAAGTTCACCAAAATCCCTAAAACAGCTGAATTACACTGTATAAGAGCCAAAAAAAAGGCCATAAAAGACCTTTAATTGCTCTTAGACAATGTTATACACCAGTGTTAAAGACTAGTGTTGAAAACTCAACGAGTAGAACACTTTATTATGTAGAGCATTGCTAAAAACTAGGTGCCAAATCAAACTTGATGTAAAGTTGGACCCAAAACAAGGTTCTACTGGCTTGGCTTGCTCAATATCGCTTGCAACAATAATATATTTTTATAAAAATTGCAGAAAAATAAACTACATAAGCTGTGGAATTCTTTACAGCAGTACTTCCCACACTGCAAGACAGGCCATACTGGTGAAATGCTCTTTCCAAATTGTTGTTGAGACTAGTCCCACTGTCCGTGAACAAGCAATGCATAGTACTGGAGACTACGTCATCCAGGAAGACATTCTTCTGTGTTGGAGCACACTTCTCACTTCCTTCTCATGTCAGAAAGGGCAGCCCTGCGAAGAAGGTAGAGCTGTACAAGCCCTGTAGCCTGCACTGGTAGATCTGTAGCTGCTTGCCAGTTTAATGGTAATGCTTAATATCTGCAAAAAGCAAAGCTTCTTGAGCTGCACTTCATTACCTTCAAGTAATTCTTGTAAAACATTGGAATCTTCCCCAAATGTAAAGTGAAACTTTGACAAAGTACCTAATATGTAATATTTAATACACAGACCTTAGGAAATGCAATGTGTTATTCTTTCCAAAGGTCTTGCAAAATCCCTAGGGAACAGAGGAACAGATAATAAACTAAAAGGTCATACAAGCAAAATGGATTCTTTGTTCTGTAAAGCTTCTTTTTTACATGTAGACACTCCAATTCAGCAATATTAACTACAGGCTGGAAGAATTTCTTTAATTTACTATTATTAGATAGTACAGTTTAATTACATTGGAGACTCGTAACTTCCTAATGATTAATGTGTTTTTATCTTCCACAGCACATCAAGCTTTGTCTTCTTAATAATATGTAGGGAAGGAAAAAACTTAATTTATGTGAGTGAACAGTAAAGAAGTCTCATATATATATATATATATATATATATATATATATATATATATATATATATATATATAATTTATTTTATTTTTTTAGGGTGCATTTACACAAGTCCGCACTTGCAAATCTGTGATTTTTTTATGCAAGTGTGTTACATCTTGCGAGAAAAATACATTACAGCACTTGCGATTTTCACGTGCATGAAAAACATGCATGAAGATCACCTATTATTCCCTATGGAAGCAAAAATACATTACATTGCACTCACATGTACATGCGAGCATGATGCAACTTTTTCATGTCCTATAGTGAAGAATGGGTAATTCTTAAAGCGAACCTTCAGATCTGAAGAAGCAAACTGCTTCTCTGACTACCTGATGCTGCGCAGACTGTCCAGCACTGCTCCTATGGGCAGCACTGGTCAATCAAAGCAGTTGTGGTGTCTTAGGATGGCGTCAGACAGACGTGTTTCAGCGCATTATTGCATGTGGGAAAATCCCGCCTGCAAAACGCAGAGAAAAGAACCCATTGATTTCAATCGGTTCATTTGCACTTCTTTTTTTTGCGCCTGCTGTTTTTACAGGCATAAAAAAGTAGGACCTGCTCTATTTTGTGTGTATTTGTGCACCAAAGAGCCCCATAAATGTGTATCTGCACGCACTGGTATGCATGATCACGAATGAGTGCTGCCTGCAGAAATACGCACAGTATTTGCATATGCATGTTCACAAAATACACTTGTGTACTGCGTAAAACTGTTGCGTAGGAACAAGTGTATTTTGGTATATGCTAGTCTGACGCCACCCTTAGACTAATGATGTATAGTAATGTATAGTGTGCACTAAGTAGTTACAGAAGTTGATGTGGTCATTTTTGTTTCTCCAGGTCTGGAAGGGTGCTTTAAATGGAATTGCACATAGCAGGGCAACCGGAATCGAGCCTATATATTAAAATAAGAAAGTCTCTTGACCAATTTAGGTCCAGAAATGAGTATATGAGTTCGAGGCATTACATATGCATGCAACTCTTTCCATTGTAGTTTATTAGACTTATGAAATGTGAGATAGTTACCTCAACATTTGCCATCTACAGTGGAAAGAGCAACATGCATTGCCTCATCCTGTCTACTGTGCTGATTGAGTGGGAAAGTGACCCTCATCCTCCCAATACGTGGAAGTTCTGGAGGTGGAACTTACTTTGATTTATTATGGCATGTACTTAATATACTATAAATGTGTCAGATTGGATTACCCTTGTGGCCCTTGGAAGTGATTTAGTGTGGCAATGTGGTCCTCACACCAGAAAAATGTGTGCAACCCTTCTCTAGATCATGCAAACTCATACGCTGTCGAAGATGGCATCCCAGATGGTCCCATACATGTTTTGGCAACTAGGTAGGACATGGAAGTGTGACAATGTTGTGGAGGCATTCCAGTGACATCTTTGCTGTGTGTGGTGAACATTATCCTGCTGAAAAATGCCTCTTGGAAGCTGCCATGAGAGGAAACACATGTGGCTGCAGGATGTGCTGAGCTGTCACTGTCCCTCGTACCACTACTAGGGGTAACTGACTGTTGTATGCAATGGTTCCAGAAAGACCATCACACCAGCAGTGGGGGCAGTGTGCGCTTCATAGCAAAGGCAGGATTGAGGCACTCACCTCTAGGTCTCCAGACACAAACACAGCCAAACTAAACCTGGATTAGTCACTGACGGCATGCCGGTTCTACTCTGTAGCATTTCAGTTTCATTGTTCATGACATCAATGCAAACTGAGGCGATGGTGGGGAATGTCAAAGGCAGTACATGTAATGGGCATTGTGAAACCATATGCCCCTCAGCAAAGCATCTGGAAATGGTTCAGATAGACACAGGGGCCTGTAACTATGGTGCCATCTCTCTCTGGATGCTAAATGCTCTAAACAGTTGGAGCTGCTCATGCTTGTCGAACGATGAGATAATCCTCTCTGCTGGTGGATTGTCAAGGCTGGCCTGAGCCCGGTATCCTTGTGTGTGCCTTCACACATCTACTGGTCCTAACACCTACTAATGGTCTAATCAGAATGACTCAGGTGGCAGGGAATTTACTGATATGACCATCCAGCTTCTTGCATTCTAATAATGCTTTTGTTCTCAATATCTGTTAACTGGATCAAATCTCTTCGATTGCATCATAGATGCATATCTAGTGGTCAGCCAGCTCTTCACAAGTGGAAAACAAGGTCCACTGTACAAAAGTAGCCTCTGAGAGCCTTTTTATAGGCCAACGGTGGAACTACTTTTAGGGCCTCAGGTAAAAAGATTGTTCATCTAATCACACCACAACTCTAATCATTTACATATCTGTCTGAGATGGAAGTGCATACTGAATTTTGCAGCAAAACGGGAATTCCTTCTAGATGCTTGATTTTTTTTTTACAAAGAGTGTACACCAGTGTTTCCCAAACTGTGAGTTGGGTCTCACTTCTCAACTGAAAGACGACCCTCAGTTGTTGGTAAGGCACAGCTAGAGAGACATAATTATGCTCTATCCTTCACAGTCCTCTCCCCTGCTGCATCAGTTTGTGCTTTAGCAGCATAATTGACTCATTTGTTACTTACTGCAATATTATACTAGGCTCAAGAGACAAATAAAGGATACCGTATATTGAGTAATATTTTTAATTCTAGCATGGACTTTGAACAATAGCTATTTGGCTCAAAAATCACTTTTTTTCTGGCCGCTGAGGGCCCCAACAAAAAAAGGTTTGATTAGCTTAAATTTAGATTTATTTTCATTCCCTTATTAGCTCCCTTTTGCATAGTGCAGGTTTATAAGTTTTGTTTGCTAGTTTCTTTATTAGTTATAGTTAATCAAAGACTTTTTCAGAGTTTTCATTGTAAACTCTCACCTGTAATCTTAATGACTGATGCTAGGTTCATTGCCCTGTGCAACTTTTAACTATTACATGTCTATGGTCCGCTTAAGAACTGCATCTACAGCCCTCTAGCATCCTGCTCACAACACAATTCACTTATTTTGTATAAGTAGTGTATAGTTTATTGTATATACTGTTTCACGTAACATGCTCTATTTTTCTGCATATTTGCCACCAAATGTCCATACAGAAGTTGGGGCGCTTTCACGCAACAGTTTTTATATTCAGTTTTTTGTGAGCCAAAACCAGGAGTGGGTCCAAAATACGGAAGACATACAAATCTTTCCATTATACTTTCTCTCCACTCCTGGTTTTGACTCACAAAAAACCGAACATTAACCCTTTCCGATCCACTGTCTGACCTCTGAAGACATTATGATTTAAGGCTGTACAGCTCTGATGTTGCAAGACGTCCGTCGGGGTTCTCTTACTGTATATTGCCAGCCTCTCTGCTGTCGGAGCCCATCCGATGTGTCATCTCATGCAGTACTGGCTTTAGCCAGCATATAGCGCCGTTGTATAACAGCAGAAAAAGAGTAAGCCCCCTTGAAAAACCAGGATACAAATTGGATTGGAAAGGGTTAAAACTGCCATGTGAAAGCGTCCTTAATGGCGGATGCGCAAATGCACATGCAATACGCAAGGAGATACGAGAAACACTTCATAACTCCACTGGAAAAAGAAAGTATGTGGAACAATTAGACATTCAGTTGGTGTGTCTTTGCTTGTCACGCTCAAATGAAGACGCCTAGCCAGCGCCAAAAGTACAGTAAAGTATACTGATGCGCATTCAAAAAAGCATTGTCCATTCCGCACATACGCAGCACTCAGGCACTCAGAAATATGCTTACATCCGTGTGAAGCCAGCCTAGGACATACATTGCATTTGGAAAGTCTTCAGACGTTTTCACTTTTTACATTTTGTTATGTTGCGGCCTTGTGCAAATTAAAAAAATTCTAGTTTTTCTCCATCATTCTGCAATGAATACCCCATAATGACAAAGTGAAAACAGAATGTTAGAAATCTTTGCAATTTAAAAAAAAAAATGAAAACCCAACATTTTGCATTGATATAAGTATTCAGACCCTGTACTCTTTACTTAGTTGAAGCACCTTTGGCAGCGACTACTTCCTCCAATTTGCTGATTTAGCTCCAAACGACCTGAATTATTATCCTGACAGTCAGCAGACTTTCTTTTTCATAACTTGTAAAAGCAAGTTTCCAACATCATCTTTTGTTAACTGGTCAAATACCAATGAAATGAGAACCGGAGTACATGCATTATAGCTGAACTAGTACTTCTTCCTCGCTTTAGTAGAACTGTAGGTCATTATCCAGAATACAGAGTGCTTTGTACAGTATTTTTCAAGAAATGGCTTTTGAGTGAACCGCTGGAGGCTTACTTGATGTGTTTTGTCCAGGTAGGCCAATTCGAGCAGCAGTCTATAGAACAGTAACCCAAATTAATTTTTGTGCACAGTACATATGCGTCTCCTCAGCTTTGAATTGTATTTCTGCTCTATATTTCCCAATGATATGTTTCTCATTTAGCAAAACACCCTTTAGGAATACTGAATTAATTGTTTGTCTTCCATTTAAATTCACATTTGCTTAGAAAAGAAACAATTAGGCTGGCTTCACACAGGTCGTAAATGCTGTGGAATTTCTGGAATTCGCTACAGTAATTCCACAGCACTTATAATAAAAAATGATTTCAAAATCTCCTTCACATGGAGTGAAAAATTTGTGCACTCAATCCGCAGCATTTTTGATAAGTTATCAATAGTTGATTGCGAGGGGTCTGCTGCTAAGGATCTTGCCAATCAGCTGATCATCCAGTCCGTTGTCAGTGTCAAGACGTTGTCATCTGGTGTCAGGGGCAAAAGTATAATAGATGGCTTCACTCACAAGGAAATCAATGAGCAATGTCTCTTATTTCATTTTCGGCTCCTCATTGTAGTCAGGGCATGAAATGAATGAATTTCAGAGTATGAAATGTCACTGAGTCATGTAAAAGTATATGGTCACCCCAGGTCATTTGGACACTTGTAGCACTGAACCTGAAGCCCATTAACTGAATGTGACTCCGAAGCCACACTGTAGTCACCTCTCTTAAGTAGCTCATCAATATTAGATTGGTGAGGGTCCGACTAATAACAACCTCATGATCAACTGCTCACAGACTAATTTGCATTGCAGAATCCGGAGTGGGTGTCCGCCACCGGGTTCCGTAGCAAATACCGCCCATAGAATGCTATGTAAAACCGCTTTTTCCTGACCACGAGTGGAAATCAATTTTGATTTTACGCTCGCAGGGAAAAAATTGCAGCATGCTCTATTTTAAGGCGGATTCTGCACTGATGGCTCATATTGAATTCAATGGAAGCCGCCCAACCCATGGCCCTTCCGTAATCAACATTGCAGAAAGGTCACGGGATCCGAGTTATCACCTAGCTACGGTGAGGCATCATCTGTACTGCGCATGTGTGCCAGCTGGCTCATCCGCAGTGCAGAAAAGAAGAATGCGGTCAGGTATACAGGGGTCACCGGCCGGGCACCAGGTTGAATTCCGCTACAGAATCCCGCTTACAAAATCCGACCCTGTTGTGTGCAGGCGGCCTAACCTATTATTTTGGGCACTCAGTCTCACACAAGATTGGTATTCCAGATATCATGCTCCATCTCATTAATTCTCTAACAAAAGTCAAGAAAACTAATAAAAATATTAAAAATCCTAGTGAATGCTTCTGGAAGTCGCAGCTACTGATTTGATACACACCTTACCAGGTTGACTACTCTAGAATGTAGCGTTCTTCGTATAGTCATTTATCTGTGCTTGTTTGTTTCTTCAGATCTGTGTGCCCCTTGTGGGTTACAGATGTATATGACTATTTTGTGTCTAGCCACTTTCTTAGCCAGTAGCGGGAATAGATAAGACTTAAAGGGATTGTTACTACTTTCTGTCTTATTAGTAAGCCAATTATATACTTTTCCTGTAGTAAGACAAGAATGTAGACTTGGCTATAACTGTAATAGTTTTGTGCTGTTTAAATAATATTGTCTTTCTAATGGAAAATGGTCTTCCTAATAAAAAAAACTGCAATGTGAATTAAAAATAGTGCTATATTCCTGAAAAGTGAAATGCAGCAAACAAGAGTTATTGTATATATATTTCTGAAGGAGAAAACTGTAATAATAAAGCAGAGCTCCATATAAATAGACTGGAGCTCTGTAATCAATCATATGGTGCTATCTGTCAATTCAACAGGGATAAGTAAACTGCTAAAGTTCACTTTCTCATTAAGCTTCATAGTCAATAACATCCGTATACAGAAATTCACGCCGTATCTAACAAGAAATGAAAGAATTATTAATGGGTACATTTCCAAACTAAAGATAAATCAATTATTTTGGAAATGTGTGAAAAATAAAGGGAGAAAATGAATCAGAGTAAAAAGAGATTTTTTGCAAGGTGTATAAACAACAGCAGGTATGAAGAAAATTTACTAACAACTAAAGAAAAATGATATTCTTGAGATAAAAGAAAATTTACTTTGCTTGCATTTAGTCAGCTGATAAATTTTCTATTGCAGATCCTTATTCCTATCGTGAAAGTCAATGAAGGTTTTAACCTGTTTAGGACCAGGCACAGTAAAAATACAGCGCCTGGTCCTGGGCTTAAAGATCAGTCATATATAAATTTACGGCAGGGATTTAAGCCTCCTGCTCTGCCCTTTCCTTCCCTGAGTACACAGCACTCAATGAACACTATGTACTGAAAAGTAAAAAGTGGAAGTGTAACTTTCACTACGGGAGTCGGGGTTCACATGACCGCCGGGATTCCCTGCTATAGCAGATCTGCAGGGTCATACTAGACCCTGACCAGCTCTGCCAGTGACTAATGTCACTACAGAGATTGCTTTCCCTGTAACTGGAGCTCCTATAGATAAATATGTCAAATTAAAAAAAAACTAAAATAAAACTAAAAAAAATGAAAAATAGTCAGTGAAAAAGATATTAAAAAAATAGCCCTATATGTCACGGAAAAAAACGCAGCAAAATAATTTTGATAGCCGAAGGAAAAAAAATAGGGCAGTAAAACCACCACATGGGTAAAATCCCTAAAAAGTGTCTGGTCCTTAAGGTGCAAAACAGCTTGGTCCTTAAGTGGTTAAAGGGGTTATATGCCTATTTGCAGCCATTTAAAAAAAATCTAAATAACCCCTTTAAATGCAAATCTGTCCTAAAGGGGACATCCCATGAACACATTCCCCTTTTAACCGGAAGCCTCTTTGTAGTGGGTTCTCAAATCTCTGGCTACCAGTTGTTTTCAGTAGGGTAACTGCATCTGCCTAGACATCTCCAAAATAGCGACCACTGCAGGAGAAGTGCAGAATTACATAAAAAAAATGTTTGTTTATGTACTGCATTGACTTGCCAGGTATAATGTGGGTTTCTCACTTCGATGTGAATATGCCAAGAAATGAAAACGTTTTCTTCATGAAACAATCCTTTTACAGTATTTCAGCTACCACTGATTTATATGCAGGAAAAATGCTTCCTGAATATGAAATTGATTTGTCGACCAAACAACGGCAGAAAACAGTCTTTTTTAAAACTTGTTTTTCAATGTGATATAATAGATTTGATTAAATTAATGCCAGTGTGACTATATCTCTCAAAGAAAGCTAATACTTGCTCACGCTGCTTCCAAATCTGATGGGATCTCTGATTAATTAATACAGCATTAATTGAATACTGCTGGCACATAAAACTCAGTTTTCAAAGAAAAGTACAACATTGAATGGTATTTAAGATTATTCATAATTGGTTCGTGATTAGCATGGCTGCTTTGCTCTGTGTGGTTGGTTTCTCTGAGATCTCTAAGTTCCCTCCAACAATCCACTTCTCTACCCCACCCCCAAAAAATTACAGAAAAATATTTTAATTTGTACATTGGCTTAAAGGAGATGTCTCGAGGAAGCAGTGAATTTTTTTTTTTGCCCAGTCCCCCCATTAAGCTTACATTATTAAGCCCCCCTGTAAATGACTTTTCTAGCTGGTTCGTACTTACCGTTCCAGCGTTTCAGCAACTTATAAAAGTTTCACCAAGATGGCCGCCGGCTCTTTTCCCGTCGCTTGCTGCAGCCCGACGTGCGCGCTCCCGAGACGCTGCCAGCTGTGTCTCCATGGCAACCAGACGCCCCGCAGCCGCCGACCGGACCCCGCAGCCGCCGACCGGACCCACCGCAGCCGCCGACCAGTCACCCACCGCCAGGCAGCAGGTAACCGGCGCTAGCCCCCGGCTCCCCAGCGCTACCGCCCCGGCTCCCCAGCGCTACGCTCCCGGCACCCCAGCGCTAGACCCTGACAACAGACGAAGGCCCCGGAGCCCAGGTGAAGGCCCCGAAGCCCAGCGCTAGGTTCCGGAGCCCAGGTGAAGGCCCCGAAGCCCAGGTGAAGGCCCCGGAGCCCAGGTGAAGGCCCCGGAGCCCAGCGCTAGGTTCCGGAGCCCAGCGCTAGGTTCCGGAGCCCAGGTGAAGGCCCCGGAGTCCAGCGCTAGGTTCCGGAGCCCAGCGCTAGGTTCCGGAGCCTAGCGCTAGGTTCCGGAGCCCAGCGCTGGGCTCCGGGGCCTACCGCTGTGGCCCGGGACCTTCATCTGTTAGTCAAGATCACCCCCCGACCCATCACTTACCTGGGCGGCTTCTCGGGGCTGCTGGGCTGGGCTGGGCTTCTCCGCTGGGCAGCTCCAGTTTCTGCACCTTCCTCTAACAGAGGAAGGTACAGAATGGCTGCTCCAGCGCGCTCCCGAGCAGTGACAGCTCGTCTGCGCATGCGCAGAAGAGCTGTAGCGGGGAGCACACTGAAGCGGCTCGTGCTGGAAGGAGAAGACCGGACTGCGCAAGCGCGTCTAAAAAAGCAAGCTGCCAGCGAATTTAGACGGAACCATGGAGACGAGGACGCTAGCAACGGAGCAGGTAAGTGAATAACTTCTGTATGGCTCATATTTAATGCACGATGTATATTACAAAGTGCATTAATATGGCCATACGGAAGTGTATAACCCCACTTGGTTTCGCGAGACCACCCCTTTAAGATTTTTTTTTTCCCATACTAATATTAAGGGCTCACCCTGATGATAGGTCATCCGACTGACTCTTGACACCTACCACTAAGCTGCCTGAAGAGGTTATGGTGCTCAAGCATGCACTGTGTCTTCTTCTCTAGCCCATTATGTCACATTCATTGATAATATGGCCTATGTGCAGTTCAGTCCCATTCAAGTGAATGGGAATGACCTGCAATGCCAAGCACCGACACTACAAAATGTATGACCGATTTTCTCTGAAAATAAGACCCTGTCTTATAACTTGGTCTTATTTTTAGGGAATGTCTTATTATACCTTCTTAACAGTTGCGGTTCGGGTCTTCCCGCTAGTCTCTGGAGCTCCGGCGTGCTTGCTTGCAGTCATCAGCCACCGAAAGGAGATCGCTTCCTGGTTTCAGGATTCATAAATCTCATCTCTAGGAAGTGATGGCTCTGATTGGTTCTCGAGCACTGCCAGCCAATCAATGCAGTACTCGATGAAACAATGCGATGGCTGTGATTGGCTCATCGGGTGCTGCATTGATTGGCTGAGTAGCATTCTAAGAACCAATCAACAGCCATTGCGTTTTGGAGGTGATATTTTTGAATTGGCTGGATAGCGTTTGTCTCAGCGGAGTTTCTGCATCTCCGGCGGCGGTTTCTCCTCACTTCGCAGCAAAAGTCACTATCACCACTGGAGATGCTGAGACGAACACCACTCAGCCAACTCAAAAATCCCGCCAAAATATACTTAGAATACCCAGGGGTGACTCAATAATAATTTTATTGTCAGAAATGCGGCCATCATTTCTATGCTTATATAATAATACTCTTTATTTGTATAGCTCCAACTTATTCCGCAGTGCTTATGTTTCAATCTAATGTGCTAGTTTTCCTGTTAGAGAGAGCAATACAACATTATGTCTGTAAATTGATGTACACACAGATATTATTGCTTCCCCATCTCACCCTGTATGGTGTGTCAATCTTTAAGTAAAATCTGCATGCTATAGAACTCAGCAAAAAGAAAAATGGTTTCTGGCTTCAGACAGATGAATATTTAAAAAAATGGATTATGCTATAAATCTATGCAGGCAACTCTATATCGACCATTAACTGCGAACTGACAGAATGTTTTTTTTACTATTAAAGTTAATTAAAATTAAAGCACCTCCATAATTGAATTGTTATTATGTATCACTGTATACTAATCAGGAATTTACTGTGTTTGTCTAGCTACAAGGTTATAATCATTACTGTAGGCCTCATACACATGTCAAAGACGTAAAAATATAGCTGCATCCAGAGTCTTTACATACTGTATGCTCTTCTAGGGTGTGCCGGAATATCTTAATAATATATGTCTAACTGAACATGGCAGTTTTTATATTCTCAAGTCCATATTGATCCAAGAGAAAAACTACTCTACAGGTGGCAAAACAGATTTCTAAAATCTTCTACATAGTAACACAGTATGTAAGGCGGAAAAAAGACATTTTTTTCATACAGTTCAGCCTATTACCCCCAATGTTGATCCAATGGAAGGCAAAAAACCCCAATGAGGTAGAGGCCAATTTTTTCCCATTGAAGGGCTTTTTCACATGGCCATAGGCATTTTTACGTGCGCCCGCTGGTGCCGTAAAAACATGTGAATGGGTGCACAAATCTAACGTTTGTGTGTCCATTCAGACGGCATGTGCCCTGCGCATATACGCCGAGGCCACCATGCCGTTGCCCTTCCCTCCCCCTCGCCAGCTCACCTCATCTCTCCTCCCCTCTGGCTGTTTGCAATTAGAGGAGTGGGGCAAGGGCGGAGCAAACAGCCGGAGGGGAGGAGAGAAGGGGGAGTGAGTTTAGCAGTCACGCTGCTAAACTCCCTCCCACCTACCTTCTCCAGCCGCTGTCATTGGCTCCCATAGGTGTCAATGCAGCGGCTGAAGTATTCTGGCCAGGAAGATAGTTCCAGGACTATCTTTTTGGCCCAACGTAAAAACGCCCAGCACTGTATTGGCCGGCCGGGTGCTTTTACACCGTGGGAATACGACCATGTGATCTGATGTGTTTAAATCCAATGCATCAGATCGTAGCGTATATTGGCTGGCCGTGAAAACGGCGCGTGAAAGAGCCCTAAGGGAAAAAATTCCATCCTGACTCCAATTTGGCAATCGGAGTAATCCCTGGATCAACAACCCTTTTGAAGTTATTAATGATTATAACATAATATTCTACCGCCCAAGAAAGGTATGCAGGTTCCCTTGATCTCTTTTATCAAATTTCACATCACCACGTCCTCAGGCAGAGAGTTCCATAGTCTTACCGTTCTTACATGGTTTGTACTGTAAATTCTGCAGATTTTCTGCAGCAAATCCACCCAGTGCAAATTCCACAGTGTTTATTGCCTGTGTGAGTGTAGTCTTATGCTTCCATATTAAATTGGAAGTACAGTATACCTAGCTGTAGCATAGGACTATAGACTTTTATAGGTGCTGTTTTTTTTAGTTCTGTACACCTTAAAAAATGAATGAGAATAATTAAACCATATGCAAGAGGCTGAACCTCAATATTAGGACAGATGACGAATAAGAATATAGAATTTTGCTACAGGACACACTGACTTGTTATCAGTTGTCTGTTTCATCTAATTGTTAAATTATAATCCACTTTACAATACGGCTGACCATTACTTGATCAACATTTTTTTTGCCATGATGGTAGCAGTATGTGAATGATGACAGGGAAATGCCTCCATCAGCTCAAACTATATCTCTAGCCAAGACCATGACAAACATTGAGATAATTATTATTGACATATATTATTATCTGACTTTATATGTGCTTCATGATGTTAAATCACTATATAATAAGAATATAGTTATTAAGGCCCAAAATCCTCCAGTTCTTAAGGAGTTAATATGATTTGTACTTGAGCTTTATGGATTTAAGCATGTACCTTTTTTCTTGAATTAGAAACAAATTTCTTAAGATTCTAAGATAAACCTGATTTTGTACAGGAAACAATTTCCCAGTCCTCTGAGTACTGCATGAATTTACTGTTGGGGCTTGCTGAGGCAAAGCTGTGAAATTAAAAGCCCATTGTTGTTCACTAAAGTTCAGTGAATCTTCGGTGGTGTGACTGTGCACAATATCGACATTATGGCACTGCTCCAGATAACTTTAGAGGGTTGTTATATCTTTTCTTCAAATTATGGTGCATTGTTCTAATGCTACAGTATTGCAATGAAATGATCTACTACTTTTATAATACATTTATTGTTCTTTTACTTGTTGCATAGTAGCTCACAAACCCAATTCTAACGGATCATTTTAAGTCTTTCACCATTAAAAATCCCAAATTCACAAGTAAATGATTTATGAATATATGTAAAAATAAATAAAGGAAACACCTCTATAAAAACTCATATTCATGCATCTGTGTTTTATAGGATGGTTTATTTCATGTATGATAGAAGTATTAATGCATACAAATATACACTAATCAGCCATAGCTTTAAACCTCTAGCAGGTGAAGTGAATAATATTGTTTCTCTTGTGACAATGGTCCCTGTCAAGGCTTGGGTTGTATTAGGCAGCAAGTGAACAGTCAGTTCTTAAATTTGATGTGTTGGAAGCAGGACAAATGGGCGGGTGTAAGTATCTAAGCAACTTTGACAAGGCCGAAATTGTGATGGCTAGATGACTTGATCAGAGCATCTCCAAAATAGCAGGTCTTGAGTGATGTTTCTTATATGCAGTGGTTAATACCTACCAAGTACAAGATTTATGAATTGGCTAATCAATGCCAGCTCAGCCAATTCATAAATCCCGCCTCCACAACGTGATGGCTGTGATTGGTTCATACAGCTCTGCATTGATTGGCTGAGCAGTGATGGAGAACCAATCACAGCCATCGCATTATGGAGGTGGGATTTATGAATTGGCTGAGCCATGGAATTGATTGGCCAATTCATAAATCCCGCGTCCACAACGCGATGGCTGTGATTGGTTCTCGAGCGCTGCTCAATCAATCAATGCAGCGCTGGATGAACCAATAATAACAATAACATTGGTTCATCGAGCAATGCATTAATTAGCCGAGCAGCACTTGAGAATCAGTCAGAGCCATTACTTCCTGGAAGCCGGATTTGTGAATTTCGTAACCAGGAAATGATGTTCTCTGGGCAGCCAAGGACTGCAGGAAGAGTGTCGTAGCTCCAGAGGGCAACGGCAGGAACACAGACTGAGCCTGCTAGGTAAGTATAATAGGACAACCCCAAAAAATAGGAGATAGTGCCTTTTTTGGAGTGAAAATTAATATATTACAGTGTCTTATTTTCGGGAAAACAAGGTGGATAAAACAGGACATATACAGAATCAATGTGGAATCAATAACTTTTTGGTCATGTTTTGGCAGTACAAGGATGACCTACACAATATTAAACAGATGGTTTCATTGCTCATTTTGATCAGTGTATGTTTAACATTTCTGGTTGCATTTACAAATTTTAAATGTATGAATCAGGAGAGAACTAGTAATTTTAACCATAAGACATGCAATAATGTCTGCTTCTGTGCCTAATTTCAACCCTTCAGCTGCATAAAGAGAAGTATCAGAAAACAATTTGTTTTCCCATTCTGTTTTACAGTCTTACTATGCAACCAGCAAGTGCTGTGTGGAGGCTGCTTTTCCTGGGTTCATTAGTCACGACTCACGCCCAATCAATTTCTTCACTAGTTTCTGATAAACTTTATCAGGCTAGACTTTGTGATCTAGTATACTGCACAGAATTTTGTTGGCACTTTTAGTTATTATGGACTAACCATTTGGGACTCTAAATAAATATTGTTATGTCTGACCCATCCATAGATGATGTAAAACACACAGATACAGTAACCAGATGACAATGAGACTTTAAAATATACAATAAACAAAGGAAAGTGATTGCCATATGAAGCAGACAGACTGGCCTGAGGGTATAAAGACAGGATGAGGGTAAGAGAAGCTGACCCTATTATGTCCCTGACTGATCCTGCCTAAAAGCAGGGCTGACACCCTGACAAGGGTGACTCCATGTCTGAGACCTCTCTAGACATGCTAGATACCCTGAGATAGACATGGGAGCAAACAAGGGGGAACAGAAGTGACAAGTCTGACACAGAGAAAGAATGAAAGCAAATACACAGAAAACTGAACACTGAGCACTAAGCACTGAGCACTGGCCAGTATACAAAGAGTATAACCAGCACCTGTGGAATCTCAAGGCTCATTTAAAAACCCCATCGAAACACCAAATAGGCTGGCCAGACTATCAAATCAATACACAACTGAGGAGATGTTTCTCCCACAGCCTTACAAACATAATGATTCTGCATCTGCCCCAACAGGCGCATCACATTGTCTGGTACTGATGCCATGATGTCATGCCAAACCCATGCTGACTCCTAGGCGGTGCCTGAAATGCCTTGACAGATATACGTGTATCCTGGCCACTTACAGTAGCTTCTTGTGAAATGCAACATTAGTCTTTGGTATTTTGCATTTAGAATTTTTTGACTGTGAATAGTAAGTCTGTAAGTCCTGCAGCTTAAAGGGGTATTCTTATGAAATATATTTATAACATGTAACTAGCATAACCTACTTAGTAGGAAAATGCATGTATGCACTGCATTCCCTCTACAGTTTCTCCTCTGGGTGCCGAGCTTAACAAAGAAAAAGTTCCTGACTAGAGATGAGCGAACGCGTTCGTCCGAGCTTGATATTCGTGCGAATATTAGGGTGTTCGGGATGTTCGTTATTCGTAACGAACACCATGCGGTGTTCTGGTTACTTTCACTTCCTTCCCTGAGACGTTAGCGCGCTTTTCTGGCCAATTGAAAGACAGGGAAGGCATTACAACTTCCCCCTGCAACGTTTAAGCCCTATACCACCCCCCTGCTGTGAGTGGCTGGCGAGATCAGGTGTTCGCCTAATATAAAAGTCGGCCCCTCCCGCGGCTCGCCTCAGATGCGGTGTGAGTTAGATGAGGGACAGTGCTGTTTATACCGGAGCTGCTGTAGGGAAAGAATTGGTAGTTAGTGTAGGCTTCAAGACCCCCCAAAGGTCCTTATTAGGGCCACTGATAGCTGTGTGTTGGCTGCTGTTAGCAATGGCATTTTTTTTCCCCTCAAAATCGGCTCTGCAGAGCGTTGCACCTGGCATTAGGGACAGAAGTGCTGCATAGGCAGGGAGAGTGTTAGGAGTGAGTGTAGCCTTCAAGAACCTCAACGGTCCTTTCTAGGGCCATATTTATCCGTGTGCAGTACTGTCCAGGCTGCTGTTAGCTGTGCTGCATTTTTTTTGGGCTTCTCAAAATCGCCTCTGCAGAGCATTCCACCCTCCATTGATACTGCAGGGAAAGAATTGTATAGGCAGGGCCACAACACAGTTATTATTCATAGAATATACGCAGTGCTGCCTTTTGGTGGAAAAACAAGTGAAAACAAATCTATTTGTCCAGCCTCTGTCCGTCCTTACGGGCAGTGGACATGTGTGAGCTGCGTGAAAAACATTGCTAAATCATACGCACCCAGCTACGCTTTACTGCTGGCTTTGCCATTTGCTTTCCTTAATTGGGAAAAAAAATACCTGCTCTGCCAGAGTTATAATAACTCTGCTACCCTCACGTTCTGTGACACATTAGCAGGGACACAGCACAGTTATTAAACTTCTCATGTTCATTGAATATACGCAGTGCTGCCTTTTGGTGGAAAAACAAGTGGAAACAAATCTATTTGTCCAGCCTCTGTCCGTCCTTACGGGCGGTGGACACGTGTGAGCTGCGTGAAAAACATTGCTAAATCATACGCACCCAGCTACGCTTTACTGCTGGCTTCGCCATTTGCTTTCCTTAATTGGGAAAAAAAATACCTGCTCTGCCAGAGTTATAATAACTCTGCTACCCTCACGTTCTGTGACACATTAGCAGGGACACAGCACAGTTATTAAACTTCTCATGTTCATTGAATATACGCAGTGCTGCCTTTTGGTGGAAAAACAAGTGGAAACAAATCTATTTGTCCAGCCTCTGTCCGTCCTTACGGGCGGTGGACACGTGTGAGCTGCGTGAAAAACATTGCTAAATCATACGCACCCAGCTACGCTTTACTGCTGGCTTCGCCATTTGCTTTCCTTAATTGGGAAAAAAAATACCTGCTCTGCCAGAGTTATAATAACTCTGCTACCCTCACGTTCTGTGACACATTAGCAGGGACACAGCACAGTTATTAAACTTCTCATGTTCATTGAATATACGCAGTGCTGCCTTTTGGTGGAAAAACAAGTGGAAACAAATCTATTTGTCCAGCCTCTGTCCGTCCTTACGGGCGGTGGACACGTGTGAGCTGCGTGAAAAACATTGCTAAATCATACGCACCCAGCTACGCTTTACTGCTGGCTTCGCCATTTGCTTTCCTTAATTGGGAAAAAAAATACCTGCTCTGCCAGAGTTATAATAACTCTGCTACCCTCACGTTCTGTGACACATTAGCAGGGACACAGCACAGTTATTAAACTTCTCATGTTCATTGAATATACGCAGTGCTGCCTTTTGGTGGAAAAACAAGTGGAAACAAATCTATTTGTCCAGCCTCTGTCCGTCCTTACGGGCGGTGGACACGTGTGAGCTGCGTGAAAAACATTGCTAAATCATACGCACCCAGCTACGCTTTACTGCTGGCTTCGCCATTTGCTTTCCTTAATTGGGAAAAAAAATACCTGCTCTGCCAGAGTTATAATAACTCTGCTACCCTCACGTTCTGTGACACATTAGCAGGGACACAGCACAGTTATTAAACTTCTCATGTTCATTGAATATACGCAGTGCTGCCTTTTGGTGGACAAACAAGTGGAAACAAATCTATTTGTCCAGCCTCTGTCCGTCCTTACGGGCGGTGGACATGTGTGAGCTGCGTGAAAAACATTGCTAAATCATACGCACCCAGCTACGCTTTACTGCTGGCTTCGCCATTTGCTTTCCTTAATTGGGAAAAAAAATACCTGCTCTGCCAGAGTTATAATAACTCTGCTACCCTCACGTTCTGTGACACATTAGCAGGGACACAGCACAGTTATTAAACTTCTCATGTTCATTGAATATACGCAGTGCTGCCTTTTGGTGGAAAAACAAGTGGAAACAAATCTATTTGTCCAGCCTCTGTCCGTCCTTACGGGCGGTGGACACGTGTGAGCTGCGTGAAAAACATTGCTAAATCATACGCACCCAGCTACGCTTTACTGCTGGCTTCGCCATTTGCTTTCCTTAATTGGGAAAAAAAATACCTGCTCTGCCAGAGTTATAATAACTCTGCTACCCTCACGTTCTGTGACACATTAGCAGGGACACAGCACAGTTATTAAACTTCTCATGTTCATTGAATATACGCAGTGCTGCCTTTTGGTGGAAAAACAAGTGGAAACAAATCTATTTGTCCAGCCTCTGTCCGTCCTTACGGGCGGTGGACACGTGTGAGCTGCGTGAAAAACATTGCTAAATCATACGCACCCAGCTACGCTTTACTGCTGGCTTCGCCATTTGCTTTCCTTAATTGGGAAAAAAAATACCTGCTCTGCCAGAGTTATAATAACTCTGCTACCCTCACGTTCTGTGACACATTAGCAGGGACACAGCACAGTTATTAAACTTAGATTATTCATTCACTAGAGGCAGTGGGGCCTTTCGTTTTCCAAAAAGGGAAAAAATTATATTTGGCCTGCAGTCTTGCGCCAATTTATTTCCTGCCTGTGAAATCAAATCACTGGTAATCCAGCATGCTGAGGGGTAGGGGTAGGCCTAGAGGACGTGGACGCGGCCGAGGACGCGGAGGGCCAAGTCAGGGTGTGGGCACAGGCCGAGCTCCTGATCCCGGTGTGTCGCAGCCGACTGCTGCGCGATTAGGAGAGAGGCACGTTTCTGGCGTCCCCACATTCATCGCCCAATTAATGGGTCCACGCGGGAGACGGTTATTAGAAAATGAGCAGTGTGAGCAGGTCCTGTCCTGGATGGCAGAAAGTGCTTCGAGCAACCTATCGTCAACACGCAGTTCTGCGCCGTCCACTGCTGCAAATCCGAATCCTCTGTCTGCTGCTCCTCCTTCCTCCCAGCCTCCTCACTCCACTACAATGACACCTGCTCAGGAGCGGGAACACTCCCAGGAACTGTTCTCGGGCCCCTGCTTAGATTGGGCAGCAGCGGTTCCTCTCCCACCAGAGGAGTTTATCGTCACTGATGCCCAACCATTCGAAAGTTCCCGGGGTCCGAGGGAAGAGGCTGGGGACTTCCGCCAACTGTCTCAACAACTTTCTGTGGGTGAGGAGGACGATGACGATCAGACACAGTTGTCTTGCAGTGAGGTAGTAGTAAAGGCAGTAAGTCCAAGGGAGCAGCGCACAGAGGATTCGGAGGAAGAGCAGCAGGATGATGAGGTGACTGACCCCACCTGGTGTGCAACGCTTACTCAGGAGGACAGGTCTTCAGAGGGGGAGTCAAGGGCATCAGCAGGGCAGGTTGCAAGAGGCAGTGCGGTGGCCAGGGCCAGGGGTAGAGGCAGGGCCAGACCGAATAATCCACCAAGTGTTTCCCAAAGCGCCCCCTCGCGCCATGCCACCCTGCAGAGGCCGAGGTGCTCTAAGGTCTGGCAGTTTTTCACAGAGACGCCTGACGACCGACGAACAGTGGTGTGCAACCTTTGTTGCGCAAAGCTCAGCCGGGGAGCCAACACCAACAGCCTCACCACCACCACCATGCGCAGACATATGATGGCCAAGCACCCCACAAGGTGGGACGAAGGCCGTTCACCGCCTCCGGTTTGCACCCCTGCCTCTCCCCCTGTGCCCCAACCTGCCACTGAGATGCAACCCCCCTCTCAGGACACAGGCACTACCGCCTCATGGCCTGCACCCACACCCTCATCTCCGCTGTCCTCGGCCCCATCCAGCAGTGTAGTTCAGCGCACCGTTCAGCCGTCGCTTGCGCAAGTGTTCGAGCGCAAGCGCAAGTACGCCGCCACGCACCCGCACGCTCAAACGTTAACCGTCCGCATAGCAAAATTCATCAGCCTTGAGATGCTGCCGTATAGGGTTGTGGAAACTGAGTCCTTCAAAAGTATCATGGAGGCGGCGGCCCCGCGCTACTCAGTTCCCAGTCGCCACTACTTTTCCCGATGTGCCGTCCCAGCCCTGCACGACCACGTCTCCCGCAACATTGTGCGCGCCCTCACCAACGCGGTTACTGCCACGGTCCACTTAACTACGGACACGTGGACAAGCACAGGCGGGCAGGGCCACTACATCTCCCTGACGGCACATTGGGTGAATTTAGTGGAGGCTGGGACAGAGTCAGAGCCTGGGACCGCTCACGTCCTACCCACCCCCAGAATTGCGGGCCCCAGCTCGGTGCTGGTATCTGCGGAGGTGTATGCTTCCTCCACTAAAGCACCCTCCTCCTCCTCCTCCTCCTCTGTCTCGCAATCAAGATGTGTTAGCAGCAGCATGTCGCCAGCAGTCGGTGTCGCGCGGTGTGGCAGCACAGCGGTGGGCAAGCGTCAGCAGGCCGTGCTGAAACTACTCAGCTTAGGCGATAACAGGCACACGGCCCACGAACTGCTGCAGGGTCTGACACAGCAGACCGACCGCTGGCTTGCGCCGCTGAGCCTCCAACCGGGCATGGTCGTGTGTGACAACGGGCGTAACCCGGTGGCGGCTCTGCAGCTTGGCAGCCTCACGCACGTGCCATGCCTGGCCCACGTCTTTAATTTGGTGGTTCAGCGCTTTCTGAAAAGCTACCCACGCTTGTCAGACCTGCTCGTAAAGGCGCGCCGGCTCTGCGCACATTTCCGCAAGTCCCACACGGACGCTGCCACCCTGCGCACCCTGCAACATCACTTTAAGCTGCCAGTGCACCGACTGCTGTGCGACGTGCCCACACGGTGGAACTCTACGCTCCACATGTTGGCCAGGCTCTATGAACAACGTAGAGCTATAGTCGAATACCAACTCCAACATGGGCGGCGCAGTGGGAGTCAGCCTCCTCAATTCCTTTCAGAAGAGTGGGCCTGGTTGGCAGACATCTGCCATGTCCTTGGTAATTTTGAGGAGTCTACCCAGGTGGTGAGCGGCGATGCTACAATCATTAGCGTCACCATTCCTCTGCTATGCATCTTGAGAAATTCCCTGCAAACCATAAAGGCAGCTGCTTTGCGCTCGGAAACGGGGGCGGGGGAAGACAGTATGCCGCTGGATAGTCAGGGCACCCTCCTGTCTATTTCTCAGCGCGTACAGGAGGAGGAGGAGGAGCATGAGGAGGATGAGGAGGAGGGGGAAGAGACAGCTTGGGCCGCTGCTGACGGTACACCGGCTGATTGCCTGTCATCCTTTCAGCATGTATGGCCTGAGGAGGAGGAGGAGGAGGAGGAGGAGGAGGATCCTGAAAGTGATCTTCCTAGTGAAGACAGCCATGTGTTGCGTACAGGTACCCTGGCACACATGGCTGACTTCATGTTAGGATGCCTTTCTCGTGACCCTCGCGTTGCACGCATTCTGGCCACGACGGATTACTGGGTGTACACACTGCTCGATCCACGGTATAAGGAGAACCTGCCCACTCTGATTCCCGAAGAGGAAAGGGGTTCGAGAGTGTTGCTATACCACAGGACCCTTGCGGACAAGCTGATGGTAAAATTCCCAGCCGACAGCGCTAGTGGCAGAAGGCGCAGTACCGAGGGCAAGGTAGCAGGGGATGTGCGTAGATCGAGCAGCATGTACATCCCAGGCAGTGCAACAGTCTTTAAGGGCCTGGCCAGCTTTATGGCTCCCCACCAAGACTGTGTCACCGCTCCCCAGTCACGGCTGAGTCGGCGGGAGCACTGTAAAAGGATGGTGAGGGAGTACGTAGCGGATCGCACGACCATCCTTGGTGACGCCTCTGCCCCCTACAACTACTGGGTGTCGAAGCTGGACATGTGGCCTGAACTAGCGCTGTATGCCCTGGAGGTGCTTGCTTGTCCTGCGGCTAGCGTCTTGTCGGAGAGGGTGTTTAGTGCGGCTGGGGGAATCATCACAGATAAGCGTAGCCGCCTGTCAACCGACAGTGCCGACAGGCTAACACTCATCAAGATGAACAAAGGCTGGATTTCCCCAGACTTCTGTTCTCCACCAGCGGACAGCAGCGATACGTAAGCAATACGTAGGCTGCACCCGCGGATGGAAGCTACGTTCTCTCTCACCATCCAAAACGGGGACATTTCTGCTTCATCAATCTGTGTCTAATATTCCTCCTCCTCCTCCTCCTGCTCCTCCTCCTGAAACCTCACGTAATCACGCTGAACGGGCAATTTTTCTTAGGGCCACAAGGCTCACTCAAATAATTTTTCAGAACAATTTTTATAAGTTTCAATGCGCTTAAAAGCATTGGAACTTTAACTTGAACCAATTTTTCGTTACACTGGGCTGCCTCCAGGCCTAGTTACCACTTAAGCCACATTAACCAAAGCGATTAATGGGTTTCACCTGCCCTCTTGGCTGGCCATGGCCAATTTTTGGGATGTACATTAGTACTGTTGATACAGCAATTTTTGTGGGCCCTCGCCTACAGTGTAATCAAATTAATTTTTAGCCCACCTGCATTACAGCTGACGTTACCTCAGCTGTGTTGGGCAATGCAATGGGATATTTTTATGTACCGCCGGTGGGTTCCAGGGAGCCACCCATGCTGTAGGTGAACACTGAGTTTTTAATACATCTGTACACTTCTAAAGAACCCGTCTGACTGGGGCATGCAGTGTGGGCCGAAGCCCACCTGTATTACGCACGACATTACTACCTCAGCTGTGTTGGGCAATGCAATGGGATATTTCTATGTACCGCCGGTGGCTTCCTGGCACCCACCCAGGCAGTGGGTCCACAGGGAGTTTAACCTACATGTGTCCACTTGTAAAGAACCCCAGTCTGACTGGGGCATGCAGTGTGGGCCGAAGCCCACCTGCATTAAGCACGACATTACTACCTCAGCTGTGTTGGGCAATGCAATGGGATATTTTTGTGTACCGCCGGTGGGTTCCAGGGAGCCACCCATGCTGTAGGTGCACACTGAGTTTTTAATACATCTGTACACTTCTAAAGAACCCGTCTGACTGGGGCATGCAGTGTGGGCCGAAGCCCACCTGTATTACGCACGACATTACTACCTCAGCTGTGTTGGGCAATGCAATGGGATATTTCTATGTACCGCCGGTGGCTTCCTGGCACCCACCCAGGCAGTGGGTCCACAGGGAGTTTAACCTACATGTGTCCACTTGTAAAGAACCCCAGTCTGACTGGGGCATGCAGTGTGGGCCGAAGCCCACCTGCATTAAGCACGACATTACTACCTCAGCTGTGTTGGGCAATGCAATGGGATATTTTTGTGTACCGCCGGTGGGTTCCAGGGAGCCACCCATGCTGTAGGTGCACACTGAGTTTTTAATACATCTGTACACTTCTAAAGAACCCGTCTGACTGGGGCATGCAGTGTGGGCCGAAGCCCACCTGTATTACGCACGACATTACTACCTCAGCTGTGTTGGGCAATGCAATGGGATATTTCTATGTACCGCCGGTGGCTTCCTGGCACCCACCCAGGCAGTGGGTCCACAGGGAGTTTAACCTACATGTGTCCACTTGTAAAGAACCCCAGTCTGACTGGGGCATGCAGTGTGGGCCGAAGCCCACCTGCATTAACCCTTTCCAGTCCACTGTGTGACCTGTGAAGACATTAGGGTTTAAGGCTGTACAGCTCCGTTGTTGGTAGACGTCCGTCGGGGTTCTCTTACTGTATATTGCCAGCCTCTCTGCTGTCGGAGCCTATCCTACGTGTCAGCTCATGCAGTACTGGCTTTAGCCAGCATATAGCGCCGTTGTATAACAGCAGAAAAAGAGTAAGCCCCCTAGGAAAACCATATACAAATTGGATTGGAAAGGGTTAAGCACAACATTACTACCTCAGCTGTGTTGGGCAATGCAATGGGATATTTCTATGTACCGCCGGTGGCTTCCTGGCACCCACCCATGCTGTAGGTGCACACGGAGTTTTTACTACATCTGTACACTTATAAAGAACCCCAGTCAGACTGGGGCATGCAGTGTGGGCCGAAGCCCACCTGCATTAAGCACGACATTACTACCTCAGCTGTGTTGGGCAATGCAATGGGATATTTCTGTGTACCGCCGGTGGGTTCCAGGGAGCCACCCATGCTGTGGGTCGACAGGGACTTCACAATAGGGAGTTGTACCTGCCTGTGTCTATGAATTAAAAAGCCCGGTCTGACTGGGGCATGCAGACACCTTGACAGAATGAATAGTGTGTGGCACATAGGTTCCCCATTGCTATGCCCACGTGTGCAGCTCCTGATGGCGGTGGCACAGGATTCTATTTCTCATTGCTTCTGTACAGCATTGTGGGCTATCGCTCCGCCACTTTTAAAGAGGGTCGCTGCCTAGCCGTGCCAACCTCTGCAGTGTGTGCCTGCGGTCCCTCGTCATGGCAGTCGCAATTCTAAATAGACATGAGCGTGGTGTGGCATGAGGGCAGCTGAAGGCTGCCCAGGGACACTTTGGTGTGCGCTGTGGGGGGGGAGGGGGGGCGGTTGGGCAGCATGTAACCCAGGAGAAGTGTCAGTGGAGTGTCATGCAGGCAGTGATTGTGCTTTGTTGGAGGTAGTGTGGTGCTTAGCAAAGGTATGCCATGCTAATGAGGGCTTTTCAGAAGTAAAAGTTGTTGGGAGGGGGGGGGGCCCACTCTTGCCGGTATTGTGGCTTAATAGTGGGACCTGTGAACTTGAGATGCAGCCCAACACGTAGCCCCTCGCCTGCCCTATCCGTCACTGTGTCATTCCCATCACTTTCCTGAATTGCCCAGATTTTCACACATGAAAACCTTAGCGAGCATCGGCGAAATACAAAAATGTTCTGGTCGCCCATTGACTTCAATGGGGTTCGTTGTTCGAAACGAACCCTCGAGCATCACGGGAAGTTCGTTCCGAATAACGAACACCCGAACATTTTGGTGTTCGCTCATCTCTATTCCTGACCTCTCAGATGTTCATGGCGTACCTTGTACATAGGCTCAAAAATGTTTCTGTTCTTTTCACAAACTTTCATGAGGAAAAGTTAGAGCAGCAGTTTGTGGAGGTAAGTATCAACCTTAGGCCATTTTCAAATGGCTGAAAATCTCGTGTGAAATTAGTGAGTTGTGAGACTCACAAATCTTGAGCGAATATGAACGTTATTCTTTTGAATGGAATCATATACACAAGTGATGTTTTCCAGCACTGTATCATGGCATGTCCTATCTTGTCATGTTCTTCAAAGGTAAAGTCTGTTTTTGCGGGGTGGTTTGCCATTGCCTTCCCCATTCATCTTTTACCCCCCAGCAAGCTGGGTACTCATTTTACCAACCTCAGAAGGATGGAAGGCTGAGTCAACCTTGAACCAGCTAGCTGAAGAACACAACACCAATTGTTTCCAATGGGACAGGAAAAGGCATTGCATGCTGTTTGAAGTGCACACGAGCACAATGTCAGATTTCTCATTGAAAACAATGGGAAACACTTGCCAATCCTCTAATGCACCTGAAATCGGCACCAGAGGATCACTACTTCACAGAAGTGATGGCAGGCGTTTTTGCCAGCAAAGCGCCTTGCATCGGCGTGAAAACACGCATTGGCGAGCACGATATTGGGCTGAGTTTCTCTGACCAATATCTCGCTCCCCAATGTGTAGCTCATCTTAGTCAACCATTTTAAGGTCATGCAGTAGAGTGCTCAGATCACTGCAAACTAGTACACAGAAGAAATACAGGCCTGATATCTCACCTTCAACATACTTTGTTTCTATTAATTCTGCGTACATGCATTTTGCATCATTCCTGGTAGGACCAATACAGAAGACCATGCTACTTTCCCTATAGGCCCTGATAGCGAGCCGTGCAAAAAAACCTGTTTAGGCTTCCATCCATTTCAATAGGTAGCACAGCATTGTGGAAAGCCATAATAAAATATGAATAGCAATTTTTTAAATAAACATATAGCATCTTAATAGCACCCCCTGAGGCAGCGCTCTGCAAGAAGCACTGAACTAGTAACTACGAATATGCTTTAGATGAAATTTACTGGAAGAACGCTGAACATATGACAGGGAAACAGATGTACATTTGTACTTGACAGCAAGGCTCATCAGCTTCAATTCAGCATCATGTCTAGTATTACATGCTAGTAGATTTATTAGAGTACTGGCCAAATCTACTTGGTTTTTTATCGTCCTCTGATCTGGGGCAACCAGCGCTTACTAAACATAATCTGTCATTATTTCGGCCATAGAGAAATCTGAACATTTCAGTGAATATAAACGAATTGATTTTGCTTAGGAAAAAAACAGCAACTAAGGCTTTATTAGGATTTAGTTTTTATCCAGCTGCAAGATAATTCTGCTAATATTCTTTTTTTTTTAGCATTTGAGACTTTGATTGTTTTTATGGTTTCTAGTGAAAGCACCTGGCAGGAGTGCCTGTTACTGATGAGTTCTTGCCAGGTTTTCTCTACATGTGTCGCATCAACTGCAGACAGCTGATATTATTTTTCTTTGTGTGACAGTCATTCTGTATACCACCATCTGTTGAGCTTAAGGACTTGCCCTATCTCTTTCAGCTGTAATGTCTTTATCACACTGAAAAACAAAAAAAATATATTCTTCATTTCTTTTGAAATCGTTGGAGAAAGATCTACGCTTCCAGTTTCAAGGTCTGCAGATAATATTTCAAACCAAAGCGAAAGCTTTGTTCTGGGTGATTTGCATTTCACTCAAACAATACAGAGAATTATATTGTTTGTCCACAAAGCAAAAAACATTGCATGATATAGTAAGAAGAAGGAAAGCGCTCTAAGATTATGAAGGGATGTTGTATAGTGTTTGATGATGATCCTTTGGATACAATGCATGTTTTCATTGTAAAAGTGATTTTTCTTATAGGTTTTATCAAGAACGATCGTACATAATATCCAGGCAGAGATAAACATTCACTGTTTGTCAGCTTTCATTTCTTTAGTATTTTATGCAATATTTTAGGATTTTTTATTCTTCTCAAGTTGGAATAATTCAGAAATGTAATGATATTCAAATGTTCTAGACTATCTATCTATCTATCTATCTATCTATCTATCTATCTATCTATCTATCTATCTATCTATCTCATATCTATCTATCTATCTATCTATCTATCTATCTATCTATCTATCTATCTATCTATCTATCTATCTATCTGTCTATCTATCTGTCTATCTATGCAACCATCCATCTTGTAGCAGAGGAGCCTCGGTAAGGGTGGCTTCACACGAGCATGTTTTTGTGCGTGCATATGCGCGCACAAAAACACACGTCTATTAGAACCAATGCATTCCCTATGGTGTGTTCACATGCCCGTGCCTTACAGGCGTGCGCCTGCAAAGATAGGGCATGCGTGAACCATAGTGAATGCACGCATTGTCTTCAATGGAGCTGCGGCTACTGCCGGCGGCTCCATTCATTCAAGACAATGGTCTGCTGCTGGCACCCCGTAATTGCTTTTCAGGGAAGGGCTTTAAATACAAGCCCTTCCCTGAAAAACAAGGCAAAGCAGTGTAAAAAAAAACAAAAAACACTCAACTTCCTTCAGCTGCCGGGGCTCAGCAGCATCCTCTCTGCGCTGTCCCTGGCTCTGCAATGCAGTTCTTTGAGCAGGTGCCTGCTGAAAGAGCTGCTTGTGATTGGCTGAGGCGGTCAGCCAATCACAGGCAGCTCTTGCCTGTCATTCATTCAGCATGAGCTGCCTGTGATTGGCTGAGGTGCTCAGACCTGTATTCACACGTGTTTGTGCACGTACGTGGCTGCGCACCTTTGTGTGCACCTATGTATGGCACACGCTCATGTGAAGCCACCCTAAAGGTGTATTTGAGCCATTTGGAGCTTCTTTATTCTTCACCTGACAGGACTTGTTAAAAAGAGGTAAGAGACTCTCATTTTTGGCTCACATTCTGGAAAAGAGACAGACCCCTGGCCGAAGAGAGAGAGACAGGCTGTGCAAAAATTCATGTGAAAGCCATATGGCAGTAGCCGTGGTACACGACAGGGTAAAGGATACACCGAGTTCTATGACTTGGGAAGTTTTAGGTGCTAAGCTTCGCAGTTAGAGAGGGATGTGTTATATATAGTTAGAGGTTAGACAATCAGGGTTCATTTTTTCTGTTTTTGCACTGTATTGATGTAAGAGCTATGGTAAAGTATTTGATGTGAAGCACAGTAAAGTTGGCTAGACTTCAAAAGAAACTTTGGTGTGCAGGACAATGGCAGTTTCAGTGAGTGACAAATCCTCCAGTAGTTACAATACATACAATTATATACAGTGTATAAAGTACATAGGAGTAGTAATGTACAGGATATAAAGTACTTAGGGGTAGCAAGAAAACGTAGTAGCTATAGCTACATCCAGGGGCAGTACAACACAGTAACAATTGTCCTAACTACAGGAATTATGAAGAAAGCCTAAGGCTCGCAATGACTATCAATTATGGCTAAGGTGAAGGGGAAGCTGAGAAGTCTGCCACATGCTAGCATGCCAGAATGCTACTGAGGAAGAAGGCACAACATGGGTTATAAAAATTAAATCAATGTATTTCCTATAGATTTCTTTCTAAAAGTGATCGAATATTGTGCTCGAGCTTCTGATAATGACGCAGAGAATCACAGGGGCAGAACTTTGTCTGACTAAATCAAATTGGAGCCCTTCACAGTGACAGACAGACTAAAATATAACTTTTATTCAAGACTAACATAAAATAATGACTTGGGCTAAGAACAAGACAAACATAAAGACAGAGAATATTACAGATAGGTGGGTAATTGGAGTTATTAGAATCACCCCACCTAGGCTATGGTAAAGACGAGACTGAAGAGTCGCTAGTGATGCATCAGATAGTCCGTAATTTAATGAGTAGAACCACGGGTATCAGATATAAGTCTAAGAACACTTTGGTACTGGAGCAAAATTGCTCAAAAAACCTATGGAGATCGCACTGGTTTAGTCGTCACTTGCAATTAATTAATCCAATGGTCACTAAAGTGGGGCCCCAGTACCTATAAACTATAAGAAAAGTGTCACGCATCAGTATAGCTATACTATGTCGTCTTTACCATAGCCTAGGTGGGGTGATTCTAATAACTCCAATTACCCACCTATCTGTAATATTCTCTGTCTTTATGTTTGTCTTGTTCTTAGCCCAAGTCATTATTTTATGTTAGTCTTGAATAAAAGTTATATTTTAGTCTGTCTGTCACTGTGAAGGGCTGATAATGACGCAGATGTCAGGAGATGATTAATGCTTCCCTTCAATGTAACATAAGAAAAAGTAAGCAACAACTGTCCATCCAACAGCTTTCACACTCAAATTTAGGGTCTGATGGTGGGATGAGGATGAGGGTACTTTCTAAATAACCTTGAGCACCAAAAGATCTTGTCCTGTCCCTGACTGCAACTTTTTAATCTGAAATTTGAATGGCTGAGCACTGCCTCTGATTGGTCATAGCACTCAGCCAAGCAGAGGCAGTGCTTTCAGGAGACAGGGATTTTTAACCCTTTGCAATCCAATTTTGAATTCAGGGTTTCCTAGGGGGCTTTCTCTTCCTGCCATTATACAATGGCACCATCTGCTGGCTTGAGCCAGTACTGCACTATGGGACATGCTGGAGAGGCCCCCCGACAACAGATCGATCGGCAATATACAATAAGAATACCCTGCCGGACGTCTTCCGACATCGGAGCTGTACAGCCTTTAATCAAAATGTCTTCAGACGTCAGACAGTGGATTGGAAAGGGTTAAATCCCTGTCCAGTAGAAATGCTACAAAAGAGTGCTGGGGAGCCAGGGAGAAGACACACTGGAGCCCCGACAGCGCTACTACTATAGGTGGTGTGGTTTTTTTTTTATTTTATACAGCAGATAGGGCTTATTTTCATGGAAGGGCTTATATTTCAAGCTCTTCCCCAAAAATTCCTGCAGGATTGCCTTCAGCCCATTGCTTTCAAAGGGACGGAAGCAGTGCCGGCCCTATTGAAAGTAATGGGATAGCACCGCGGTCCTCTGCCACTGCACGGTGCTTCAGTCACGTGTATTTAGCAGATCCGTGGAGCGCATTTTTTTGCGCATATAGGTGCACACAAAAAAATATCGCTCATCTGACCGAGGCCTAAACAAGTAAAAATATGGCAAAATTGACACATCCACTGTGTTTCTGAGTAAATTTTAACCAAGATGGATATATCACACGACCCCTTTCGCATTTGAAAAACCTGAGTTGAATTTAATATGGCAGAGTTCAAAATAGCCATGGAAAATGTCTACTTCACAAAAAAAATAAAGCATTGCTCCCAATTAATACTTTCACACATAGTAAGTCAATTTTCTCATTATTATACTAGTTAAATGGGTATGTCCAGACTTTAGCCTCATCCTGTAAACACTTTTTTACTATCTACCGCACTATTCCGTACTATTCTTTTCCGGTATACCGACATACACCAGCCAGCGGGTGTTTTAATGTGCAAATTGTTTGTGCGCAGAACGCAAACGCACAAAGATTCGCACAACCGAATCGGGCAGCACCCAGAAAAAAAACGCACTTGGCCGTGTTTTTCTGCACATAAAGTGTGCTGCCCGCTATCCCCTGCTGCAGCTGTGACAGCTGCAGCAGGGGATTTCTTGGATGTGAAACCCCTGGATACTGTCACATTGGTGGCAGCCCCATTGACATACAGAGAACATCACAATCCTCTGCTACAGCTGTGACAGCTGGGGCAGAGGATTTCTTCATCTCCGTGGTGTGTCCCCTTGTCACTGAACACTGTGACAGCATTGTCACAGTGTCCAGTGACAATGGAACTCCCCGCAGGGATGAAGAACGCCTTTGCTGCTGCTGTCACAGCTGTAGCAGAGGATCGCAATGTTCTTTCATTGGAAGCAAAAGGCTGCCAGCAAGCCCTGCAGTGATTTTTAGAGAAGGGCTTTAAATATAAGCCCTTCCACTGCTCCTCCTAGCACTTGACATAGAAAAAGCATTTGATAGCTTGTCATGGGAATATCTATTTGCGGTCTTAGATAGAATGGGTATGAGAGGCCCATATGTGGCGGCCTTGAGATCTCTGTACTCCTGTCCGTCTGCGAAACTGAAGCTCCCCGGTTCAGAAAACGACTCGATTCCTATTCAAAGAGGGACAAGACAAGGCTGCCCACTATCACCGGCCCTATTTGCACTCACGATGGAACCTTTGGCCTGCCTGATTTGACAAAATCCGAACATATCGGGCCTTAGATGTGGGGAAAGGGAATCTAAACTGAGTCTCTTTGCAGATGATATTTTATTGTCTCTTACTAGACCCCTAACCTCCTTACCCAACCTGATTAGAGCTCTTGACTCCTTTGCGGAGGTGTCAGGCTTAATGGTCAATATGGACAAGACTGAGGCTCTCTATATTAATATCTCCAACCAGATGAAAAAACTGATAGACCTCAATTTTGGGTTCCACACTCCCTCACACTTCCTTACATACTTAGGTATAAAACTAACCCCCGATCTAGCCTCGTTATACAGATGGAACTATCCCCCATTATTTAAATCCATTAAGGCAGATCTGAGGAGATGGGACCAACCCACCCTATCCTGGATTGGACGCAAAAATGCTATCAAAATGACAATACTACCACAACTTCTCTATCTTTTCTTATGCCTCCCCATAAACATTCCGGCGGCAGATTTGAAAGAGATCCAAAAGGCAGTCTCCCAATTTATTTGGAGGGGAAATAGACCAAGAATCAGGCAAAACTTTATGCACTACCACAGCCGGGTGGGCGGACTATCTGTACCCAACTTTCAAAAATATTTTATGGCGGCCCAATTGTCTCAGATCCCCCCGGTATTCGCAGGGTCAGGAGCACCAATCTGGGCAGAACTAGAGACCTCTATGATAGCCCCAGTGGACCTCCATACTGTCTTTTGAGATAGGGGCTTCAAGGGCCCGACCTTATGACTACTGTCCCCATTGACAGCTCATCTGTTTGACATCTGGAGAAAAACTAGATTCAAATATTCCTTGATGACAGATTTCCCGCCCCTTTTACCCGTTATCCCTAACCAGGATTTCCCTTTGAGTACCCAACAGGGGGCTTTCCAGTGGTGGAGAGACAAGGGTATAACACACCTACACCGATTCCTACAGTTCCAAACGCTCCTTAGCATTCCCCAGATCACTGAGAAGTATGACATCCCCCAACAATCAATGGCTCAAACTTTACCTGATCCACAGTTTTGTTAGAGCATTGCTGCCTAGGTCGACATCTATACCCAATAACACCACATTCGAAAGGATGTGCCTATGGCCCCCCCTCCAACCGGGGATCATCTCCTGTCTATATGCATCTATGAACCAACCACCTCTCGACAGAAAACTTCCGTATATGATTAGATGGAAAAGAGACCTTGATATTTCTTTCTCTTTGCCACGTTGGCATCATTGTTGCACATTTGCATCTAAGGGCAGCCACCAGGTGACATTGGCGGAGACCTTAATTAAGATTCTTCACAGATCCTACTTGGTCCTGGAAATAATCAGTAAATACGATCAGACCCGCTCTTCGTCTTGCTTTCGAGGCTGTGCGGAACTAGCCTCTACTGTGCACACCTGGTGGACCTGTCCGAGGGTGACATCCCTCTGGAGACAGGTAGCTGGCCTAGTATCATCAGTGACCGGTAAACCCTTTGACCGATCCCCAGCGACATGTTTACTGGTGGATTAACAATTAGGCTTTAACAATCAACAGCATAAACTGGCTCAAAACATCTGTATGGCAACCAGAGTATACACAGCCTCACAATGGTTGTCGTCCGTATTGCAGATAGGCCCGGTCAAAGCTAGAATCTTGCTGATGATGGCATATGAGAAGCTTTCAGCTATCAGAGAAGACAGGATGGAGCTGTTCTTGAAAACATGGCAACCGTGGTCCGACTACTTAGGAGTTCCAGGTCAGACAGAGGCCCTCGAGCGATAAGCTTGGGAGGGGAGAGAAATATAAAGTAACCCTACGGAAAGCATAGATATCAGCAGTACTAACCCCAAAAATACATTACATGGTTTGCGGAAGTTGTTGCCTGGATACTTGACTGAGCTTGCACTTGTTATGTTTTGTTTTATAAACCTTTCTATATTGAAGTCCCCCTGCGAGGGGTATATATACAGTTACTATATTGTAATAATTTGAGAAAAATTAATAAATCTATTTTAAACTAAAATATAAGCCCTTCCCTGAAAATCATCCTTAAAATGTTTAAAAAAATAAAAAATATATATACTCACCTCTCTGCAGCAGCTGGGTCTTCTTCTGAACTGCTATGAAGAGCTTTTAGCAGGCGGGGATTTAAAATCCCCACTTGCTGAAAGGGCTGCCTCTGATTGGCTGAGCACTGTGACCAATCAGAGGCAGCTCTCAGCTGTCATTAAATGCGCCAGCTAAATTGAATTCAATGGGAGAACATCACGCTCCTCTGCCACAGCTGTCACAGCTGTGCCAGAGGATCGCGATCTTCACTGTATGTTCCCAATGGGGCTGGCGCTGCTGTCGCAGGCTCCACTGAGCACAACGCGAAGCCCCTGGATGTGACAGCATCCAGGGGTTTCACGTCCAAAAAAGATGGATGCCGCCGTTACCTGCATTTTAAAATCCGCTACCCTATATTTACCACTGTGCATTTTTGTGCGCAGGTAAATACAGGGCATGTGACCGCTACCATTGAAAAGCATTGGTTATATATAGATGCAGATCACAAACACAGGTAACATACGCACATAAAAACACCCGTCTGACTGAGCCCTTATAGACTGCTATGGATATATTTTTTATGTACATTGTATACATGGGGGGAGGCATGTCACATGCAAACAAAAAGAAAAAAAACTGATGTGAACAAAGTTTGACAATTAGAAGGATTCCAATCGGAAAACTGTGTTTTTTGCATGAACTAATGGAAAAATGTAATATTTAAATATTCAATAACACATATGAGGCATTTTCTTTATGATATCATCATGGATGTGTCCAACCATTATTCCATTGTGTGCACAGACACATATTGTAATAACTACACTATAAAGATTTTCCTGAGAAATATTTGTGAACCATTTTCAGTGACATTAATATATAATCATTGTGCCCACCGTCCTTATTTAATTGTGTTTATCTAATTATTCTGTCTTAGTAACGTATCTCCTGCCATCTTTGCCTTTCATTAAAAACAATAAAAAACGTATCAGGAAGAATTTGCACAACTATTCTCTCTTCTCGATTATTTTAGCTATTTCATCTAATTAAAACACAATTCTTGCTGTGGAGACAGCTGTCTTCTAGACAATACCCTCATTTTTCTCACACAACAGGCACAAAGGTGTTTTTAGATATTAGTCTTCTTTATTTAATAGCACTATGTTTAATGCAGTGTGACGTTAGCAGCAGATGCACAGGAGGCATTTTGGCTCTTAGTCTCGCACTCAGAGAACATAGAAATAGTTGTTGCTTCCAACATTTTCCATCCATTCAAGGATCTTTTGATTTAGTTATGTTTCTAAGTGATAACCACGATGAATTTTGTGAAAGGTGCTGTTTAACCCATTGGACCCGCAAGTCTAACTTTAGGCAAAAACAAAAGGAGCCATTCTGAAGATGACCTCCAGTAGTCTGCAACTGAAGCCTAGTAGTTTGCAGCTAAAGCCTGGGTAGGCCATATTTATAACAATGCACTTGAGTTCACATGTCTAGGGCATCCAAAGAGAATGGGAAGGTAGACATTATTTTACGGTTATTACACTGGTTAATATTATTTTTTTCACAAGAATATTCAATGACAGCACACCCGCTGTCTTGGGGTTATATTCGACTCTGATCTCTTCTTTACCCCCTACATCCAAACTTCTCGCCCGAACATGTCCCCTGCACCTCAAGAACATCACAAGAATCTGCTTTTTTGTCACCGTGGACAAGCTGAAAATGTTCACTGTTGCCCTCATCCACTCTCAGCTCGATTATTGCAACTCACTGCTGATTGGCCTTCCCCGCGCCAGACTCTCCCCTCTTCAGTCCATCCTGAATGCAACAGCCAGGCTCATCTTCCTATCCAGCCGCTACTCAGACACCTTTGCCCTGTGCCAGTCACTGCACTGGATGCCCATCAAATACAGAATTCAATTTGATCTCACTACCCTCATCCACAAAGCTTTCAACAGCATCGCGCTGCCCTACATTGCTTCCCCCATCTGAATCCACAACCTAGCCTGCGCCCTCCGCTTCGAAATCAGATTAAACGCACCTTACCTCAAACCTCTCATTCCCGCCTGCAAGAATTCTCCTGAGCAGCACCAGTCTTCTGGAATACACTACCCAAAACTATCCGGACAATCCATGACTCACAAAACTTCAGACGTGCTCTAAAAACGCACCTCTTCAGGGAGGCATACCACATCTCCTAAACCAAACCCCTCTGTACTCCGCCTGATAACATGTTCCCTGACCTACTGACTGCAATCCCTGCCAGCCTCCATCAACTGCCCCCTGCAGTCATACTGATTCAGCCATTATACAGCTTAATTCTGACCATTCTCTATCTGTATAGCACCCCTCACTCTCCACCTCACCATACCGTGCACATCTCCAGCCCCTTTATCTTCTGTATCACCCCATTATCTGTAGTATGTAAGCTCATTGTAGCAGGACCCTCACCCCTACTGTCTCCACCAACTGATTACTGCATGTAACCATGGTTTTGTTTCTGTTCCCCCTGTCTTGTAAGCGCTGCGGAATATGTTTGTGCTATAAAAAATATATATTATTATTAATAGTGATTTTAGTAGTATTTACCTCCTGAATTCAAATATGTTGTTAGAATCTTTCCATCAGGCAGGCGTTTTTTTTGCGACACTTGTTTTTTCTATTTAATTTAGGTGTTCCTTATGGTTTGCCATTAAATGAATTACCTTTATATTTAGTGTCCTATGCAGCATGTGATCAGAGGAATTAAGATTTTTGTTTTGCTGATAGAAAAAACATCAAGATTAAACAGGTTTATTCATGTCAGACATTCCTGGACCAAAAAAATGTACCTTTTGTGAATCCTGAAAAAGTGTATTTGCCCCCAGTGCATATAATACTGGGACTGATGAAACAATTTGAAAAAGGAATTGATAGAAATTTTGCAGCATTTATGCATTTGAAATCTAAATTTCCCAAAGTTAGTGATGCAAAACTGAAAGGAGGAATTTTTATAGAGCCACAAATAAGATCAGTGATGGATGATGAAAAGTTTCATTAACTGTTAAATCCATTGCAAAAAGCAGCCTGGTTGTCATTCAACAATATCTCCTCTTCTTTACTTGGAAATCATAAATCAGAAAACTATAGTGGTCTAGTGAGTGATCTTGTGAAATCATACCAAGCAATGCGTGCTTAAAACTTCACTTCTCGGACTCCCACATAGACTTCGTCCCAGAAGATCTTGGGGCTGGCAGTAACCAGCAGGTTAAGTGTTTCCATCAGCAGATTTCTACGGTGGAACAGAGGTACTAAGGCAAGGGGAGTCCCAGTATGCTGGTGGACTATTGCTGAACCATGAAGAGAGACATCCCAGAAGCAAAATATTCCCATCAATCATCATTAGAGATGAGCGAGCACCAAAATGCTCGGGTGCTCGTTACTCGGGACGAAATTATCGCGATGCTCGAGGGTTCGTTTCGAATAACGAACCCCATTGAAGTCAATGGGCGACCCGAGCATTTTTGTATTTCGCCGATGCTCGCTAAGGTTTTCATGTGTGAAAATCTGGGCAATTCAAGAAAGTGATGGGAACGACACAGCAACGGATAGGGCAGGCGAGGGGCTACATGTTGGGCTGCATCTCAAGTTCACAGGTCCCACTATTAAGCCACAATACCGGCAAGAGTGGGCCCCCCCCCCTCCCAACAACTTTTACTTCTGAAAAGCCCTCATTAGCATGGCATACCTTTGCTAAGCACCACACTAGCTACAACAAAGCACAATCACTGCCTGGATGACACTCCGCTGCCACTTCTCCTGGGTTACATGCTGCCCCCCCCCCCCCCCGCACGACCCAGTGTCCACAGCGCACACCAAAGTGTCCCTGCCCAGCCTTCAGCTGCCCTCATGCCACGCCACCCTCATGTCTATTTATAAGTGCGTCTGCCAGAGGAAAAGCAGGCACACACTGCAGAGGGTTGGCATGCCTAGTCAGCGACCCCCCCCCATAAAAGGGGCGGGCCGATAGTCCACAATGCTGTACAGAAGCAATGAGAAATCCAATCCTGTGCCACCTCCATCTGGAGCTGCACGCGTGGGCATAGCAATGGGGAACCTATGTGCCACACACTATTCATTCTGTCAAGGTGTCTGCATGCCCCAGTCAGACCGCGTTTTTTTATAAATAGTCACAGCCAGGTCCAACTCCGCAATGGGAATTCCGTGTGCACCCACAGCATGGGTGGCTCCCTGGAACCCACCGGCGGTACATAAAAATATCCCATTGCATTGCCCATCACAGCTGAGGTAATGTCGTGCTTAATGCAGGTGGACTTCGGCCCACACTGCATGCCCCAGTCTGACTGGGGTTCTTTACAAGTGGACAGATGTAGTAACAACTCCCTGTGGACCCACAGCATGGGTGGGTGCCAGGAAGCCACCGGCGGTACATAAATAAATCCCATTGCATTGCCCATCACAGCTGAGGTAATGTCGTGCTTAATACAGGTGGGCTTCGGCCCACACTGCATGCCCCAGTCTGACTGGGGTTCTTTACAAGTGGACAGATGTAGGTTAAACTCCGTGTGCACCTACAGCATGGGTGGCTCCCTGGAACCCACCGGTGGTACATAAATAAATCCCATTGCATTGCCCATCACAGCTGAGGTAATGTCGTGTTTAATGCAGGTGGGCTCCTGCCCATACTGCATGCCCCAGTCAGACTGGGGTTCTTTACAAGTGGACAGATGTAGGTTAAACTCCCTGTGGACCCACAGCATGGGTGGGTGCCAGGAAGCCACCGGCGGTACATAAATAAATCCCATTGCAGTGCCCTACTCAGCAGAGCTAACGTCAGATACAGAACAGGTGGGCTTCGGCCCACACTGCATGCCCCAGTCAGACTGGTAATATGTACCTTAACAGTAACCTCGTTGGTGGTAATGTGGTGGTGACTGCGGACCTAGTAGCGCGGTTTAATGTAGTTGGTTTTCGGAATGTGGCCAGGATTAAGTGGGCCGTGCCGGGGGATGGTGGTGGTGCTCTCTTGTTGTGTCGTTAAAGGTGAAATTCTTGGACTGCCACCAGACGGACCAATGCAAAGGCATTTGCCAAGAATGTTTTCATTGTTGGAGGAGGAGGGGGATGTTTTGGAGGCACTATGTGTCCTCTCCACGTGTCCGTGGTTATATGCACCTTAACAGTAACAGCGTTGGTGGGAAATGGCCTCGCCGCCATCATGTCTTTGTGAAGCCTCTGTTTCCACACCCCAGTGACATACCATTAGCAGCGGTATAGGCAGAGCCCAGAATTATTAACATTTCAGCGGTAGCATTAGGGACAGGCCCCACTAACATATCACTAGCAGCAGTATAGGGGGAGCGCAGTCTTAGTTCCATTTCAGTAATAGTAGCACTCAAGACAGGCCCCAGTAACATTCCCATTGCAGCAGTTTAGGGAGATAACAGTCTCTTTCACATTTCAGTAGCTGCAGTATAGACATGGCCCCAGTTACATTTATGTGGCTAAAGTGTAGGCCAACCCCACACACCTTTCTGTACCATGAGTGCAGGCGAAGAACATAGAAATTACTATGATTACACTGTAGGTGAGGGCCCAAAAAAATTGGTGTACCAACAGTACTAATGTACCTCAGAAAAAATTGGCCATGCCCAACCAAGATGGCAGGTGAAACCCATTAATCGCTTTGGTTAATGTGGCTTAAGTGGTAACTAGGCCTGGAGGCAGCCCAGTGTAACGAAAAATTGGTTCAAGTTAAAGTTTCAACGCTTTTAAGAGCATTGAAACGTATAAAAATTGTTTAGAAAAATTATATGAGTGAGCCTTGTGACCCTAAGAAAAATTGCCCGTTCGGCGTGATTACGTGAGGTTTCAGAAGGAGGAACAGGAGGAGGAGGAGGAATATTATACACAGATTGATGAAGCAGAAATGTCACCGTTTTGGATGGTGATAGAGAACGATGCTTCCATCCGCGGGTGCAGCCTACGTATTGCTTAGGTATCGCTGCTGTCCGCTGGTGGAGAAGAGAAGTCTGGGGAAATCCACGCTTTGTTCATCTTGATGAGTGTTAGCTTGTCGGCACTGTCGGTTGACAGGCGGGTACGCTTATCTGTGATGATTCCCCCAGCCGCACTAAACACCCTCTCTGACAAGACGCTAGCCGCAGGACAAGCAAGCACCTCCAGGGCATACAGCGCGAGTTCAGGCCACGTGTCCAGCTTCGACACCCAGTAGTTGTAGGTGGCAGAGGCGTCACGGAGGACGGTCGTGCGATCGGCTACGTACTCCCTCACCATCCTTTTACAGTGCTCCCGCCGACTCAGCCTTGACTGGGGAGCGGTGACACAGTCTTGGTGGGGAGCCATAAAGCTGTCCAGGGCCTTAAACAGTGTTGCACTGCCTGTGCTGAACATGCTGCTCGATCTCCGCACCTCCCCTGCTACCTGGCCCTCGGAACTGCGCCTTCTGCCACTAGCGCTGTCGGATGGGAATTTTACCATCAGCTTGTCCGCCAGGGTCCTGTGGTATAGCAACACTCTCGAACCCCTTTCCTCTTCGGGTATGAGAGTGGAAAGGTTCTCCTTATACCGTGGGTCGAGCAGTGTGTACACCCAGTAATCCGTAGTGGCCAGAATGCGTGCAACGCGAGGGTCACGAGAAAGGCATCCTAACATGAAGTCAGCCATGTGTGCCAGGGTACCTGTACGCAACACATGGCTGTCTTCACTAGGAAGATCACTTTCAGGATCCTCCTCCTCCTCCTCCTCCTCCGCCTCCTCCTCCTCAGGCCATACACGCTGAAAGGATGACAGGCAAGCAGCATGGGTACCGTCAGCAGTGGGCCAAGCTGTCTCTTCCCCCTCCTCCTCATCCTCCTCCTCCTCCTCAACGCGCTGAGATACAGACAGGAGGGTGCTCTGACTATCCAGCGACATACTGTCTTCCCCCGCCTCCGTTTCCGAGCGCAAAGCGGCTGCCTTTATGCTTTGCAGGGAACTTCTCAAGAGGCATAGCAGAGGAATGGTGACGCTAATGATTGCAGCATCGCCGCTCACCACCTGGGTAGACTCCTCAAACTTTCCAAGGACCTGGCAGATGTCTGCCAACCAGGCCCACTCTTCTGAAAAGAATTGAGGAGGCTGACTCCCACTGCGCCGCCCATGTTGGAGTTGGTATTCCACTATAGCTCTACGCTGCTCATAGAGCCTGGCCAACATGTGGAGCGTAGAGTTGCACCGTGTGGGCACGTCGCACAGCAGTCGGTGCACTGGCAGATTAAACCGATGTTGCAGGGTGCGCAGGGTGGCAGCGTCCGCGTGGGACTTGCGGAAATGTGCGCAGAGCCGGCGCACCTTTCCGAGCAGGTCTGACAAGCGTGGGTAGCTTTTCAGAAAGCGCTGAACCACCAAATTAAAGACGTGGGCCAGGCATGGCACGTGCGTGATGCTGCCGAGCTGCAGAGCCGCCACCAGGTTACGGCCGTTGTCACACACGACCATGCCCGGTTGGAGGCTCAGCGGCGCAAGCCAACGGTCGGTCTGCTCTGTTAGACCCCGCAGCAGTTCGTGGGCCGTGTGCCTCTTCTCTCCTAAGCTGAGTAGTTTCAGCACGGCCTGCTGACGCTTGCCCACCGCTGTGCTGCCACGCCACGCGACACCGACTGCTGGCGACATCCTGCTGCTGCTGACACATCTAGATTGCGAGACAGAGGTTGAGGAGGAGGAGGAGGAGGAGGAGGGTGCTTTAGTGGAGGAAGCATACACCGCCGAACATACCACCACCGAGCTGGGGCCCGCAATTCTGGGGGTGGGTAGGACGTGAGCGGTCCCAGGCTCTGACTCTGTCCCAGCCTCCACTAAATTCACCCAATGTGCCGTCAGGGAGATGTAGTGGCCCTGCCCGCCTGTGCTTGTCCACGTGTCCGTTGTTAAGTGGACCTTGGCAGTAACCGCGTTGGTGAGGGCGCGTACAATGTTGCGGGAGACGTGGTCGTGCAGGGCTGGGATGGCACATCGGGAAAAGTAGTGGCGACTGGGAACTGAGTAGCGTGGGGCCGCCGCCGCCATCATACTTTTGAAGGACTCCGTTTCCACAACCCTATACGGCAGCATCTCAAGGCTGATAAATTTTGCTATGTGGACGGTTAACGCTTGAGCGTGCGGGTGCGTGGCGGCGTACTTGCACTTGCGCTCAAACACTTGCGCTAGCGACGGCTGGACGGTGCGGTGCGAGACATTGGTGGATGGGGCCGAGGACAGCGGAGGTGAGGGTGTGGGTGCAGGCCAGGAGACGGTAGTGCCTGTGTCCTGAGAGGGGGGTTGGATCTCAGTGGCAGGTTGGGGCACAGGGGGAGAGGCAGCGGTGCAAACCGGAGGCGCTGAACGGCCTTCGTCTCACCTTGTGGGGTGCTTGGCCATCATATGTCTGCGCATGCTGGTGGTGGTGAGGCTGTTGGTGGTGGCTCCCCGGCTGATCTTGGCGTGACAAAGGTTGCACACCACTGTTCGTCGGTCGTCTGCACTCTCAGTGAAAAACTGCCAGACCTTAGAGCACCTCGGCCTCTGCAGGGTGGCATGGCGCAAGGGTGCGCTTTGGGAAACAGTTGGTGGATTATTCGGTCTGGCCCTGCCTCTACCCCTGGACACCGCACTGCCTCTTGCAACCTGCCCTGCTACTGCCCTTGCCTCCCCCTCTGAAGACCTGTCCTGAGTAGGCGTTGCACACCAGGTGGGGTCAGTCACCTCATCGTCCTGCTGCTCTTCCTCCGAATCCTCTGTGCGCTCCTCCCTCGGACTTACTGCCCTTACTACTACCTCACCGATAGACAACTGTGTCTCATCGTCATCGTCCTCCTCACTCACTGAAAGGTCTTGAGACAGTTGCCGGAAGTCCCCAGCCTCATCCCCCGGACCCCGGGAACTTTCCAATGGTTGGGCATCAGTGACGATAAACTCCTCTGGTGGGAGAGGAACCACTGCTGCCCAATCTGAGCAGGGGCCCGAGAACAGTTCCTGGGAGTCTTCCCGCTCCTGAGCATGTGTCATTGTAGTGGAGTGAGGAGGCTGGGAGGAAGGAGGAGCAGCAGCCAGAGGATTCGGATTTGCAGCACTGGACGGCGCAGAACTGTGGGTGGATGATAGCTTGCTCGAAGCACTTTCTGCCATCCACGACAGGACCTGCTCACACTGCTCATTTTCTAATAAAGGTCTCCCGCGTGGACCCATTAATTGTGCGATGAATGTGGGGACGCCAGAAACGTGCCTCTCTCCTAATCGCGCAGCAGTCGGCTGCGATACACCTGGATCTGGAGCTCGGCCTGTGCTCACACCCTCACTTGGGCCTACGCGTCCTCGGCCGCGTCCACGTCCTCTAGGCCTACCCCTACCCCTCAGCGAGCTGTATTACCAGTGATTTCCCAGCCAGGAAATAAATTGGCGCAAGCCTGCAGGCCAAATAGAATTTTTGCCCTTTTTTTTAAAGGAAAGGCCCACTGACTATATTCAATCAATAATAAATGTGTTCTGTGGCCCTGCTGTGTGTCACAGAGGTGCAGTGTTATTAACTGCAGCAGAGCGGTGATTTCCCAGCCAGGAAATAAATTGGCGCAAGCCTGCAGGCCAAATAGAATTTTTGCCCTTTTTTTTAAAGGAAAGGCCCACAGACTATATTCAATCAAGTAACAAATGTGTTCTGTGGCCCTGCTGTGTGTCACAGAACTGCAGTGCTATTAACTGCAGCAGAGCGGTGATTTCCCAGCCAGGAAATAAATTGGCGCAAGCCTGCTGTTAAACTTAGCTGGCTGCGTATGATTTTTTTGACGTTCTCCACCCATCACACACGTACCCAGAACGCTGAGGACTGTCAGAGGCAGGCCAAATAGAATTTTTTCCCCCTTTTTTTAAAAAGAAAAGGCCCACTGACTATATTCAATCAAGTAACAAATGTGTTCTGTGGCCCTGCTGTGTGTCACAGAAGTGCAGTGTTATTAACTGCAGCAGAGCGGTGATTTCCCAGCCAGGAAATAAATTGGCGCAAGCCTGCAGGCCAAATAGAATTTTTGCCCTTTTTTTTAAAGGAAAGGCCCACTGACTATATTCAATCAAGTAACAAATGTGTTCTGTGGCCCTGCTGTGTGTCACAGAACTGCAGTGCTATTAACTGCAGCAGAGCGGTGATTTCGCAGCCAGGAAATAAATTGGCGCAAGCCTGCAGGCCAAATAGAATTTTTGCCCTTTTTTTTAAAGGAAAGGCCCACTGACTATATTCAATCAAGTAACAAATGTGTTCTGTGGCCCTGCTGTGTGTCACAGAACTGCAGTGCTATTAACTGCAGCAGAGCGGTGATTTCGCAGCCAGGAAATAAATTGGCGCAAGCCTGCAGGCCAAATAGAATTTTTGCCCTTTTTTTTTTAAGGAAAGGCCCACTGACTATATTCAATCAATAATATATGTCTTCTGGCCCTGCCTACACAATTCTGTCCCTGTAGTATTACTGCAGGGCGCAATGCTCTGCACGGCCGATTTTGAAAAAAAAAAAAATGTGCAACACTGCTAACAGCAGCCTGCACAGTACTGCACATGGTTAAATGTGGCCCTAAGAAGGACCGTTGGGGTTCTTGAAGCCTACACTCACTCCTAACACTCTCCCTGCCTAACCACTTCTGTCCCTGTAGTATTACTGCAGGGCGCAATGCTCTGCACGGTCGATTTGGAAAAAAAAAAAATGTGCACCACTGCAAAAGGCAGCCTCCACAATACTGCACACAGTTAAATGTGGCCCTAAGAAGGACCGTTGGGGTTCTTGAAGCCTACACTCACTCCTAACACTCTCCCTACAGCAGCTCCAACACAATAGCACTTTCCTTCAGCTAACTCACAACGCATCTGAGGCGAGCCGCGGGAGGGGCCGATTTTTATACTCGGGTGACATCTGATCTCGCCAGCCACTCACAGCAGGGGGGTGGCATAGGGCTGGAACGTCACAGGGGGAAGTTGTAATGCCTTCCCTGTCTTTCTATTGGCCAGAAAAGTGGGCTAACGTCTTAGAGATGAAAGTGAAAGTAACCCGAACATCGCGTGGTGCTCGTTAAGAGTAACGAGCATCCCGAACACCCTAATATTCGCCCGAGCATCAAGCTCGGACGAGTACGTTCGCTCATCTCTAATCATCATCAAAATTTTCTAGGTAAACTGAATTTCACGTAATGTTGACTAACATAACTACTAATTTTATAAAACGTGAAATTTTTGTCACAAGAAACCCTGCCTGATGGAAAAATTCTAACAACAGATTTGAATGCAAGGTGCTCTAAAGCAGTTTAGCAGCTATAGATTCTGCTGTCTGTCTACTGATAACACCCAGAGTCGTCCTACAGAGGTCCCAGCAGAAGTAGAGTTTATGACTTCTTCACTCTCTGGCTTCTACACTGCAGGAGTTAAAAGGGTTTTCCAGTGAAATGCTATTGATGACCTATCATCAGGATGGGTCATCGATAGTTGATTGGCGGGGGTCCGTCACTTGGGATCCAAATTGATCAGCTGAGCAGGCGCATGCTGTCAGCGCCGCAAATACACCGAGGTTGGAGCAGAAACCTCCACGCTGACCTCTGTGAAGTGGCTGGTGCTTGTAACTGCAGGCACGGCTCCCATTAATTTCAATGGCAGCCATGATGTAGTTACAAGCGCTGGCCACTACATGGGAGGTCGGTGTGGAGAATTCTGCTCCAAATACATAGAGGTCAGAGGGGAAGCCTCCGCGCCGACTCCCATATAGTCCAAGATAAAAAACAGGTTATTGCGGCACTTCCACAATAGGAGAAATAAATATACTCACTGATTTTTAAAGTCACTGATTATTGGTGTATGGGATATGTGTTATACTATTTAAGGGCTGCACTAGTAGATGGTATCATAGATTGGCTTGATAAAGACTGGAGTTTCACCAGTCGAAACGTTGTATTTTACTATGCAAGATGAAATAAAGATGGGATTTTAATATCCATGAAGATTTTCTACTTATCTTACTGACACCCCTGATGCTGCTGGTTTACTATTTATTTGACTCCCATATAGTGGCCGTCGCTTGTAACTGCAGGCAAGGCTGTCATTGAAATCAATTGGAGCCATGCCTGCAATTACAAGCGCCGGCCACTACACAGAGGCCGGCATGGAGGCTTCCGCTCTGACCTCTGTGTATTTGCGGCGCTGACAGCATGCCCCCGCTCAGCTGATTGGTCATCAATAGGTCATCAATAGTATTTCTTTGGAAAACTGGCTTCAGATCTTCCCCTGATGACTCAAACTAAACGTTTGAGGAGGAGAAGCTCCAGCATTCAAGAGACAGGCAGATATGATGTGTCAGGGCATAGTGGGAATTGGAGTGTACTGTGATCTAATGTGTGTCTAGTAGGTGAATGTATGGGTGTAGTGTGTATCCCTGCGTTTGTTTCTGTGAAAAAATCAGTTTCTACATATACATTTGTGCATCCAATGTATGTGAATGTATGGGTACATCTTGTTTGATATTTTGTCAAATTCTCACCACTTCTAAATGTAGTATATCAATCCTATCCTGTGAATGATCAAACTCTCTTACTGGTCTATGACAAGTCATGCCTTGGATTAGTATAGTTTAGTGGACTACATCCATCTAGAGCTGCAGGTGTGACTCATTGAACTGTAAACTCAAAAATAAGAATAAGTTTGATTGCATTATTTTCACTATTAGATTGATGAAAAAGGAAGAACCAATGAAAACTATGTTTCAAACAGATTTCAAGGGAGAAGTGGAAGGAACAAGAATATGAGAGGTGGTATGGTGTAGAAGAGTTAGAATGATATAACTGGTGAATTCAGAAATAAAATGGGATGGAGGTCGTCAACATCGCAGTTGAGCAACACAGAATGTAAATAGAAAGTCTAAATTTACTGAATTAGTCTGATTTAGTGAATCCTGCACTGAGTAGAGGGTTGGACCAGATGACCCCAGAGGGCCCTTCTAACTCTACCATTCTACGATTCTATGATTAAATTTCTCTGTTTAGTAAACTAACTTCAGCAGGAAACACTCTTTAGCTGCAGACTGTTAAATAGAATATGGTAGCAAAAGTCAACTTGTGTAACTCACCACCCCTATATATATAAAGCTGAAAGCCCTGACTGACTCACTGACTGACTCACTGACTGACTCGCCAAAAGTTCTCCAACTTCCCAATGTCGTAGAAACATGAAATTTGGCACAAGCATAGATTATCTCGAAAATAGGAAAAGAAATTGGGTCCCAACTCGATTATTCAATTCTAGCGCAAAAGAATTGGCGTCGAAATTTAACGTACATAATCTAAATCACTCACTTCCCAATGTCATAGAAACGGGAAATTTGGCACGAGCATTAATTATGTCATAAATAGGAAAAGCTAATGGGTCCCAACTCGATTATTCAATTCTAGCGCAAAAGAATTGTCGTCGAAATTTTACGTGCGGAATGTAATTTTCTCACTTTCCGGTGTCATAGAAACGGGAAATTTGGCACGAGCATTGATTATGTCATAAATAGGAAACACTAATGGGTCCCAACTCCATTATTCAATTCTATGCGCAAAAGAATTAGCGTCCAAATTTTACGTACGGAATCTAATTTTCTCACATTCCGGTGTCATAGAAACGGAAAATTTGGCACGAGCATTGATTATGTCATAAATAGGAAAAGCTAATGGGTCCCAACTTGATTATTCAATTCTATGCGCAAAAGATTTAGCGTCCAAATTTTACGTGCGGAATGTAATTTTCTCACTTTCCGGTGTCATAGAAACGGGAAATTTGGCACGAGCATTGATTATGTCATAAATAGGAAAAGCGAATGGGTCCCAACTCGATTATTCAATTCTAGCGCAAAAGAATTGGCATCGAAATTTTACGTGCGAAATGTAATTTTCTCACTTTCCGGTGTCATAGAAACGTGAAATTTGGCACGAGCATTGATTATGTCATAAGTAGGAAAAGCTAATGGGTCCCAACGCGATTATTCAATTCTATGCGCAAAAGAATTAGCGTCCAAATTTTACGTGCGGAATGTAATTTTCTCACTTTCCGGTGTCATAGAAACGGGAAATATGGCACGAGCATTGATTATGTCATAAATAGGAAAAGGTAATAGGTCCAAACTCCATTATTCAATTCTAGCGCAAAAGAATTGGCGTCGAAATTTTACATGCGGAATGTAATTTTCTCACTTTCCGGTGTCATAGAAACGGGAAATTTGGCACAAGCATTGATTATGTCATAAATAGGAAAAGCTAATGGGTCCCAACTCGATTATTCAATTCTATGCACAAAAGAATTGGCGTCCAAATTTTACGTGCAGAATGTAATTTTTTCCCTTTCCGGTGTCATAGAAACAGGAAATTTGGCACGAGCATTGATTATGTCATAAATAGTAAAAGCTAATGGGTCCCAACTCCATTATTCAATTCTATGCGCAAAAGAATTAGCGTCCAAATTTTACGTACGGAATCTAATTTTCTCACTTTCCGGTGTCATAGAAACGGAAAATTTGGCACGAGCATTGATTATGTCATAAATAGGAAAAGCTAATGGGTCCCAACTCCATTATTCAATTCTATGCGCAAAAGAATTAGCGTCCAAATTTTACGTGCGGAATGTATTTTTCTCACTTTCCGGTGTCATAGAAACGGGAAATTTGGCACGAGCATTGATTATGTCATAAATAGGGAAAGCTAATGGGTCCCAACTCCATTATTCAATTCTATGCGCAAAAGAATTAGTGTCCAAATTTTACGTACATAATCTAAATCTCTCACTTCCCAATGTCATAGAAACATGAAATTTGGCACAAGCATTGATTGTGTCATAAATATGAAAAGTTAATGGGTCCCAACTCAATTATTCAATTCTAAGCGCAAAAGAATTAGTGTCCAAATTTTATGTACGTAATCTAATTCTCTCACTTCCTGATGTCATTTTATATGAAGGAAACGTTGCATGGTTACCTCCACGTGGTGTTTCCTGGGTAACGCAGAGAACTATGCAAAATGGTGAACATATGTTTTTCCTCAGTATCTCTAAAGTAACCACGACTTCATAAGATTTTCCGTGTGAACACCAGATAAACACCAGTACCAAATTAACTCGGGCGAAGCCGGGTATATCAGCTAGTATATATATATATATATATATATATATATATATATATATATATATATATATATATATATATATATATGGAAACAAATGTATACAATCGTTTAAACTTTAGTGCAAAGTTGTATTGAGTGTCACTATTTTACTATATCCTCAAGACTACAGATCTGCCTGTGTATAATAAGGTCAAGGTCAGATAATAATAATATAATAATCTTTATTTGTATAGCGCCAACTTATTCCACAGATCACCAAGTTCCAGCAGTGCATTTGTGTTCTCCAGACCACTGTTTGGCTTATCTATGCTATGGCTGAGTCATTCCATTACTGATGCTTCTCCCAACTGTGTTGGCTTTGATGTCAGTAAGCTATTGAACAGCTAGAAGACGAGTATCATACATTGGTCAACCACTAGTTCCAAAAATACAGCTGCATGGCAGAACTTTGCATCTTAAGCACCAATGTCTCTCTATTAAAAGATAAAACAATATGAGCAGCCTAGCCAAAACGCTATCACAATAATCACTTGTGTTGACCATACTTCCTAGGGAATGTATTATGTTCTTTTTGTCTCCTTGATCCTTTTATAAAGGCATACTTCTTTTGTTATTATATTGTACCTGTTAGGTCTGCTACCCGTTTCTGCCACCCTCTTGCGTCTCCAGGCAGACGCAACCATCGTTCTGCTTCTCCTGTGTGTATGTACTTTATATGTCTATTTTCTACCAGCACTGGGGCACTTCCTCTTTGGTTGTTGTGTGTAAGTCTCAGACACCCAGCTTTCCTAGGTCACCTGTTCCTGTCCTTATTGTTTTGTACCTGTATCTGTATTCTATTTATTGGTTGCCTCCCTGTCTCCACACCTTATCCCATTTTTGTGTTTGGCTCTGTCATCCTGCATCACCTTCCTACTCCTGTCTTCTCAGTCTGCTCTTTGTCTTGTATGTTTGCTGTTTCTTGACGTTTGTATCTTAGTCTGGTGTGAGCTTGCTAGTCTCCCAGCATAGGCATCCTGTACCTATTTCTGTGTGTACGTTTGTCAGCCCCTGTTCCTGACCAATGGATTGTTCTTGTTCTTGCTTGTGTCTTTGTGCACATCTGTCTGCTGCCAGATCTTGTCTTGGTACCGTTTCCGTGGTTTGTACAGCCCTGTGTTATTTTTGTGCATTGTGCCCAGTACTTCTCTCCGGTGTCCCGTCAGGGATAGACAGCCCCAAGGTGAAGACTGTGGGGCATTCTTTTCAGGACACCTACTCTGCTATTAGGCAGGGGCTTTCCCATCCTTCTGTTTAGCAAAGGGCAAGATTTGTTCATACGTTGTTCTGTTGCATAACACCTTGTGCCGGTACCTCTGACTTCAGAGGGTCAGCTGCTAACCATACTGGGACTAGCCCAAAGCCTAACTGGTTGGTTGGTCCAGTGGGTCCACACTCTGCGTCTGTAAGAGTACCTTGTACATTTACCATAAATGTATGGATTTCCATCTCCTGAGAATTAAATGTAAATGTAGAATGTAGCCATTACTATAATTTTCTGAAACAATTTTACGACAATGTATAATATTTATGAAAAAGTGTGCTAAATGAGGTGACTTGGTCTTTTTTAGCACAATTGTATCACTTTTCTATTTTCGAGATTTCTCAAGGTTTTGTGCCCAGTTGTCATATTTACTGCTGTAACCATCTCCACATATAATTCACCATATTGAGTTGTATTCTTCAACAAATTTTTGGTACTGAGGCTTCATGAGTTAAAGTATAAAGTACAGTAGATTGAAGTGTTTAGCTCATGAAGTTCAAATTTTCCTTGCAGCTCTTTGACTTTTCTTTTGTAAATTTCCCTTTTTATATCCATCAGTAAAAGGTTTTATATTTTAGAGTACTTATTTTTCTTCCGTGCTGTACTAAGAGCTGGAAATCATGACTGACAACATGCAAATTTAGAAAGCAGGATGTGGAGGAAAATGTCCAAGAAAACAATCAGTTTCTAAATAACAGTGCAGAAAAGAGCCAATAACAATCAAACTATTGTATAATAATTTCTAGTAAAAATGTCAATTAATGACAATGAGAATGGATAAAAAGATTCAACATTGGGGGCGTGGCCAACGAGCAAAATGGCCGGTCGCAACTAGCCTTAGCTCCTACCATACGGGCACATAATTTACTACTCCTACGGTGCAAAAAACACTTAGAAAGAGCCCCAAAACACCTTAACTTAAACTCCGGAACTACCTTGACTGCTCCTGCGGTCCGGGAGATCAGAGGTGGGAGCGGGACACGGGATCAAGCTCCGGTCACAGCCTGCTCGGAGACCTGCGGGGACGCTTGCTGTACGGCGCCTAGGACTCGGTGGCTGCCGGGCGGCACGACGCTGATCCCCCCTAAAACCTACCGGAGGGAGAAGTATAAGGAAGGTGAGAGGAGCGGTGCGGCTGATTGAGCGGCGCGGAGGGGACACATACAACACCGGTAACCGAGGGGACCGGAGCGCGGGGACGGGAGCGCGGGGACACCCGCTGCACAAAGCCCGGATCGCTGCCCCGCCGAGCGGCTGAACGCCGAGCCCTACCTGTCACTCACCGGAGGACCAACAGCTGAGAAGGTGAGAGCAGCGGGCGGCTGAGTAGACACTGCGGAGGAGACACTCACAGCGCCGGCAGCTGGGGAGGCTAAAGCGTGGGAAGGAGTGTGAGGAGTAGAAGAGGAGAGGGTGCCCGCGGCAGTTCAAGCCCCTGCACAGCCTCCTTTAAAATAAAGAGTGAGCGCAGGGAGTGAGCAGAAGAGAGACAGTGAAGAGTGCCACAGTCTCCCCACTGTACAATAACTGTATATCAATTGAACAACGTCTGCACTCTTGGAAGGTGCAGACAGAGATAGTCGCCATTTGTTTTGCCCCACGTGGAGCTGCCATTTGAACCTGACACAGCCCCCTGCACAGACCTGCCCAGGTCCTCCATAAGCAATAAACTACATTATTGTGTGCAGAACTACATCTCTAGGAGAAGAGGAGACACTTCAGTGAGGGCAGACCCCCCGCACCTGATGACAGACTTAAGCCACCACTACAAACGCAAGATTGGCGAATACTTATCAGCAGTCTGTTTGTTAGAACCAGCAGAGGTAGAGGCCTCGTTGGGGAAAGGAGAATTTTGCGATTTATAGAAAAAAAATCCCAGCGCCAAAAGAGAAGAAGGGGGAAAAAAACGAAAAAAAGAAAAAAAAACAAAAAACAAAAACATAGATTCGCTGCTCAACATTCACCTGAATAATCCCCCCGCACTGTCTGGGACTACCCTATTACCTCGCCTTCATCTGAGTGGCTCCTCTTTACCGAAACGTGACCAACAGATTTATACTCCATCTAGCGATAAAACACAAGAAAATAGCACATAACAGATCTTCAAACGCAAGACCGGGAAAAGTTGTCTCTATAATACGAGATATGTGAATACCTCCCTTTCCCTATCTCTCCCAGCATAATTGTACCAAGACAGGCAAAATGGGGAAACCCACAAAATCTGTAAGCAACAGCAACACCAAAGATCTCAAAACACCAAAAAGATCGCAAGCTCTAGTGAAATCCTTCGGGTCTGCTTCACAAGATTCTTCTCTCACGTTCCACTCCAAGCAGAGGGCATTAGATGAAGATAACCAAAGTCACGCTGCCTCACTGCAAGGCTCAGAAAGCGAATCAGAAGACGAATCACTCATGACCTCCAACTCAGACATAAAAAAATACATCAAGGCGCTACCAACCAAGGAGTGCATTAAAGATTTATTTAAAGAATTCACGCAAACGGTGAAGGAGGAAATCGCGGACCTTAGGAAAGACGTTAAAGAAGTGCATGCCAAAATTAATACCCTTGAAGACTCGTGCACAAAGATGATAAATCACGCAGAAAGGGTTAAAGACATCCTGATCGACAAACATAAAGAAATGTACTTCCAGCGCCTACACATAGACGATCTAGAAAACCGCTCCAGGCGCAACAACGTTCGCGTACGCGGCATTCCAGAAAGCATCCCCGATAAAGAGATCTCCACCTCTCTGCATCGAATCTTTAACAGCCTACTGGAAAGAGAGGAGAATGCAGACCTCGGCCTCGAAAGAGCCCACAGAATCTTCAGGCCTAGATCGGTGAAGTCGGACAAACCTCGAGATATCCTTTGCTGCCTTCAGAGCTTCAAACTCAAAGAGGAAATCATTAACAAAGCCAGATCCGCAAAGAAAATAGAATTCGACAATAGCGAAATCCAAATTTTCCAGGACCTTTCCAAACTCACCCTAGACCTGAGGAGACAACTACAACCTCTCACAAAAGAATTGAGAGACAAAAGCATCCCCTATAAATGGCTTTTTCCATTTGGACTAGCAATATCAAGTCCAAACAGAACTTGGGTCATTAAAACCCCAGAAGACCTCCCCTTGGTCCTCAGCAAGCTAAATCTGTCACATATTCAGATCTTGGATTGGACATCAGCAGAAGACGCATTGGCCCTCCCGACCCTCCCCAAAATGGAATCCTGGACTCAAGTCACTCCGAACAAGCCTAGGAAGTCGAGAAGAATGGAACTAGACCCCTCCAAGTCCCCTAGAAGAGGCCACCATACAGATGCCACCTGATAAGATGGGACATTCTACTACATTCTGACCCCCTTTGTCCTCTGAGGAGATAAGTATAGGCCGATGGCCATTTTTCTGCTTTTACACTTGCCTGTTTTACTTCTGTTTTTTTTTCATAAGTTGTACAGATTGCGCTGGGAGACCTGACAGGAGCAAATCTAATTTGTTCTAGTCAGTTTCCTCCATCGTTCTCTGCTTAAAGTTGGATCCTACTTGATCCATCTTTGTTTGCGGGCCCCCCCCCCCCCCACAAACTTTGATTGTTTGCTTTTTAACCTGAGTGTGAGTGGACTTTGTCTAATTACTCGCGCCCAGCTGCAAAACGTTACTAATTGTTTATCCTACATTGTCATTTTTCTTAAAAATGATGAAACATTGTGTTGTTTACCCCCTTGCTTATTTCCCCCCCCCCCTAAGTAGCTCTGCTGATCCTACCACATATCAAACATCTCCCACCATTAGACCCAATGGCTAAATTGCAAATTACAACTTTTAATGTCAAAGGTATTAATATCCCCCATAAGAGATCCCAAATTCTCCACTATCTAGAGAAAAACAAGACGGACATAGTCTTCTTCCAAGAAACGCACTTTAAAAAAGGCTACACACCCTTATCTAAAAATAAGGCATTCACTAAATGGTATAACGCCTCTTCCCCACTCAAAAGACACAGAGGAGTGGCAATAGCTCTAAATAAAGACCTACCATTTCAGCTCATTAGCGTCCAACCTGACCCAGAGGGAAGATATATCTTTCTTAAGGGCACCCTGTACGACAAAATCTACACCCTGGCCAATATATATGCTCCAAACAGCAACCAAGTAAACTTCTTCCTTTCGGTCTTTGACCGCCTGGAAAAATTCAAAGAAGGGCAATTAATCATAGGCGGTGATTTCAACGTCCCACTCCAACCCTCCTTGGACACATCAAATGGAACATCTTCAATTTCTTATCTTAAACTCAAAAAAATAAAAAAATTACTATCTGACCTTAACTTAGCTGATCCTTGGAGAATACAAAACCCCTCTACAAAAGACTACTCTTTCTATTCACCAGTACACAAAAAATACTCTAGGATAGATTACCTATATATCCCGCATCACTTGCTAGGGTCAGTGACCAAGTCTGCCTACGATGTAATCCTTTTCTCAGATCACGCCCCTCTCTCACTGGAACTCTCAATAGCAACAAAAAAAAGATGCCCATCTAATTGGATATTAAATGATAGTATCTTACTTAACAAGGAAGATGTCGCCTCCATTAGGCGTAACATCCAACTCTACTTCTCTGATAACGCTCAACACTCTACAAAACCTGCGATCTTGTGGGAAGCTCACAAGGCAGTTATCCGTGGGCTTCTCATACAAATAGGCTCTAGAAGAAAAAAGGAAAGAGAGAAGGAGAAATCTGAACTTATTGAACAAATTAAAGTGCTGGAATCACAACATAAGAAAACAATCCTACGTCCCCTAGAGAAGGACCTCTTTGAACTACGATCCAAACTAAGACAACTGCTTAACCTAAATACGGACAAATACTTATATTATGCCAAATTCAAACATTACGCCGTAGCAGATAAATGCGGGAAAAAACTAGCTTCCTTAATTAAAAAACAAAACTCTAGGTCTCTTATCATGAAAATCAAGGATAAGGATGACCAACTCCACCACACTACAGACGCTATAGCTAAAATCTTTCAATCCTACTATTCTGATTTATATAACATTGATAATCAGGAGAGATCAACCACACAGAGAACCGAGCAGATTCAGAAAACCCTTGACTCCATTAATCTTCCACGGGTTTCTGACTCTCAGAAACTAACATTAAACAACTTAATTTCCATAGAAGAAATAGAAAGCGCCATTAAAGCCCTTCCCAAAGGCAAAAGCCCAGGCCCAGATGGGTTTAGTTCCACATATTATAAAACATTCCAAGACATCCTAACCCCGGCCTTGCACAAATATTTCAACCATATTAATGCTACAAACGACTTCCCAGAGGAAGCATTAACTGCACATATTTCACTAATTCCAAAGGAAGGAAAAGACAGTGCTCTTTGTAGCAGCTATAGACCAATATCATTAATTAACAATGACATTAAACTCTATGCTAAAATCCTAGCTAATAGAATCAAACCCCTTCTCCCAAGCCTTATCAATTCGGAACAAGTGGGCTTTACGCCCTCTAGAGAAGCAAAAGATAACACCACCAGATTGATCAACGCCCTGCACCAAGCCAAGCACACCAAAACTTCCCTAGCGATTCTTACAACCGATGCAGAAAAGGCCTTTGATAGGGTTAATTGGCTATTTCTCAAGAAAGCCCTTGAAAAATTCGGCCTCCCTGACAATTTTATTGACAAAATTATGGCATTATATAAAAAACCTTCAGCTAAGATTAAAATAAATGGAAGTCTCTCCTCAGCCTTTAACATTAGGAACGGTACGAGGCAAGGCTGCCCACTTTCCCCTTTACTATTTGTCCTATCAATGGAGGTGTTATTAGAAAAAATAAGGAAAAACGCACAAATTACAGGCCTACGCTGCGGACAGATTGAGCACAAAACAGCCTCTTTCGCTGACGATGTTTTGATGATAATATCCCAACCACAGCACTCCCTTAAACCACTTTTGAGAGAATTTGATCTCTTTGGGCAGATTTCAAATTTTAAACTTAATTTTTCAAAATCTGACCTTCTCAATATTAATATAGAGGAAAAAGTATGGTCCAGACTATCTAAAACATCCCCATTCAAAAACACATGTTCTCATATTACATATCTGGGAACCAAAATCTCACGCAACATATCTGATCTATACAAACTAAACTTTCTCCCGCTATTAGACAGACTTGAAAAAGATTTAGCTTCCTGGATGACTTTACAGGTGTCATGGATGGGTAGGAAGAATTCAGTTAAAATGGTGGTCCTGCCCAAAGTTCTTTATCTGATGCAAGCACTTCCAATAGAGATTCCACAATCTTTTTTCATAAAACTAAAACGTCTCATCTCCAGATTCATCTGGCAAAATAAAAGCCATAGAGTAAAGCACTCAACTCTTATCAGACATAAAAAAGCCGGCGGTATTGGCCTACCAGATTTTGAACACTACTATAATGCAATACATTTATCTCGCGTCTTTGACCTCATACACCCAGCCAACAATAAATTATGGGCTCAAATAGAAAAGCATTCACTAGAGAACGATCTTCACTCTCTGCCCTGGGTGACACTGTACAATAAACCCACACTAAAAGGAATCTCTAACCCTTTAACCACAGCCTCTTTCAAAATTTGGCACAGAACCAACAAGAAATTACGTTTTTTACCGCGATAGCCCACAATGCTGTACAGAAGCAATGAGAAATAGAATCCTGTGCCACCGCCATCAGGAGCTGCACACGTGGGCATAGCAATGGGGAACCTATGTGCCACACACTATTCATTCTGTCAAGGTGCCTGCATGCCCCAGTCAGACTGGTAATATGTACCTTAACAGTAACCGCGTTGGTGGTAATGTGGTGGTGACTGCGGACCTAGTAGCACGGTTGTATTTTGTTGGTTTTCGGAATGCGGCCAGGATTAAGTGGGCCGTGGCGGGGGGATGGTGTGGGGGCTCTCGTTGTGTCGGTAAAGGTGAAATTCTTGGACTGCCACCAGACGAACCAATGCAAAGACATTTGCCAAGAATGTTTTCCCTGTTGGAGGAGGAGGGGGATGTTTTTGAGGCACTACGTGTCCTCTCCACGTGTCCGTGGTTATATGCACCTTTACAGTAACCGCGTTGGTGGTAATGTGGTGGTGACTGCGGACCTAGTAGCACGGTTGTATTTTGTTGGTTTTCGGAATGCGGCCAGGATTAAGTGGGCCGTGGCGGGGGGATGGTGTGGGGGCTCTCGTTGTGTCGGTAAAGGTGAAATTCTTGGACTGCCACCAGACGAACCAATGCAAAGACATTTGCCAAGAATGTTTTCCCTGTTGGAGGAGGAGGGGGATGTTTTTGAGGCACTACGTGTCCTCTCCACGTGTCCGTGGTTATATGCACCTTTACAGTAACCGCGTTGGTGGTAATGTGGTGGTGACTGCGGACCTAGTAGCACGGTTGTATTTTGTTGGTTTTCGGAATGCGGCCAGGGTTAAGTGGGCCGTGGCGGGGGGATGGTGTGGGGGCTCTCGTTGTGTCGGTAAAGGTGAAATTCTTGGACTGCCACCAGACGAACCAATGCAAAGACATTTGCCAAGAATGTTTTCCCTGTTGGAGGAGGAGGGGGATGTTTTTGAGGCACTACGTGTCCTCTCCACGTGTCCGTGGTTATATGCACCTTTACAGTAACCGCGTTGGTGGTAATGTGGTGGTGACTGCGGACCTAGTAGCACGGTTGTATTTTGTTGGTTTTCGGAATGCGGCCAGGATTAAGTGGGCCGTGGCGGGGGGATGGTGTGGGGGCTCTCGTTGTGTCGGTAAAGGTGAAATTCTTGGACTGCCACCAGACGAACCAATGCAAAGACATTTGCCAAGAATGTTTTCCCTGTTGGAGGAGGAGGGGGATGTTTTTGAGGCACTACGTGTCCTCTCCACGTGTCCGTGGTTATATGCACCTTTACAGTAACCGCGTTGGTGGTAATGTGGTGGTGACTGCGGACCTAGTAGCACGGTTGTATTTTGTTGGTTTTCGGAATGCGGCCAGGATTAAGTGGGCCGTGGCGGGGGGATGGTGTGGGGGCTCTCGTTGTGTCGGTAAAGGTGAAATTCTTGGACTGCCACCAGACGAACCAATGCAAAGACATTTGCCAAGAATGTTTTCCCTGTTGGAGGAGGAGGGGGATGTTTTTGAGGCACTACGTGTCCTCTCCACGTGTCCGTGGTTATATGCACCTTTACAGTAACCGCGTTGGTGGTAATGTGGTGGTGACTGCGGACCTAGTAGCACGGTTGTATTTTGTTGGTTTTCGGAATGCGGCCAGGATTAAGTGGGCCGTGGCGGGGGGATGGTGTGGGGGCTCTCGTTGTGTCGGTAAAGGTGAAATTCTTGGACTGCCACCAGACGAACCAATGCAAAGACATTTGCCAAGAATGTTTTCCCTGTTGGAGGAGGAGGGGGATGTTTTTGAGGCACTACGTGTCCTCTCCACGTGTCCGTGGTTATATGCACCTTTACAGTAACCGCGTTGGTGGTAATGTGGTGGTGACTGTGGACCTAGTAGCACGGTTGTATTTTGTTGGTTTTCGGAATGCGGCCAGGATTAAGTGGGCCGTGGCGGGGGGATGGTGTGGGGGCTCTCGTTGTGTCGGTAAAGGTGAAATTCTTGGACTGCCACCAGACGAACCAATGCAAAGACATTTGCCAAGAATGTTTTCCCTGTTGGAGGAGGAGGGGGATGTTTTTGAGGCACTACGTGTCCTCTCCACGTGTCCGTGGTTATATGCACCTTTACAGTAACCGCGTTGGTGGGAAATGGCCTCGCCGCCATCATGTCTTTGGGAAGCCTCTGTTTCCACACCCCAGAGACCTACCATTAGCAGCGGTATAGGCAGAGGCCAGAATTCGTAACATTTCAGCCGTAGCATTAGGACAGGCCCCACTAACATATCACTAGCAGCATTATAGGAGGAGCGCAGTCTTCGTTCCATGTCAGCAATAGTAGCACTCAAGACAGGCCCCAGTAACAATTCCGAAGCAGCAGTATAGCGGGAGCGCAGTCTTCGTTCCATGTCAGCAATAGTAGCACTCAAGACAGGCCCCAGTAACAATTCCGAAGCAGCAGTATAGCGGGAGCGCAGTCTTCGTTCCATGTCAGCAATAGTAGCACTCAAGACAGGCCCCAGTAACAATTCCGAAGCAGCAGTATAGCAGGAGAGCAGTCTTCGTTCCATGTCAGCAATAGTAGCACTCAAGACAGGCCCCAGTAACAATTCCGAAGCAGCAGTATAGCGGGAGCGCAGTCTTCGTTCCATGTCAGCAATAGTAGCACTCAAGACAGGCCCCAGTAACAATTCCGAAGCAGCAGTATAGCGGGAGCGCAGTCTTAGTTCCATTTCAGTAGCCTTAGTATAGCCAAGGCCCAAGTTACATTTATGTAGCTAAAGTGTAGGCCAACCCCACACACCTTTCTGTACCATGAGTGCAGGCGAAGAACATACAAATTGCTATGATTACACTGTAGGTGATGGCCCCAAAAATTTGGTGTACCAACAGTACTAATGTACCTCAGTAAAAATTGGCCATGCCCAACCAAGATGGCAGGTGAATCGCTTTGGTTAATGTGGCTTAAGTGGTAACTAGGCCTGGAGGCAGCCCAGTGTAACGAAAAATTGGTTCAAGTTAAAGTTCCAACGCTTTTAAGCGCATTGAAACTTATAAAAATTGTTCAGAAAAATTATTTGAGTGAGCCTTGTGGCCCTAAGAAAAATTGCCCGTTCAGCGTGATTACGTGAGGTTTCAGGAGTAGGAGCAGGAGGAGGAGGAGGAGGAATATTAGACACAGATTGATGAAGCAGAAATGTCCCCGTTTTGGATGGTGAGAGAGAACGTAGCTTCCATCCGCGGGTGCAGCCTACGTATTGTTTAGGTATCGCTGCTGTCCACTGGTGGAGAACAGAAGTCTGGGGAAATCCAGCCTTTGTTCATCTTGATGAGTGTTAGCCTGTCGGCACTGTCGGTTGACAGGCGGGTACGCTTATCTGTGATGATTCCCCCAGCCGCACTAAACACCCTATCCGACAAGACGCTAGCCGCAGGACAAGCAAGCACCTCCAGGGCATACAGCGCTAGTTCAGGCCACGTGTCCAGCTTCGACACCCAGTAGTTGTAGGGGGCAGAGGCGTCACCGAGGATGGTCGTGCGATCCGCTACGTACTCCCTCACCATCCTTTTACAGTGCTCCCGCCGACTCAGCCGTGACTGGGGAGCGGTGACACAGTCTTGGTGGGGAGCCATAAAGCTGGCCAGGCCCTTAAAGACTGTTGCACTGCCTGGGATGTACATGCTGCTCGATCTACGCACATCCCCTGCTACCTTGCCCTCGGTACTGCGCCTTCTGCCACTAGCGCTGTCGGCTGGGAATTTTACCATCAGCTTGTCCGCAAGGGTCCTGTGGTATAGCAACACTCTCGAACCCCTTTCCTCTTCGGGAATCAGAGTGGGCAGGTTCTCCTTATACCGTGGATCGAGCAGTGTGTACACCCAGTAATCCGTCGTGGCCAGAATGCGTGCAACGCGAGGGTCACGAGAAAGGCATCCTAACATGAAGTCAGCCATGTGTGCCAGGGTACCTGTACGCAACACATGGCTGTCTTCACTAGGAAGATAACTTTCAGGATCCTCCTCCTCCTCCTCCTCCTCCTCCTCAGTCCATACACGCTGAAAGGATGACAGGCAATCAGCCGGTGTACCGTCAGCAGCGGGCCAAGCTGTCTCTTCCCCCTCCTCCTCATCCTCCTCATGCTCCTCCTCCTCCTCCTGTACGCGCTGAGAAATAGACAGGAGGGTGCCCTGACTATCCAGCGGCATACTGTCTTCCCCCGCCCCCGTTTCCGAGCGCAAAGCAGCTGCCTTTATGGTTTGCAGGGAATTTCTCAAGATGCATAGCAGAGGAATGGTGACGCTAATGATTGTAGCATCGCCGCTCACCACCTGGGTAGACTCCTCAAAATTACCAAGGACATGGCAGATGTCTGCCAACCAGGCCCACTCTTCTGAAAGGAATTGAGGAGGCTGACTCCCACTGCGCCGCCCATGTTGGAGTTGGTATTCGACTATAGCTCTACGCTGTTCATAGAGCCTGGCCAACATGTGGAGCGTAGAGTTCCACCGTGTGGGCACGTCGCACAGCAGTCGGTGCACTGGCAGCTTAAAGTGATGTTGCAGGGTGCGCAGGGTGGCAGCGTCCGTGTGGGACTTGCGGAAATGTGCGCAGAGCCGGCGCGCCTTTACGAGCAGGTCTGAGAAGCGTGGGTAGCTTTTCAGAAAGCGCTGAACCACCAAATTAAAGACGTGGGCCAGGCATGGCACGTGCGTGAGGCTGCCGAGCTGCAGAGCCGCCACCAGGTTACGGCCGTTGTCACACACGACCATGCCCGGTTGGAGGCTCAGCGGCGCAAGCCAGCGGTCGGTCTGCTGTGTCAGACCCTGCAGCAGTTCGTGGGCCGTGTGCCTCTTATCGCCTAAGCTGAGTAGTTTCAGCACGGCCTGCTGACGCTTGCCCACCGCTGTGCTGCCACACCACGCGACACCGACTGCTGGCGACATGCTGCTGCTAACACATCTTGATTGCGAGACAGAGGAGGAGGAGGAGGAGGAGGAGGGTGCTTTAGTGGAGGAAGCATACACCTCCGCAGATACCACCACCGAGCTGGGGCCCGCAATTCTGGGGGTGGGTAGGACGTGAGCGGTCCCAGGCTCTGACTCTGTCCCAGCCTCCACTAAATTCACCCAATGTGCCGTCAGGGAGATGTAGTGGCCCTGCCCGCCTGTGCTTGTCCACGTGTCCGTAGTTAAGTGGACCGTGGCAGTAACCGCGTTGGTGAGGGCTCGTACAATGTTGCGGGAGACGTGGTCGTGCAGGGCTGGGACGGCACATCGGGAAAAGTAGTGGCGACTGGGAACTGAGTAGCGCGGGGCCGCCGCCTCCATGATACTTTTGAAGGACTCCGTTTCCACAACCCTATACGGCAGCATCTCAAGGCTGATGAATTTTGCTATGCGGACGGTTAACGTTTGAGCGTGCGGGTGCGTGGCGACGTACTTGCGCTTGCGCTCCAACATTTGCGCAAGCGACGGCTGGACGGTGCGCTGAACTACCCTGCTGGATGGGGCCGAGGACAGCGGAGGTGAGGGTGTGGGTGCAGGCCAGGAGACGGTAGTGCCTGTGTCCTGAGAGGGGGGTTGCATCTCAGTGGCAGGTTGGGGCACAGGGGGAGAGGCAGGGGTGCAAACCGGAGGCGGTGAACGGCCTTCGTCCCACCTTGTGGGGTGCTTGGCCATCATATGTCTGCGCATGGTGGTGGTGGTGAGGCTGTTGGTGTTGGCTCCCCGGCTGAGCTTTGCGCGACAAAGGTTGCACACCACTGTTCGTCGGTCGTCAGGCGTCTCTGTGAAAAACTGCCAGACCTTAGAGCACCTCGGCCTCTGCAGGGTGGCATGGCGCGAGGGGGCGCTTTGGGAAACAGTTGGTGGATTATTCGGTCTGGCCCTGCCTCTACCCCTGGCCACCGCACTGCCTCTTGCAACCTGCCCTGCTGATGCCCTTGACTCCCCCTCTGAAGACCTGTCCTCCTGAGTAAGCGTTGCACACCAGGTGGGGTCAGTCACCTCATCGTCCTGCTGCTCTTCCTCCGAATCCTCTGTGCGCTGCTCCCTCAGACTTACTGCCCTTACTACTACCTCACTGCAAGACAACTGTGTCTGATCGTCATCGTCCTCCTCACCCACAGAAAGTTGTTGAGACAGTTGGCGGAAGTCCCCAGCCTCTTCCCCCGGACCCCGGGAACTTTCGAATGGTTGGGCATCAGTGACGATAAACTCCTCTGGTGGGAGAGGAACCGCTGCTGCCCAATCTAAGCAGGGGCCCGAGAACAGTTCCTGGGAGTGTTCCCGCTCCTGAGCAGGTGTCATTGTAGTGGAGTGAGGAGGCTGGGAGGAAGGAGGAGCAGCAGACAGAGGATTCGGATTTGCAGCAGTGGACGGCGCAGAACTGCGGGTTGACGATAGGTTGCTCGAAGCACTTTCTGCCATCCAGGACAGGACCTGCTCACACTGCTCATTTTCTAATAATCGTCTCCCGCGTGGACCCATTAATTGGGCGATGAATGTGGGGACGCCAGAAACGTGCCTCTCTCCTAATCGCGCAGCAGTCGGCTGCGACACACCTGGATCAGGAGCTCGGCCTGTGCCCACACCCTGACTTGGCCCTCCGCGTCCTCGGCCGCGTCCACGTCCTCTAGGCCTACCCCTACCCCTCAGCATGCTGTATTACCAGTGATTTGATTTCACAGGCAGCTAATAAATTGGCGCAAGACTGCAGGCCAAATATAATTTTTTCCCTTTTTTGAAAACGAAAGGCCCCACTGCCTCTAGTGAATGTATAATCTAAGTTTAATAACTGTGCTGTTTTCCTGCTAATGCGGCACAGAACGTGAGGGTAGCAGAGTTATTAACTGTGGCAGAGCAGGTATTTTTTTTCCCAATTAAGGAAAGCAAATGGCGAAGCCAGCAGTAAACCGTAGCTGGGTGCATCTGATTTTTAAAGGTTGCACATGCAGCCGACACGTGTCCACCGCCCTTAGGACGGACAGAGGCAGGACACATAGAATTATTTTCCGTTTTTTTGCACCAAAAGGCAGCACTGCGTATATTCAATGAACATGAGAAGTTTAATAACTGTGCTGTTTTCCTGCTAATGTGTCACAGAACGTGAGGGTAGCAGAGTTATTAACTGTGGCAGAGCAGGTATTTTTTTTCCCAATTAAGGAAAGCAAATGGCGAAGCCAGCAGTAAACCGTAGCTGGGTGCGTCTGATTTTTAAAGTTTGCACACGCAGCCGACACGTGTCCACCGCCCTTAGGACGGACAGAGGCAGGACAAATAGAATTATTTTCCGTTTTTTTGCACCAAAAGGCAGCACTGCATATATTCAATGAATAATAACTGTGTTGTGGCCCTGCCTACGCAATTCTTTCCCTGCAGTATCAATGGAGGGTGCAATGCTCTGCAGAGGCGATTTTGAGAAGTAAAAAAAAATGCAGCACAGCTAACAGCAGCCAGCACAGTACTGCACACGGTTAAATATGGCCCTAGAAAGGACCGTTGAGGTTCTTGAAGGCTACACTCACTCCTAACACTCTCCCTGCCTATGCAGCACTTCTGTCCCTAATGCCGGGTGCAACGCTCTGCAGAGGCGATTTTGAGAAGAAAAAAAATTGCCACTGCTAACAGCAGCCAACACACAGCTATCAGTGGCCCTAATAAGGACCTTTGGGGGGTCTTGAAGCCTACACTAACTACCAATTCTTTCCCTACAGCAGCTCCGGTACAAACAGCACTGTCCCTCATCTAACTCACACGGCATCTGAGGCGAGCCGCGGGAGGGGCCGACTTTTATATTCGGCGGACACCTGATCTTCCCAGCCATCCACAGCAGGGGGGTGGTATAGGGCTTGAACGTCACAGGGGGAAGTTGTAATGCCTTCCCTGTCTTTCAATTGGCCAGAAAAGCACGCTAACGTCTCAGGGAAGGAAGTGAAAGTAACCCGAACACCGCATGGTGTTCGTTACGAATAACGAACATCACGAACACCCTAATATTCGCACGAATATCAAGCTCGGAAGAACACGTTCGCTCATCTCTAGAAATGATTATCATCACTGGCAACAGAGCTGATTAAAATATAATTTTTAATGATGCTATTAAAACCTTCAAAACACAATACCACTTATTATAAATATAGTAAAGATCTTGATTGCAATATAGTTAGACTTAAAATAATCAAATATGCAAGATTGTCTAAGAATGGGGCCCACTAATCTGAGTCCCTGTCATTCTCACCTATTCCTATACAGAGTAATTGCCTAAAAAAGGGTGGCATCATGCTGGAACCTAACCCTAGATGCCTTGTTCAGTCCTAGTATACTGCCTTGCATATATGCCAAAAGGTCTAGACTCCATGGTATAAATAGTCAGCTGGAAAAATAATAGATGCATAGCTTTATTCTCAATTTTTGATAATGCCCAAGAATCACATAAACATGCCAAAAAACACTAGAAAGTAGGCAATTGCTAATTATAGAAATATATCACCACTACTGTATACAATGTGTACTAGTAATTATTAGGAAATTATAGCACCACTGTTTCTGGTGGCGCAATGTGCCACACAGCTCTGCTACATGCATGTCACACATACAGCTGTGGTACATGGGCGTGTGACAGACACACACAGCTCTGCTATATGTTATATGCGTGTGACAGACACAGCTCTGCTACATGAAACGCACATCACAGACACAACTTTGGTACATGACATGCACCTGACAGACATGACATGAGCATGGTACAAACACAGCTTGGCGACATTTTATGTGCGTGACAGATACAGCTGTACCACAGTATATGTGCATGTTACAAACTCAGCTCTACTACATGACATGAGCCTCACAGAAACAGCTTTGGTACCAGACATGTGCCTGACAGACCTGAAATGCACATGGTACAAACACAGCTCTGCTACATTATATGTTTGTGACAAACACAGCTATTCACTGAAAAAGCCAAAAATACCTGAAAGTCTGCAAAGCAGACACGGTCGCCATAGGCACGATCGCCATAAGGCAGGCACAATCGCCACCGGCACAATCGCCGTAGGGCAGGCGCAATGGCCTTAAGCCCTGAAGATATGTAGTAAGCCAGACAATAATGTGTGGAGGAGCAGCTTGTTCCTGGCAGGCTAATATGCAGTCACCCACTCAACCCAGCCCAGAATGGGGAGGAGTGACTGCATATACTAATAGCCTGCACATGTGAACGATACCAAAGATGTCAGCCATAGATGGGTGGTGACCCACCATACAGGATATCAACCCTGGCTGATATGACAGCGGGTTGCCCTGTATCTCCAAGGTGGGCCACACTGGCTGACATCTTGGGCTCCCCCACCAACTAGCAAACTACATACAAAGATACTAATGCATACTAATAAAATGCGGGTGTTAGTACTGCATTTTGGCCAAAACGCATAGGCTGACGGACCGCGTCGAGGTCACACCGCTTCCGTCAGTACCTACGCTAACTCACAATAAATTACATAAAATCACAGAGGTGAGGAAAAAGAAAAAAACACATATTCACTGAAAAAGCCAAAAATACCTGAAAGTCTGCAAAGCAGACACGGTCGCCATAGGCACGATCGCCATAAGGCAGGCACAATCGCCACCGGCACAATCGCCGTAGGGCAGGCGCAATGGCCTTAAGCCCTGAAGATATGTAGTAAGCCAGACAATAATGTGTGGAGGAGCAGCTTGTTCCTGGCAGGCTAATATGCAGTCACCCACTCAACCCAGCCCAGAATGGGGAGGAGTGACTGCATATACTAATAGCCTGCACATGTGAACGATACCAAAGATGTCAGCCATAGATGGGTGGTGACCCACCATACAGGATATCAACCCTGGCTGATATGACAGCGGGTTGCCCTGTATCTCCAAGGTGGGCCACACTGGCTGACATCTTGGGCTCCCCCACCAACTAGCAAACTACATACAAAGATACTAATGCATACTAATAAAATGCGGGTGTTAGTACTGCATTTTGGCCAAAACGCATAGGCTGACGGACCGCGTCGAGGTCACACCGCTTCCGTCAGTACCTACGCTAACTCACAATAAATTACATAAAATCACAGAGGTGAGGAAAAAGAAAAAAACACATATTCACTGAAAAAGCCAAAAATACCTGAAAGTCTGCAAAGCAGATACGGTCGCCATAGGCACGATCGCCATAAGGCAGGCACAATCGCCACCGGCACAATCGCCGTAGGGCAGGCGCAATGGCCTTAAGCCCTGAAGATATGTAGTAAGCCAGACAATAATGTGTGGAGGAGCAGCTTGTTCCTGGCAGGCTAATATGCAGTCACCCACTCAACCCAGCCCAGAATGGGGAGGAGTGACTGCATATACTAATAGCCTGCACATGTGAACGATACCAAAGATGTCAGCCATAGATGGGTGGTGACCCACCATACAGGATATCAACCCTGGCTGATATGACAGCGGGTTGCCCTGTATCTCCAAGGTGGGCCACACTGGCTGACATCTTGGGCTCCCCCACCAACTAGCAAACTACATACAAAGATACTAATGCATACTAATAAAATGCGGGTGTTAGTACTGCATTTTGGCCAAAACGCATAGGCTGACGGACCGCGTCGAGGTCACACCGCTTCCGTCAGTACCTACGCTAACTCACAATAAATTACATAAAATCACAGAGGTGAGGAAAAAGAAAAAAACACATATTCACTGAAAAAGCCAAAAATACCTGAAAGTCTGCAAAGCAGACACGGTCGCCATAGGCACGATCGCCATAAGGCAGGCACAATCGCCACCGGCACAATCGCCGTAGGGCAGGCGCAATGGCCTTAAGCCCTGAAGATATGTAGTAAGCCAGACAATAATGTGTGGAGGAGCAGCTTGTTCCTGGCAGGCTAATATGCAGTCACCCACTCAACCCAGCCCAGAATGGGGAGGAGTGACTGCATATACTAATAGCCTGCACATGTGAACGATACCAAAGATGTCAGCCATAGATGGGTGGTGACCCACCATACAGGATATCAACCCTGGCTGATATGACAGCGGGTTGCCCTGTATCTCCAAGGTGGGCCACACTGGCTGACATCTTGGGCTCCCCCACCAACTAGCAAACTACATACAAAGATACTAATGCATACTAATAAAATGCGGGTGTTAGTACTGCATTTTGGCCAAAACGCATAGGCTGACGGACCGCGTCGAGGTCACACCGCTTCCGTCAGTACCTACGCTAACTCACAATAAATTACATAAAATCACAGAGGTGAGGAAAAAGAAAAAAACACATATTCACTGAAAAAGCCAAAAATACCTGAAAGTCTGCAAAGCAGACACGGTCGCCATAGGCACGATCGCCATAAGGCAGGCACAATCGCCACCGGCACAATCGCCGTAGGGCAGGCGCAATGGCCTTAAGCCCTGAAGATATGTAGTAAGCCAGACAATAATGTGTGGAGGAGCAGCTTGTTCCTGGCAGGCTAATATGCAGTCACCCACTCAACCCAGCCCAGAATGGGGAGGAGTGACTGCATATACTAATAGCCTGCACATGTGAACGATACCAAAGATGTCAGCCATAGATGGGTGGTGACCCACCATACAGGATATCAACCCTGGCTGATATGACAGCGGGTTGCCCTGTATCTCCAAGGTGGGCCACACTGGCTGACATCTTGGGCTCCCCCACCAACTAGCAAACTACATACAAAGATACTAATGCATACTAATAAAATGCGGGTGTTAGTACTGCATTTTGGCCAAAACGCATAGGCTGACGGACCGCGTCGAGGTCACACCGCTTCCGTCAGTACCTACGCTAACTCACAATAAATTACATAAAATCACAGAGGTGAGGAAAAAGAAAAAAACACATATTCACTGAAAAAGCCAAAAATACCTGAAAGTCTGCAAAGCAGACACGGTCGCCATAGGCACGATCGCCATAAGGCAGGCACAATCGCCACCGGCACAATCGCCGTAGGGCAGGCGCAATGGCCTTAAGCCCTGAAGATATGTAGTAAGCCAGACAATAATGTGTGGAGGAGCAGCTTGTTCCTGGCAGGCTAATATGCAGTCACCCACTCAACCCAGCCCAGAATGGGGAGGAGTGACTGCATATACTAATAGCCTGCACATGTGAACGATACCAAAGATGTCAGCCATAGATGGGTGGTGACCCACCATACAGGATATCAACCCTGGCTGATATGACAGCGGGTTGCCCTGTATCTCCAAGGTGGGCCACACTGGCTGACATCTTGGGCTCCCCCACCAACTAGCAAACTACATACAAAGATACTAATGCATACTAATAAAATGCGGGTGTTAGTACTGCATTTTGGCCAAAACGCATAGGCTGACGGACCGCGTCGAGGTCACACCGCTTCCGTCAGTACCTACGCTAACTCACAATAAATTACATAAAATCACAGAGGTGAGGAAAAAGAAAAAAACACATATTCACTGAAAAAGCCAAAAATACCTGAAAGTCTGCAAAGCAGACACGGTCGCCATAGGCACGATCGCCATAAGGCAGGCACAGCTGTGCTACAGTACATGCGCATATTACAAACTCAGCTCTGCTACATGACATGTGCGTCACAGACACAGCTTTGGTACATGGCATGCACCTGACAGACATGACATGCGCATGGTACAAACACAGCTCAGCTACATTTTTCCTGACTATAGCCTTATGCACACGGGCAGAAATTCCACAATGGGATTTCCCACAGAATTTCAACCCATGCACGCTGCCAAAGGATTGCATTCGTTTATGCAGTCCTATGCAGACGGCCGCAATTTGACCGCGTGAAAACTCACGCGGTAAACAAATGGTAGCACATCCTATTTCTGTGTGAGCCTCTGCGGCCTGATGCGCCAGCTCTGCTCTGCACTTGTGCTGGCTGGGTGGCAGCCGGCACATAGCAGAGCGGAGGAGGGAACGCTGCAGGAGATGAGCTGTGGGTCACTGCTGGGGCACAGGTCGTATCCCGCTGTGAGAATTCTTTTGATTGAAAAATAAATGTAAGATGTTATTATGGCTGTTATGTGTCATACTTATAGGTATGCCAATATAATGTGAATTAGTTGGGTGAATTAGCTGTCTCTTGGGATAGTAGAAAGAACTGAGCAAACAATAAACTAGTGTGATCTGTTAATGCTCTAATGTATATGGAGCTGTCTTATTATAACCTGACCTCTGTTATCAGACAATGACAAGATATGGATGATTTCAACATTCCTAAGGCTTTCTCCTCCCCCCAAGAGAGCAATGGGTAAGCGGAGTATTTGCACATTGCAACAAATCAGGTCACAGCTTTCATTTTTCAAAGGGCCTGTTACAGGTTTTTCTAGGCTAAAATGTGAGCTCTTAGTTGGACACTGTCAGTGAAGTTCTGGCTGGATGATGATAGACTTCAATCAGAACAGAAAAGATTAGATACACGGCAAGGAAATTTGGAACAGGATGATGGACATGACTAGGGAACAGGACAAGGAGGCCTGTGCCAGGGTAAATTGCAGATGTAAAACATTGTACTAAAAGAGTTCAGGGTATATATAGGAAAACAAATATACAGAAAACAACAGGTGTATAATAGCAGAATCCAGAGCAGGGAGGATCAAAGGGGTTTTCTGGGATATTAAGAAAAAAGTTAAAGCAGCTTAAAATAAAAAAAAAAGTAATGCACACCTCTCCCGGCAACTACCTGTTCAAAAGAAGCAGCGAGCGGTCATCTTCTGTTCATTGTGCACTCACAGACTTCAGTGATGATTTTACGCTACTGTATGGCATGTGACCACCCACTGCTTCTTTCGGGCTGTGTGTGAAGGGCACCAGGGCTGCAGCACTAGATAGGTAGCCCTTTTTTCCTAATTTTAAACCTGTTTCCCTTTTTATGTTCCACAAAACCCCTTTAGCTGGAAAGGAAGAGACTGGTTGGGCTGAGTTGGGTGCAGCAAGAAGAGTCGATCCAGCTATCTGGGTTAAGTGTCATCCAGAAGTCTAGAGCAAGATAATGGACAGGACTACATATAACTGGGCATCAGAAAATGAGAGAAGGAATCAGATTCCTCTTTTCCTTTGCACCAGTTTTTATCCCCCCTTCTCCCTTGTTTCAATTTGTTACCATTTTGAAAATCTCTACTAAACCTAAAAAATTACCTACACTGATTGTAGCTGCAAGACGTATTAAATCTATATGGGTTTTCAGATTGTGATCTTGATATTTAAACAGGAATGCTTCCATACACTGACCACAAGTACATGTTAAAAAGATGAACAGTTGAAAAACAAGTAAATTTGAAAAATTTGTAGAAAGCTTCATTCTACAATAATTGGACTTAATTGTTAATTTAAACGGAATTATCAAAAAATGAAACCCCCTTTGAAACTGCTGATCTTATTATGTGAAAAGACTAGAGGAATTGTTTTTAACTCGAGTATTTTTTTCCATTTTTAGCTTTTTTTAGACATTATTTGTAAGAACATTAACAAAAGAGAGAGATCATATAACAAGCTTCCCTTTACCCCTCCCAATACCCACATAATCCAATTCCTTCCCTGCCTGCCAGAGAAAAAGAAAAGAAAAAAAGACATTTAAATATATTCTGCTAAAAGGTGAGAAACTTTGAGAATAGTTTATATTGCACTTGTTATGACATACACAATGAGAACATTTAGAATTCTGATGTTTGCTTGTTACATTTTGGTACCTAAACATTTAGCTGATCCCATAATGAATGTTACTGTACTGCATTATGATAGAGTAAACTACATTCATTTTTGTGTTTTAGTCAGTATTTTGCATCAATATTTGCAAGCAAGTATCATGAGCATGTATAAAACACAGAATAGATACAAATCTGTCTATTATACTTTTTCTCCCTGTAGGTGCCAATCCTGGATTTGGCAAATACTAATGTAAAATACCGACCAAAAACACAAGTGTGAAAGTGACCTTAGGTTTTCTTACATTACTTTACAGTCCAGTGCTTGAGGTATAGATGATACTTGCTGAATGCAAATCACCATTGTAAGCTCAATGCAGATATCGAGCAAGCAGTGACTATTGGGAAATGGAACTCAAAAAGCAACATAATTTTGAATTCAGCTGTAGGTGAGAATATAATGCATTTACTAAAGTGACTATGTTATGTAATTATATCTATATTTAAACTGAAATGTGGCTGGGAGTAGCTGCATGTATAAAATTGGATACTATTATTTTTAAGAAATGCTCATCCTTGAAATATAGTATCAATACAGTGTCTCAGTGGTGAGCACTGTTACCTTGCAGCACTGAGATCATGACTTTGAATCCCACCAAGGGCAGCATCTGCATGAACTACATTCTCCCTGTGTTTGCACGGGTTTTTGCAGGGTACTCTGGTTTTATCCCACACGTTAACAAAAAAACATATAGGCCTTCAACCTAATTGTATCTAGTGTGTCTCGCTGATATAGGGAAATTAGATTAAATAGTCTCACTAGGACAAGGTCTGATGTAAATGGTGACAATTTCTGTCAATAATAAATGTAGATTCAAATGAGAGTCATGCATAGTGTTGAGCGAACCAAACCAGTAGACCCCAGGCTCAGGTAGAACTTTGCCAAACGTTTGGTTCAAAACAAGCTTGAATGGAGCTTTTAGCAAAGTTCTACCCGAAACATGGTTCTGCGGGTTCATTTCACCCAACAATAGTCCTGAACACTGATGTATGAAACTGGTCCATAAAAGCCCCGCATAACAGGCTCTTAGACAGTATTCTACATTAGCTGCAGGGGCTTTAGTGATCTTGCAGTTCAGTTTGATCTAATTCGGACTGAACTGAACTTCTTGCATACATTTGGCATTTCCTCATCACTACATAGTATGCAAGGCTGAAAAATGTCCATCCAGTTCAGCCTGTTTCCACCATCTCTTGTTGAAGCATAGGAAGCCAAAAAAAACCAATGAGGCAGAAGCCAATTTAACCAATTTTTTGGGAAAAATAATCCTTCCCGACTCTATAATGGCAGTCAGAATAATTCCTGGATCAATATTTGAAAGTTCTTACCGGATTCCAAGAGTTGGATCAACAACCCCTCAGGTTATTTAATATCTACATCCTGCAATGTCATAGCACTCCAAAAAGTCTAGTCCCCTCTCAAACTTCTCTATGGATTTTGCCATCACCACTTCCTCAGGCAGAGAGTTCCACAGTCTCACTGCTCTTATAGTAAAGAATAGAGATGAGCGAGCATACTCGTTAAGAACAAATACTCAAGCGAGTATCGTCCTTTTCGAGCATCTGCCTGCTCGTCCGCCGGCGGGGGTGAGCGGCGGTGGGTTGTTGCAGTGAGCAGGAAGGAGCGCGCGCGGGGGAAGGGGACAGATCACGCCCCCCCCCCCCCCGCTCTCCCTGGCCGACCCCCGCCGACACCCGAATCTTTGCGGACGAGCAGGTAGATACTCAAAAAGGACGATACTCGCTTGAGTATTTGTCCTTAACGGGTATGCTCGCTCATCTCTAGTAAAGAACCCTCTTCTATGTTGGTGATGAAACCTGCTTTCTTCTAGACGTAGTGGATGCCCTCTTGTTATCTTCGCAGTCCTGGGTATAAACAGATCATGGGAGAGATCCTTGTATTGTCCCCTAATGTATTTATACATAGTTATTTGGTCGCCCCTTAACTGCCTTTTTTCCATGGTGAATAATCCCAATCCCAACTAGTCATGCAATATTGCTAAATTATGTATAGTCTACTCTTTCTGCATACAATTCAAGATATCTGGGTTACACAGTGATTTTAAAACTAAAGGCCGTTTTTCATGGGCCGACAGTCTTTTAAAATACTGCACGAGCGCTGATGTCACTGCTAAGGTCGTGAAGACCTGCGTTTACACAGAGAGACTTGCTGCTGGATTGCTGGCTTGTGGTCCGCTTCTCACTCAGCACTTCACCTTCTATAAGAAGCGCGGAGTGGGGGGCATTTACACAGGATGAGAAGCCAGCGAGCCAACATGTTTTTTTAAGCTGACTGACAAGTCAGCTTAAACAACCGTGAACGACAAGTGAATGATTTTTTTTCGCATTCACACTGCTGTAGTACTGTATAGTACATATAGTATGCATTATAAAAAAGACACAAAAATGCTAACTCTACACAAAAAAGGTCTCTTTCAGGGTAAACATAAAATTATGATTAATGCTATGGTTTTTGAAAGAAAGTAATTTTATGGCAATCATTTATGAATGACATAATTGTGATATAAGAAGTAAATGATGGCAGCTTGCTTTATATGTCCAATTTTACCAGATCTTCCTGAATGAAGTGATAGTGAAAGAGTGTTTATGGGATATTAAAAACAGCTGCAGGGAAAAATGTTCAACAAGCAAATTCTTGTCATCTGCATCATTTGAGAACGCTGTAAACTAATGGCAATTTATTAAGATGCTAAGGGTTTGCTTTTAGAGAATTTTGACAAGAAATCTCTACTTGCAGGAGAAATATAGGAAAGAGGTTATCTCTATGAGCACATTTAGTCTGCTCTTGAGAAAATAAGAAATTTAAAAGTTACTTAACACCTGCCTTTTATTTATTTTATTTGCAAAAAAAATCCACCTTATTAGTCCCTAAAAAAAGAAATATTCAGAATAAAAAAAAGTTAAAAAGAGTTTTTGACTTTCTGTTTAGTTCATGCAAATGACCAACGCCCCACAGGAGTTAGATCTTAACTTTCAACCAAGGCATACTTGGTTCAGCAACAATTGGTTCTTCAATTTTGCAGACCTCTCTATGCCCAGACCAATCTCAGCTGTGTTACTCAAGTAGTGGGATTGATGAGGCTGCTCTGCGGTCTGCACTGTGCTCCGTAGCAGTGGTGGCAGCCCCCACCACTTCAATAGGCTGACTGGATGACTAGTTGCATGGGACTCTCTGCTCTTTCCTTTATCTGCTGCATCACAATCTCTCTAAAACTGCTACATTACTCTCTTTTTATATCCTTTCCTCTGCTCTGTCCCTCCTCATGAGCTTTCCTGTGCTACAGATGGAGCTACAGTCCAGAGGCTTTATTTTAATACTGTCTGGGGAAACATGCCCTTTCCCAAAATGTTTGGTATGCCAAGTCACATGAAGGGGTATGTCTAATGGTCCTTCAACACTGTTCTCTGGCTGTACTGTATCAGAGCTAAACTCACTTGCATCATATGACCTCCCTCAAAGGTCCTTAAACTCTTCTAACATTTTAACCATATAAAGTCAGGCTTACCAGTGAGGTTAACCCCCAGATTACAGTGTTTTAGTCCAAGCTGTGAGTTCTGTGCCTTGCTGACTTGTATCCTATTAGGCCCTGACTCTGGAGGGATTACAAAAATGGCAGACCTAAGGCTAAGGGCCTCAGTTAGTCCCTTCGCTGCTATATAAACCCAACAGTGCCTTGCAGTCAAGTAGCTGGGGCGCTAATGGGGTGATAGAGGGAGCCTCCTTCTTCTGTTTAACTGCCTAGATACACTTTGTGGACATTTGTCCCGCTTTCGGGATGTCCGGTCACCAAAAAGGTGATTACCAGCAGGGGTGCTGCAGCTCCCCAGCTGGTAATCACTTTACGGCGCCGCGGACGGATGCACACGCTGATGGCAGATTTTTACTGTTTTTTGGATGCAGAAATGCTGTGGAATTTGTTCCCCGTCTTTTTTTTAACCGGCCCTGTACTTTTTATAACGACGGAGGTAAAATCATTTGTTGTGATAAGTCTGCCCCCTGACCATACTCCTCTTTTCCGCTTTGTCCCTGGGAAAATCTTGTCTACTTAACTGCCAGTGCAAAAATACCCACTAGTATATTGAAAAAGCATCCTAATGTCCCTATGTTAATATGTCAGTGTTACATACAGGTTTAATTTAATACGTTTTCAGTCAAACTCAAGAGTAAATCTACAAGAGAGGAAAAATATTTTAAAAAGACTCTGCAATACCATGTGCACTGATCCCCAATTGTGGCACACATAGTCCCTACAACTCTGCATTATAGACTTGTAGGCAATCTGTATATCACTGTATGGTGCAGTTTTTCTGAGAGTCAAAGAGAAAAAACCTCCTTATGGTCCATAATATGCATCCATGAAATTTGGAGTTGCTCATAGGTACAGTATGGATTCATAGAATTCTATGGTCACTGTATTTTGGATCTGTACTACATGGGTCTGTAATATCGTCATGTGCATGAACAATTTTTCATTGCATGCTTGATCCAATATTTTTGCAAAAAACAATGACAGTGCATCCAAATAAAATGAAATAAATGCATGCAGGTACACACTGCCGTGGCTGCAATCCAAAAACAAACACTGAGAAAAGATACAATTGCATGCTGCAAAAAGCTTTAATGAAAATGTAAACACTGATTAAGGATATTGAATTGCACTACTGCTGTATCAGTTCTACATAAAGGCCAAAGCCACACAACCAAATGTGTTTTGCGCCCAAGCAACCCATCTGTTATGTCATTGCCAGCACACCTTTACTTGTTGGTTGGTTCTAGCCTGACTAGCTAGGGTTAATAACGTCTGTCCTGACTAGTTAAGGTTAATTATTCCTGCAGTTGTTAGCTAAGCTAGTGACTAGTGATTGACAGCTCTATCAGCCAATCAGCTTCCCCCTTTCCCTATATAATCTGTCTCTTCCTGGCTGGAAGTGTTAGTTATATTTCAGGTCAAGTCAGCCTGCTTAGTTTACCTGGCTGTCATCTGTCTTCTAGTTAGTTCCCTGTGTTCATGTTTGTTTTGTATTCTGTATATTCTCATCTTTTATGTATTGTCATTTGTTGTTTGCCCCCGGGTTCTGTACTCAAATTCCCCTCTGACTGTGGACCTGGCCTTGTGCCATCAGTGGGGACGTCCCTCTCGGGATGGGTGCTCCGCTTCGAAGATGGATTCTGTCAGAGGGGTTCAGAGTGCCCCACTCTGATCGTTACCCGTTGGTTCTTTCTGCTCCTCCTTCTTGCCACCTGTGTAACAAGCTAACATGCCTGTCCTGACTGCTCTGGTACCAAGTCACCCCATGGTTTTGTCAGCAGTTCAGCACAAACGTGACACCATCTGCATGCTGTTTTTTAGATTTACATACACACTGCATGTCCTATTCTTATCCATGAATACAGCTGAGAATAGAACATTGCATCACAGGCACAATGATAGTGCTGTCACAGTGTTCAGTGATGAGGGGACTTCCCGAATGGAATATTAATATACACACTGTGTTCTGCCAGGGGAGGGCTGATTACATTGTCTCAGCTGTCGGCCAGCCATGGCAGAACAAAGGGAATGTACTCAGAGAATAGACCACCCACTGTTCTCCAAATATAATTCCTGGAAGTTCACATGCATTGCTTGAGCTACTAATTGGTACTAATAGGCATTAGCACCAATTAGTAGTTTATGCAAAAAGATTGCTCAAAAGCCATCTTTTGAGCTATCATCTCTGTGTGTAAATGGGCCTTTACACTTAAGGTATTCATACACAATGCTGATTCAACCAACAGACTCCGCCATACATATGAGAGCTCAGTTCCACAGGTTGTTCATTTATTTTAAATAAGCAAAGTGAAATAAAGGCCCATTTACATGCAAAGATAATCTTCCAAATGACTGAAAGATTGAAAAATTTTGCGATATATTTACATAAAGTGTGGAGATGAGCGAACGTACTCGTCCGAGCTTGATGCTCGGGCGAATATTAGCGTGTTCGGGATGCTCGTTACTCGTAACGAGCACCACGCGGTGTTCGGGTTACTTTCAGTTTCATCTCTGAGACGTTAGCGCGCTTTTCTGGCCAATTGAAAGACAGGGAAGGCATTACAACTTCCTCCTGTGTTGTTCCAGCCCTATACCACCCCCCTGCTGTGAGTGGCTGGGGAGATCAGATGTCACCCAAGTATAAAAATCGGCCCCTCCCGCGGCTCGCCTCAGATGCCGTGTGAGTTAGCTGAGGGAAAGTGCTGTTCTATTGGAGTTGCTGTAGGGAGAGTGTTTGTAGTGAGTGTAGGCTTCAAGAATCCCAACGGTCCTTCTTAGGGCCACATCTACGTGTGTGCAGGCTGCTGTTAGCAGTGGAGAAATTTATTTTTTTTCTCAAAATCGGCAGTGCAGAGCATTGCACCCGGCATTAGGGACAGAAGTGGTGCTTAGGCAGGGAGAGTGTTAGGAGTGAGTGTAGCCTTCAAGAACCTCAACGGTCCTTTCTAGGGCCACATTTAACCGTGTGGAGTACTGTGCAGGCTGCTGTTAGCTGTGTTGCTTTTTTTTTTTTTTCTCAAAATCGGCGGTGCAGAGCATTGCACCCTGCATTGATACTACAGGCACAGAATTGTGTAGGCAGGGCCACAACACAGTTATTAGTCATTGAATAGGCACAGTGGGCCTTTCCTTTTAAACAAAAGGGAAAAAAGTATATTTGCCCTTCCTCTGTCAGTCCTAAGGGCTCTGTGTACGTGTGTGCTGCGTGGAGAACGTAAAAAAATCAGACGCAACCAGCTACGGTTGAGTGCAGGCTTGCGCCAATTTCTTTCCTGCCTGGGAAATACCTGCTCTGCCACAGTTAATAACTCTGCAACAGTAAAGTTCTGTGACACTTTTGCAGGGCCGCAACACAGTTATATTAGTCATTGAATAGGCACAGTGGGCCTTTCCTTTTAAACAAAAGGGAAAAAAGTATATTTGCCCTGCCTCTGACAGCCGTCAGGGCTCTGGGTACGTGTGTGCTGCGTGGAGAACGTAAAAAAATCAGACGCAACCAGCTACGGTTGAGTGCAGGCTTGCGCCAATTTCTTTCCTGCCTGGGAAATACCTGCTCTGCCACAGTTAATAACTCTGCAACAGTAAAGTTCTGTGACACTTTTGCAGGGCCGCAACACAGTTATATTAGTCATTGAATAGGCACAGTGGGCCTTTCCTTTTAAACAAAAAGGAAAAAAGTATATTTGCCCTGCCTCTGACAGCCATCAGGGCTCTGGGTACGTGTGTGCTGCGTGGAGAACGTAAAAAAATCAGACGCAACCAGCTACGGTTGAGTGCAGGCTTGCGCCAATTTCTTTCCTGCCTGGGAAATACCTGCTCTGCCACAGTTAATAACTCTGCAACAGTAAAGTTCTGTGACACTTTTGCAGGGCCGCAACATAGTTATTAAACTTATTATTCATTCACTAGAGGCAGTGGGCCTTCCCTTTTTAAAAAAAGTTAAAAAATTATATTTGGCCTGCAGGCTTGCGCCAATTTATTTCCTGCCTGTGAAATCAAATCACTGGTAATACAGCATGCTGAGGGGTAGGGGTAGGCCTAGAGGACGTGGACGCGGCTGAGGACGCGGAGGGCCAAGTGAGGGTGTGGGCACAGGCCGAGCTCCTGATCCAGGTGTGTCGCAGCCGACTGCTGCGCGATTAGGAGAGAGGCACGTTTCTGGCGTCCCCACATTCATCGCCCAATTAATGGGTCCACGTGGGAGACCTTTATTAGAAAATGAGCAGTGTGAGCAGGTCCTGTCCTGGATGGCAGAAAGTGCTTCGAGCAACCTATCGTCCAGCCACAGTTCTGCGCCGTCCACTGCTGCAAATCCGAATCCTCTGTCTGCTGCTCCTCCTTCCTCCCAGCCTCCTCACTCCACTACAATGACACATGCTCAGGAGCGGGAAGACTCCCAGGAACTGTTCTCGGGCCCCTGCTCAGATTGGGCAGCAGTGGTTCCTCTCCCACCAGAGGAGTTTATCGTCACTGATGCACAACCATTGGAAAGTTCCCGGGGTCCGGGGGATGAGGCTGGGGACTTCCGCCAACTGTCTCAAGAACTTTCTGTGGGTGAGGAGGACGATGACGATGAGACACAGTTGTCTTGCAGTGAGGTAGTAGTAAGGGCAGTAAGTCCGAGGGAGGAGCGCACAGAGGATTCGGAGGAAGAGCAGCAGGACGATGAGGTGACTGACCCCACCTGGTGTGCAACGCCTACACAGGACAGGTCTTCAGAGGGGGAGGCACGGGCAGCAGCAGGGCAGGTTGCAAGAGGCAGTGCGGTGGCCAGGGGTAGAGGCAGGGCCAGACCGAATAATCCACCAACTGTTTCCCAAAGCGCCCCCTCGCGCCATGCCACCCTGCAGAGGCCGAGGTGCTCTAATGTCTGGCAGTTTTTCACAGAGACGCCTGACGACCGACGAACAGTGGTGTGCAACCTTTGTCGCGCCAAGATCAGCCGGGGAGCAACCACCAACACCCTCACCACCACCAGCATGCGCAGACATATGATGGCCAAGCACCCCACAAGGTGGGACGAAGGCCATTCACCGCCTCCGGTTTGCACCGCTGCCTCTCCCCCTGTGCCCCAACCTGCCACTGAGATACAAGCCCCCTCTCAGGACACAGGCACTACCGTCTCATGGCCTGCACCCACACCCTCACCTCCGCTGTCCTCGGCCCCATCCACCAGTGTAGTTCAGCGCACCGTCCAGCCGTCGCTAGCGCAGCTGTTGGAGCGCAAGCGCAAGTACGCCGCCACGCACCCGCACGCTCAATCATTAACCGTCCGCATAGCAAAATTTATCAGCCTTGAGATGCTGCCGTATAGGGTTGTGGAAACGGAGGCTTTCAAAGCTATGATGGCGGCAGCGGCCCCGCGCTACTCAGTTCCCAGTCGCCACTACTTTTCCCGATGTGCCGTCCCAGCCCTGCACGACCACGTCTCCCGCAACATTGTACGCGCCCTCACCAATGCGGTTAGTGGCAAGGTCCACTTAACTACGGACACGTGGACAAGCACAGGCGGGCAGGGCCACTACATCTCCCTGACGGCACATTGGGTGAATTTAGTGGAGGCTGGGACAGAGTCAGAGCCTGGGACCGCTCACGTCCTACCCACCCCCAGAATTGCGGGCCCCAGCTCGGTGGTGGTATGTTTGGCGGTGTATGCTTCCTCCACTAAAGCACCCAATTTTTTTGAAGAGTGGGCCTGGTTGGCAGACATCTGCCAGGTCCTTGGAAACTTTGAGGAGTCTACCCAGGTGGTGAGCGGCGATGCTGCAATCATTAGCATCACCATTCCTCTGCTATGCATCTTGAGAAGTTCCCTGCAAACCATAAAGGCAGATGCTTTGCGCTCGGAAACGGAGGCGGGGGAAGACAGTATGTCGCTGGATAGTCAGAGCACCCTCCTGTCTATATCTCAGCGCATTCAGGAGGAGGAGGAGGAGCATGAGGAGGATGAGGAGGAGGGGGAAGAGACAGCTTGGCCCACTGCTGACGGTGCCCCTGCTGCTTGCCTGTCATCCTTTCAGCGTGTATGGCCTGAGGAGGATGAGGAGGAGGAGGATCCTGAAAGTGATCTTCCTAATGAAGACAGCCATGTGTTGCGTACAGGTACCCTGGCACACATGGCTGACTTCATGTTAGGATGCCTTTCTCGTGACCCTCGCGTTGCACGCATTCTGGCCACTACGGATTACTGGGTGTACACACTGCTCGACCCACGCTATAAGGAGAACCTTCCCACTCTCATTCCCGAAGAGGAAAGGGGTTCGAGAGTGTTGCTATACCACAGGACCCTGGCGGACAAGCTGATGGTAAAATTCCCATCCGACAGCGCTAGTGGCAGAAGGCGCAGTTCCGAGGG